>NC_132780.1:184909829-185219039 GCF_048418805.1 Vulpes vulpes
TGGGGACATGTTTTTTAGTGCTGTTGTTTTTTCATAAATATCCTAGCTTTTAAAAATATATGAAACATAATGCTATATGCATTTTTTCAAAATTTAAGCAAAAACCATAATTATCTCTATATAATATAGCAACATATCTATTACACATTTAGACTATATCCTCTCTGGGGTTTTATTATTTACTAGGATCTTTATTTTTTTCAAAAATATTTCAATTTAAATGATAAAAAAAAAACCCACATATGGAACAGAAAGGAATATGGGTTTATTTACTTTTTTAAATACTTAGGTTAAAAGCAATAAATAGCTATATTAAAACCCATAAATGGCCATATATAAACTTATCACAGGTAGATAGGGTGGCCAAATGCCATTTTCCCATAATTATATTTATATTATTATTTTATATTTATAATAGATGGAAATGGAAAGTTATATACAAATCAAAATGTTTCAAGTTGATAGCACAAAACAAGTTGTTTAGCACATAGTAGGCATCAAAAATCACATTTGGTTCATTTTTGACACACTATAGAGGAGAGGTGAATGTTTATCTGAATTGCCCAAAATTATGCCATACTCTGAAGTATCACATACATTTTAATTACCTTTCTTACATTTTGTGTATTTTTATGTTGGAGTACACTTGCATTTTTATCATCAGTTCTGAACCATCTTGCAATTAAGGTCAAAATAATTCTCGAGATTGTCCCCAGACAAAAAAGAGATAAAAAGAATTAATAAATGCATCAATTGCATGGGCATTATGCATCTATATCATCATAGATAATATACTATTGATAGTTTTACAAAATCACAAGTGTTTTGTAAGTACCAAAAGGCCAGAACCTGTCTAGATATTGGTGTGGAATGATGGAATGAGAAGGTGGTAGGAGCTAGTAGATCTTAAATTGGGTGTGTGGTAACCGAAAGATTTAGATGAGCAGAGGACTGAGGAATAGTCTATATAATTTTTTTTTGTATGTGTGTGTGTTGTTGTTGTTGTTGCATTAGCTATTTTCCTTTGTGTTTCAGGACCCTATTATATACTAATTTTAGTGGGCCATAGTTTACCTCTGCCAATGGAATTCCAAGAAGTTATTTTTTAAAAAATTTTACTTTTATTCTAATTTGGTCCTATTTGACTTGTTTGGGACCTTACTAAAGATTTCTAAACAGGGCTAGTTATTTGGCTTCCTGAATTATAGCAGCTATCTTCCCAAATAGCATGAGTAGAACAAGTATTCACGAGAGTCTAAAAAGTTAAGTGTGAGATTTATTTCCCCTCCTTCTTACCGTTCTGTTTCCTTCCATCCTTCATCTATTTAGGCACCATGTACTTGTTGAACACCTACTATATCCCAGGCATTTGGCCCTGGAATTTGAACAGAGACTAGCTGGGTGTAATACATTCTTTAAGGAACTAGTTGAGAAGTACAAGCTTTAAAGCAAGAATTTCTCATCTGAGGTATTTCACTGAAAGGGAAATCAGGATAGTATGAGAGCAAAAACTAAGAGGAAACTATTCTGGTATGTTGTGTCAGGGAAGGTTACCCTAAGGTAATGACTATAAAACTGAAGCCTAAAGAGTGAAGAACAGTTAACTAGGTGGAAGAGGAAGATGGAAGTAGGTCAGAGATTATACTAAAAAAATAATTCCAATATATGGGAGCTGAGAGAGAAAAGGAAGAGACTAGAAGAATAGGCAGAAAATGTTTCATTAGAAAAATTTACTTCCCTTCCAGTCAACACATATTTGTTGGATGAGTACCCATGTCAAACAGTGGTCTAGGTGCTGGGGAATAGGTCAGTGAATGAATTAGGCAATCTTCTTACTCTTGTGAGGTTTATATTCCTTTTTCTGTCAATAAAGGACATGTCAAAGCAATGTCCTTGATCTGTCAATAAATGGAGTATGGTGTGTTTTCTTTTTACCTTCCAATATCTTTTAGGTGTTTCAGTTTAAAAGACTCATGATTATTTTACTTTTTTTTTTTTTTTTTAAGAAAGAGAGTGTGTGCTTGAGTGGGGTGAGGGGCAGGGGTGGGGGAGGGAGAGAATCCTAAGTAGGCTCCTCACTCAGTGCCAAGCCTGGTATGGGGCTCAATCTCCCAAACCTGAGATCATGACTTGAGCTAAATCAAGAGTCAATGCTTCACTGACTGAACCACCTAGGTGCCCCGAGACTGTTGATTATTTTAGATAATGCTTACTTTCACTTGTTTTTATCATTAAAAATCCATGGTACCATTTTATTTTTTCAATTTAATGATCATTACATATTTTCTCTTATATCTTATTGACTTGACTTGCATTTCCTATCTCTAAATTTCTAAGAGAAAACTTTAGCCACTGATAATATTCTAAGCATGAGTTCATATGCTATCAAATAAAATATATTTACCATAATTAATTTTATAGTACATTATTTTAATCAATTAATTTTATAATTCATTATTTTTCAGAAAATACATTTAGAAACATTGATTATTTTCATATTAATCCATAATAGAAAATAGAGGATTCATGGTGAATTTTTTTTTTCATGGTGAATTCATTATCAAAAATCTGGAAGCAATACTCTTATTGTAGTTTGTATGTGTTACATGCATTTAAAAAAAAAAAAAGCCAAGTTCCATAATATGTAAGGTAAAAAAAGAACTAGCATAGGAACTGTGTAATGTTACTAAAAATGGAGTAAAGTTAAAAACTAGCTGATTAAAATTCTGTTGACCTTTAAAAGTATGGAGGTTTTAAATTTTATTTATTTATATTTTTATCATAACCAATTGTGTATCTGCACAGAATAAGAAAAAAAAGTCCTAATCTGCAGAAACAGATCTGGGGGGAATTTTCACAGCAGATATTATTGGGCCCAATAATTGGTAGCCTTAGGAGACTGTGGTAATTCCATATTTGTGAAAAAAGGTGAAATTTTGCTATATTGCTTTCAAGCAAATCTGTGTTCAAAAAAAAAAAAAGAAAAAAATTGAGGCAGGTTATAAATAATAAAACAATCAAAGAGCCATCAAATTAGTTGGTTCTGAGAGCAAGTCATGAAACAAAGTATGGAAAAATTTTTAAATGAAACTTTGAACTTTTTGAGGAAAGTGTGGCCACAATAAAGTTTTTCATTTTTTATAGACTTTTGTTGCTCATTTTAAGTTTTTGTTCCCTAACCCAGAAACGGGCAGATGAGCAGGAGACAAGAATAAAGGAAAGAAAGAAAAATTATATTGCAATGTCATTAACATCTCAAATAATAAAGTTGCAATGAGCAATGCCTTTATAAACCTCTTAAACAGAATAGATATTCCTCTAACTGGAATGATTTTGGGGAAGTCCTACTAAAGGCACAGAGTTGGAACAGAAGACCTATGAAATCCATAAAAGCAACACTAAGTTTTCTAATTCACTGGCTGTAAATTAATGATAAAGTACATGTTCACCTTTGTAGTAATGGATACTTACATAAATTAATAACCTACTAGTATTGGGAATCTTCCAAGGCAGTAAATAAAAGTTATCTTTTGGGAGCAGCATAATGGATACATTATCAGTATTAAAGTTTATTTTTAACATCTGTCTTGGTGGAGAAGATAACAAATATAGATGGACCTTTTAAAATCCAAACATGCTAATATTTTTACTGTACAAAGTTGATCAGACAGAGAAGATGATGTTTCTGTCTCCTTAAAGTCAGTCTGATGCCAGGCATTTAAAAGCATAGAGTTTTCATAGGATAATTGCAAACATTAATTTGTATATAATTTCAATAATTTTAATTCAATTGAAGAACTCATGCTATTTGGCTTAGTGTTTTGAAGTGTATGTGATTATGCCCTGAAAGGCAGATTAATAGCAGGATTATGGTCTTATAGATCATACAATTCATTATGTTCTCAGTAATCAATATCTGGCATCAGATACTACAACTTCACTGTATATGTTTCATTCATTTAGACGGACAGATCTATATTTTTGTTACTTTACTATGCTGTATATATCATGAGCAAAAGGCCTTTTTGAGATCTTTAAAGCTATTAGACTTTGTATTGCTTTGCAACTTAAGAATCTAGTACTTGGAAGCTTATGCTGAGTCAATAACCTTTAGTCCTAAGGACCATAAATCAAAAGATCATTAGAAATAATATTTTCTTAAATTCAGCTAATATAAATCTTTAATTTTCCAAATCTCTTTTCATCATAGAAGTACTACTAACAGAATAGCTTATTTTTATTTTTTTATTTAAGATTCACTTATTCATTTGAGAAAAAGAGCGAGAATCCTAGTGAGGGGAGAGGCAGAGGGAGAGAAAGAGAGAGTCTCAAGGATACTTCCTGCACAGCGTGGAGCCCAACACAGGACTCTATCTCATGACCTGAGATCATGACTTGAACCGAAATCAGAAGTTGGTTTGTCAACCGACTCAGCTGCCCAGGTGCCCCCAAATAGCTTATTTTTAATTATTAAGACACCTTATGGAAAGACACATTTTTAATATTCAGCTTCTTGTTGTATTCTGTATAGTGGGAACAATTAGCACTGGGGAGAAATGATTAGCTTTTAATCCTACAACAAACCAAAATATTTGAGTCTGTGAAGTCATGTTAAGACACTAAGTACCATGAGTGATATGGTTGGCTTTTTGTGTGTGTGCCAATGTCTGAACTGATAGGACCATGTTAGAGATAACATTTAACTTTGGAAAAGAAACTTATCCAGCATTATTGGATTTACATGAAAGTTGTAACTACTTGTAAAAGCTGAAAGAAGAAATTTCTGCCTTGACAATTTTACCATATATAGCCCAATTCTGGGGTTCCAAGGATAAATGAAATTTCAGAATACTTCATCAATTTCATACACAGGATCCTTCCAAATCCTAGAGTCTTTTCCAGTCTGAGGAACTCCTCACACTGCTGCCAGCTACTGGTTTCCCATTGCTCAGCCAGTGTTCCCTCTCCTCCTTTCTTTTCAGGGAATTTTTGAAGCTACTTAAAGCATAGTTTAGTTCTTTATCTGCTTCAAAATGGAGAACTAATTCATCTCTGTGATGATCCTAGGGGAGCATGGAATTATTCCTAATCTTTCCCAAACAGCCAGTCTTCTTGGTATTGCAAAGGAAATGATTCAAACCTTTTTTTCCAGGGACATGCTTGAAGAGCCAGTTCACTAGTGTGCATATGACATATCCTCTGACATAGTCTACTGATGTCTGTGTCAACTATACTTCATCCCAAGACACTGTGTTAGCAAAAGGGCACATCTGCTAATAATATCAACACAACATAATAATGCAACATTCAGATTTCTGATTAGTAACACTCTTTCTCAAAGCTGTAGGCCCTTGAAGAAACTGTACATAATAAAACCTGGGGCATCATCATGACTCTTCCATGCCCTTTCAAACACAATTATTCTTAGACTTAATATCCTCTGAAGAACACTTACTTGAAGATAGCGTGATACACAATTTTCAAATTGCTCTACATATTAAACTGTATTAGTGATATTTTAAAATTATTTTTCCTCTGAAAATGTATATTATAGAGTTCCTTCAAATGACCTTACCCATTATTATTTTATTTGATAATTTAGATTATATATATCTTTATAAAGTATTTAATGCTGCTTCTGTACACATAAAAGGTAGTTAATAAGTATTCATTGATTGATTGAAACTATAGTACACCTATGTTAGGGATAAAACAAAACTTTGGAATATTAATTCTGAAATAAAGAATGCTGTATCTGGGGTGCCTGAGTGGGTTAGTCAGTTAAGCGTCTGACTCTTTTTTTTTTTTTTAAGTTTTTTTTTAAATTTATTTATTTATGATAGTTACAGAGAGAGAAAGAGAGAGGCAGAGACACAGGCAGAGGGAGAAGCAGGCTCCATGCACCAGGAGCCCGAAGTGGGATTCGATCCCGGGTCTCCAGGATCGCGCCCCGGGCCAAAGGCAGGTGCCAAACCTCTGCGCCACCCAGGGATCCCAAAGTGTCTGACTCTTGATTTTGGCTCAGGTCATGATCTCAGGGTTGTGAGACTGAGTCCCAAGTCAGCCCTGAGCTGGGCATGGAGCCTACTTAAGATTCTCTCTCTCCCTCAACCCCTTCCCCACCCTCTCTCTCTCTCTCTCTCTCAAAAAAAAAGATATATCCTATTTATTATAGCAAAGTGTCTTAAATACTGCATATTCTGACTACTATAGATATATTGTATTTTTATTCTTTGAAAACATGATGATTCTAGATAACATTTATTTTTTATAATTTTTTTAGATAACATTTATTGAGCTCTTACTGTGTGAGGTATGTATATGTTAATGCACTAAATCTTTTATTTAACAAAGTAAGTGTAATGATCCCCATTTAACAGATAAATACACTGCTTTCTATATAAGGTAAGCAATTCACTGAGGGTCAGACAGCAAAATAGTGGAAGAGCCAATACTCAAATCACAAGATGCCTACTTTTTACCAAAATGCTATTATGCCTCCTGTTATATTAAGAAATTGCATTCTATCATTAGAGTTCAATATAATCCATTCACCGTAGTGCCTGATAAATGGTCCAAAGGAAACACAAAAGGTTCAAGGATATGAGACATTCACTTTAAAAATTCATTTCACAAATCTTGAAAATTATTTAAAATTTTTATTTTTTTGATAGAGCACTTGATTTACTGAATATTTAAAATTTCCAGAATTTAGAAGCACCTGTGTGGCTCAGTTTATTAAGCATCTGCCTTGGCTCTGGTCATGATCCCAGGGTCCTGGGATTGAGCCCCATATTGTGCTCCTTGCTCAGCAAGGAACCTGCTTCTCCCTCTCCCTCTGCCTACTTCTCCCTCTGCTTGTGCTTTCTCTCTCTCTCTGTCAAATAAATAAATTAAATCTTTTTTAAAAATGAAAAAAATAAAATCTTCAGAATTTAGAAAATATCTATGACTTTCTTCTGTAGCTTCCATCCAAGGATTGGCTTGGTGGGTATGTCTAGGTTGGAATTTCACAAATTTTTAATTTGCATGACTTGTTTATTGCCTTAGGTTGTGTGGACATTGCCTCGTGATGCACTTCATGTCTGGTATATCATAGAACCTGTTAAGCCAAAGCCATGTCTAGGGTAGGTTGTACTTCTAGATTTTGACACTATGCCTTTAATTTTCTGAGATAGTACCAAGATCTCCCATTATTTGAAAGTTGCAAAAAAAAAAAAAAAAAAAAGGGATCCCTGGGTGGCGCAGTGGTTTGGCGCTTGCCTTTGGCCCAGGGCGCGATCCTGGAGACCCGGGATCGAATCCCACATCAGGCTCCCGGTGCATGGAGCCTGCTTCTCCCTCTGCCTATGTCTCTGCCTCTCTCTCTCTCTCTCTGTGTGACTATCATAAATAAATAAAAATTTAAAAAAAAAAAAAATGAAAGTTGCTTTGTTGTATCATATTTTTATATGATATTCTGAAACATTTCAGAAGGAGCATGTGATAACTTTTTTTTTTGCTAGTAAGATAAACTTTTGTAGTAAAATAATTTGAAATTTTATGACTTCTCTTTCACAACTCTTTTCTTCATTAACAAGGTATATTTTGGAGTCTACATGTTATGAGTAACCTATATTACTAGACATTAAATGAGTTAGGGATTGCCATATTATGAGGCTGGCAATTGAATAAAAACAATAAAAAGGGGTATCAGATAACAGGTTATCACTTTTGTAGCATTGAATCATTGAAGATAAAAAAAGTCAGCTAGTTAACATCATTAGGAGGAGTATGCCACAGGCACTCAAAATATATTATTGAGATATATGTCAGTCAGGGATGTATATGCTATTATCATGGTTTTTGCAACTGATTGTCCCAGGGTAGAAAAGAAACTAGCAACTGCAAACATGAGATTGGGTTGTAGTATGTGCAAAATTAGAAAAAGGGTCAGGAACGATCAGAAGGAAGTCGCCTCAGAATGAGTCCTGGGTACATATGCAATCAGATCTTGAGGAGTGTTATTCCATATGTCAATCTAGGTGGATGCGGTACAGTTTCATCAAAGAAAAATCTAAAATTTAAACAGAATAATTCAGCAAATATTTTATAATTACTCTCCAACCTGTTTTCGAATACATTTTGTAGGAACATTCATAATTGTTGATCTATTTTAGGTTGCTTTAATAATGAAAATGAGGCATATAATAAGGGTAAGTGGAAGAAATGTGCAAGGGGAGCAACTACTTGAATTAGGAAACTGAATGCAGCAATTGCTTAGCAATTCTTCCCTAAAATGAAAGTGTGTATTAGTTTTAACATGGCTCTGGTAGTAATAATTATCAATGAAACAGCCCTAAACTGTTTCTGAAACCTATGTGCATTTACTGCATGAGTTTTACATTAACAATCTATCGATTGTGAGTACAACTGGTCTCCAAAGGCTTTTTGGAAGCAAGTTCTTGAACAAATCTTTTTACTGTAGCTTAAAGATATGGTAGATTTTCCTTCCCTCCTTTTTTTGCCCCAGGTATTTTATTATTTTTGGTGCAACTGTAAATGGGATTGTTTTCTTAACTTCTCTATCTGCAGCTTATTAGTGCATAGAAATGAAATGTATTTCTGTATATTGATTTTGTATCCTGTGACCTTAATTAATTTATTGGTTCTAGGTTTTTAGTGGAGTCTCTAGAGTTTTTTTTTTTGTTTTGTTTTTTGTTATTTTGTTATTGTTTCTAGAGTTTTTATTAAAAATAAACTATTTATTATTTATTTATTTATTTATTTATTTATGGGGGAGGGGAGAGGGAGAAAGAGAATTTCAAGCAGATTCCCACTGAGCACAGAGCCTGACACAGGACTGGATCTCACGAACCTGAGGTCATGACCTGAGCTGAAACCAAGAGTTAGATGTCTGACTGAGCCACTCAGGTGCCCCTAAGGTTTTTGCATATGTAGTATCAAGTCATCTGCACACTGTGAAAGTTTGGATGCCTCTTATTTCTTTTTGTTGTTTGATTGCCGTAGTCTTCCCTCCCTCTTGGTATATTTTCACTCTCATTTGCGTCTTTATGTGTATTGATGGGTATTTTACTATGTATGTTTTTTTATGCAATTGGAACTCTTTGTCATTCCTGGAGTTCTTAACAGAAAACATACATTAAGCTAAATAAATAAATGCAAATGTTTGCATCCTTACACAACACCTTGAGGGTGACACTTCATTTTGATAAGGACAAAATATTAGATGCTATTTTTTAAATTTCCCAAAGTGACAGAATTTTCCATACTGATCTGAGCCATCCAGATATTAGCTGGCATTTTTGACAGTACATATTCCACATCTCAGAGAGATTTAGAAGTCCTCTATTCTATATCTTGGGAACCACATGGCACTTGATACTTTGAACACTCATACATACGCTGATTACTCTACTTCCAAAGAATAGACATGAATGGAAATTTCACTAAAGAAGACATAGACATGGCCAACAAGCCCATGAGAAAATGCTCCACATCACTTGCCATCAGGGAAATGCAAATCAAAACCACAATGAAATACCACCTCATACCAGTGAGAATGGGGAAAATTAACAAGACAGGAAACAATAAATGTTGGAGAGGATGTGGAGAAAGGAGAACCCTCTTGCACTGTTGGTGGGAATGTGAACTGGTGCAGCCACTCTGGAAAGCTGTATGGAGGCTCCTCAAAGAGTTAAAAATAGAGCTACCCTATGACCCAGCAATTGCACTGCTGGGGATTTACCCTAAAGATACAGATGCAGTGAAACGCTGGGACCCCTGCACCCTAATGTTTATAGCAGCAATGTCCACGGTGGCCAAACTATGGAAGGAGCCTCGGTGCCCATTAAAAGATGAATGGATAAAAATGATGTGGTCTACGTATACAATGGACTATTACTTAGCCATTAGAGACGACAAATACCCACCATTTGCTTCAACATGGATGGAACTGGAGGGTATTATGCTGAGTGAAATAAGTCAATCGGAGAAGGACAAACATATGGTTTCACTCTTACAGGGAATATTAAAAAAATAGTGAAAGGGGTTATAGGGGAAAGGAGAGAAAATGAGTGGGAAAAATCAGAGAGGGTGACAGCACATGAGAGACTCCTAACTCAGAGAAACGAGCAAGGGGTAGTGGAAGGGGAGATGGGCGGAGGGATGGGTGATTGGGTGATGGGCACTGAGGGGGCACTTGTCAGGATGAGCACTGGGTGTTATACTATATGTTGGCAAGTTGAATTCCAATAAAAAATATTAAAAAAAACTCCAAAGAATGCCCACTTAGCAATTGTAAATGAGTTATTTTTCTACACATTCATCTTTCTGAAACATGTAAAATATAGCAAACTAAACATTATTTTGTATTTATTATGATTGGTATTCTCCACATTATCTTGTATTAAATACCTTCTGCATTTTACTTCACAAAACATCTAATCTAGATTTAGTACCTAATACATATCTAGCACTATACTGAGGATTCCCTGTTTATCCCATCTCATGATTTGAAAACAAAACAAGAAAAATGTCTTCCCATTTAACTTGATGCCTATCCTGAACAAAGCTGTCATCAAAGAAATAGCTACTTATTTGCTACTAGTGTGGGGGAAGAGATGGACTTATCAGCCAGACTTCACTCCCATTTACAACTGGATCAGCTTTTAGTCTAATAAATGGAGAACCGAATTGACATTCGCATTCACTCTGTATGCATATAAATTTTGGTCCATGAACCTGGAGTACAGGAAATTTCATGTTTCTTTTTTGAAAGTAATATTTAAACCATTTTGGTGTCTGATGTCCAGGCCTATAGTGGCATCATGAAGAGATACAGGTCTTATCAGGGGCCGGACACACTGTGGGATGGGTGAGTTGCATCCTAAGCCAAAAGTTTCTTCTCCGGCTTTCTTTTACTTGCCCTAGCAAGGCAATTAGCTCTTGGCTTAGTCAGCAGTGCTTTTCCAACATTGCAGGTGCAATGACTTTAGGTCAGCCCTCAGATTGCTCTTCTGCTCCTACCCAGCTCTGGACAAAGCCTCCAGGTTCTAATGGTTTAAGCCTTCCAGAGTAATTCCTCATACAGGGTCCTAGATGTAGTGAGTAAATTAAGGTTTCAAAAGCTGAGGACAAGACTCAGTCCCAAGACACTCATCTCTTTTTCAATGGTCTTACTCCTACTTAACTCAATAAGCAGGCTTTCTTCTATTAACAAAAACAGGTTGTGGAGTTTTTCCCTTAGGTTTTGAAAACTTCTGCTTCCTGCTTGTAATCCACCCATGTCCCCAAAGAAAGAAGTTTAGAACTCAGTATATAAAACCAATCCATTTTCTTGGGATAGGAGAGAAAAGAAGACCTATAGCAGTGACACAACATAGATATTTGCATGTTCTCAGACTATTATTATCCTGGTAAAGTTCAATGATTTGTTCATTCTCTAAACACTTATTGATTCTTCCACATAATGCTAAGTGCTGTGTGGTGTATACGGAACAGAGTTCTCATAGGACTTGGAGTTCAGAAGAAGACTTCTCTAACCTAGAAAGTTGACAACTGAGCAAATAACTCTTGGATTCTGTGAGACCATGGGAAATCTGCTTCGAACCTATTCTCAAGATTAAAATCCCAAACCTGGAAACTGAAAATAAGTAAATGAATAAACAAATAAATTGATTGATTTTTTTTTTTGTTTAATCACTTTGTAAGTTGTTTCTCTTCAATTTTACCCCAAATACCAACTTTCAGAATTTGTATGTAGAAGGAAGTCATAAAAGCCTCATTTTGCTATTGTTCCAATCAATGTCAAATAATTTTGCTATCCATCCCATTAAAATTATATGAAAGAGGGATCCCTGGGTGGCGCAGCGGTTTAGCACCTGCCTTTGGCCCGGGGCGTGATCCTGGAGACCCAGGATCGAATCCCACGTCAGTTCCCAGTGCATGGAGCCTGCTTCTCCCCCTGCCTATGTCTCTGCCTCTCTCTCTCTCTCTGTGTGTGTGTGACTATCATAAATAAATAAAAATTAAAAAAAAATTATATGAAAGAAGCCATTTTTAAATAAATAACATATTTTTAGTTTAAACTCTAAGAAAACAAACTTGATTAAATATAGCCACTTATTAGATTTCAAATACTGCATAGTATCACATGCTTTCACTTCTTTACAATAATTTTATGAGAGAAAACATAGAATCTTTGTGGAAGTTTTTTTTTTTTTTTTACAAATGTCTTCTTCCTTTCAGATCCTGTAAACAACTGAACATAACCAAATATTTTAAAGTTAGCTTATAAGTATTATATTTAAGCTTATTTTAGAACATCCTTTCACATATCTTATTTAGATAATTTCTGCTCAGGCAAAGCATTACTCTGAAATATCAGAGGAAAAACAGCATTGAAGAGAAATAAAATAGTTTGCTTTTTCTTGAGACATAGGGATTGTCCATGTTAAATAAATGTCCTCTATAATCATTTATCTTTGCCGCAATTGCTTATCAAGTGATAATTGACAACTCTGTTTTGTTTGCTGGAGGGTGTTTTAGGGCTACTCTTCTTTGAACAGTGACCAAATCAACAATAAGCATTCAGAAAGATCTTGCTGAATGCAGCACCTCCCTGGATCTGGGGATAGAAAAAGGAACAAATCTATTTGAATATATTCAGTTGACTAAAGAGTGGGTGTGTATTTCATTTTATATCTAGTCAGAAAGATGACAGTAGATGTGGTGGGATTTGGGAGGGAAAATACCGATGGTGTTAACATCCAATGAGGTGAGATTGGTTCTGGAAGAATTTGAGAGGTAGGTTAGTGAAATTTTTCAGGTTGAGATTTTGAGTCGAACTACTCCTTTCTTAAGACTTTGCTTAAAGGAGGAGAGTTTAGCTTAGTTTTTATACACAAAGGTCTTTGCTTGATAAAAAGTGAAGTCAGAGTTTTCAGCTTCATAAACAAGTGACATCGAACAGTTTCCATCTCTGTAACTTTGCTGTGAGGAATGCAATGACAGATTCTGTGCTGTGTTTGCCTATGAGATGATTTCCTTGAAGTCTCGTAATGAGTTGTTTTTGGCAGGATTAATGAGTATTATAATGGTAAATGGATGTTTGCAGCTCAGTTGTGTTCCATCACTGAGTAACATGGGGTTTCTGGTCCCTTGGAGGCCATAATTGGTGGCATTAATGCAGTTTTTAATTACACTTCTTGAAAAAAAATGAATTGGAACCAAAACAAAAGCTAAGTGATCATCTCTCCACTATTTCACATGGTGTAAACAGAAGACCGTTGCTATCTCTGATATCTATAATTTGAATCAACTCTCCAGATAGAACATATGCAGTATATTTTGATGATGATTTTGTTTAGAAGTGACTTATTTGCCTTTATTTTTCCTCATTCTTATATATTGAAGTAGCTTTTATCATGTGAATATATAATACATGCATATACAGATCTATATGATACATGAATATGAAATGTGTACCTATTATAAAGGTATGGTATAAATATTATAAATGTAGAAGGCAAACATAAAATAATAGGCTCACTTCTTATATTTGTACCCCCACATTTGTTTCCTGATCTTCACTGTTAGTGTTAAGCAATATAAGTGTAATTAATTCCCAAAGCTCTGTGAATGAACTAGAATACACTAAGCCATTTTTCTTTTTCTCCTTCCACACGCATATGTGAGAAATTACTAATAGCTGCTGCTTCAGCATATCCCATCTTTGCAGCATTATGTTTGTTTGTGGTCTGCAGTGGAAAGCCCAACATTGATCTATAGGATAAAATTTACAAAGAGTTTCATGGAAAGGAAAAATAACTCATAAGGTGATAACAGCATACATATGTAAAAAAAGTAAAATAATGTATATTTAAAAAATATCCACAGTATCAGCCATTTATTCCTAATCTATTCATAAGTGGCCTCAACTGTATTAGTTAACATATGCTTCCTGCCAGCAATAATATAATCATTATTTAACTTTTCTATATCTTTAAATAAATTACATGGCAAAATACAAGATACTGGTTAATAAAATGATTACGGGGATATATGAGCCCTTGGGATTAACTGATGATGTTACTTTTTTACGTTCTTGCTGAAACAAGTCAAGGTGGAGCCTACCCCTTCTTCCTCATAGCCCTTTATAAAGACATTCTTGGTATCTTGGTTATTTTTGAGTTAACAATACACAGGGCAGAAATGCATTTGGATTACTGGCAAGCAATGATATCTATGGAGAAGTACAAAAAGCCTGAGGCCATAGAATTGCTCCTATATTTATGTGTGAGTTTTGGTGAGGCTTAGCTTCACATCTTAGAATTGCCAGCATTTAAGAAAAGAAAGCTACCTTTCTCAACTGTGTGTCTTTAATGCTTAATATCTGCCATTTCAACTCTTGCCAACAGATGAAATTCTTCATTGACAAATTTGAACGCATGGTTTCAGGGATTTCCACAGTTCACTTAAACAGTTGCATTTTCCATTTGTAAGGAAACAAGCAAAAAACAGATACAAAGCAGACATGCAAGTAAACCAAAATACCCTTTTGTGATATTTATAAATAGGGGTTTCAGAGTTTGGGAACTATGGAGTAAGTCATCGGTGGCTGCAAATTTTTAACATCTCCTACCAGAGAGTGGAACCCAGCCTCGGTTTTATGCAGCTCCATTCTCTTAGTGTTCATGATGATTGAGAGTGCTGAGGTTGCTTTGTTTTTTCTTTAGAAGAGTGATGATAGTGATTAATTCAGTTGATGCATCATTGTCCCGTCCCTACCACTTTAGGAGTTTCTACAAAATGTTTTAAAATAACTAAACAGCATTTATACATGTGAGAATTCTGTGTGCTTTTGCATATTATCGTTCTATCTAAATCTGATGCTGATATTGTCAGCCATGCCACCTAAGAACACTGAGGGGAAAGAAAGACTGAAATGCATGTAAAAACTGTGTGTTTAAGTAGATGTTTAACACCAGGTAAATGTGTGTGTGTGTGTGTGTATACATATATGCATATGTAAACATATATAAATATACACACATATATGAAATATACCTACCATATATATATATATATAGAATTTTTAAATTCTCAGAGAACACTAGCAGTGAATATTTTTGCCTTAATTATGTTTTTGTAATTTTTCTAGTGATTTAACATTTATTGAATAATGTAGCCTCTCAGTTTTACAATATAACAATGAAAATAATAATAATTAACTTTTCTGAAGTTTACTCTGTGCCAGGCACTTTTACATTTATTTTTTCATCATACAATCCTTTGGAATAGGTACTAGTATTTTTTTTTTATGTTATGGATCAATGAATGGAAGCATGGACAGGTTGGGCCTCTTCCCCAAGGTCACACCTGCCTTAGAAAAGTGAGGATAGGATCCAGTTTTCATGGATCATGGAATCCATTATTCCAACCTGGTCACCCTTAAAACTTCTGTAATGCCTCTGGTGAGGAATAGAAATAATAGTAAATATTATTACTAATTTATTTACAAATGATGATAAATAAATAATAAAACAAACCTTTGGTTATATTTTAGCCACATTGTTCACTTATGTAAATGAGGTACATTAACAAGATCTTAATAATCTTATTGCTTTAGTGGATCTTAGAGATTACCTAATACACACCATTCGCTTTTGAAATAAAATAATGAATTCTCACTGACAAGCAAGAAGGAGCTTTGAAGCTTCACAAGGAGGCATGAAGCCAAGACACAGCTGCAGCCATTGCCTTCCTTCCTATAGGGCTCAGCCCATTGATACGAATGATGACAGGCTCATCCCTCATCTTTATGGGGAAACTTGAATGATGTCCACTCCTAAAAAACACTGTATTAGTGCAGGAAAGCATAGAGTGGTACCTGTTGGAATTTGGAACTGGGCAAATTTGGAGTCTCAACTCGGCTAAACTTCTTAGGTGCTTGGCTGTGGGTAAACTGATTAGAGCCTTTGTGCTTCAGTGTATTTACCTGCAAAATCTTGATAATAGTATCCTCACTGGGTTATAGTGAAAGTTAAATAATGCATTGAAGCACTTAGCCACCCACAGTAAACATTCAGTAAATGTGTGAATTTTTATTATTAATCAGAAGTGTAACTCTGCTTTGGGCTGAGTATTATACAATAGTTATAACAGTACAGGTACCCCTTGTTTTTCAAAAGCAGCCTTAACCAGATATTTGAAAATGAAATTGAAGTCACTTCCATCTCAACTAACACAATTATACTACAAACAATGAAGTTTTAAAATTCAAACTTTGGGCATTGTTAATATCAGCAACATGATCCCCAAATGTTTCAGTACCTTAATGAAGCCTGTGGTCAATATGTTGTCAGATATTCCTTTTGAAAACATGTTAATTGATAGTGAATTTTTAAAAATTAGGGAACATATTTGAACATAATTTATATCAATGGAATATAGTCAAAGCTCCTAGACAGAAGTGAGAGGAATTTGAGTTAGAATTCCAGCTCTTCCACTTGTTCGTCCTCAGGCAAGTGCTTCCCCAGACTAAAGCACAGTTGCACCAGCTGTAAAAATGAAAAAAATAACCTGTACCTTGCAGGGCTCTTGTGACTGTTAATAATGATATATGCAAAAGGCCTGGTATAAGGCCTGGGACTTAGTAGGCTTATAATAAATGGTAGCTATTAATGTTGTTAATATTTCTTGTCCAGGTATGTGTAAATCTTTAATAATAATGCTAATCTATCACTCATAACTTCAGTTGTACAAATTATGTACCTGTATTTTATTATTTAAATGTATTACTCTAGAATCAATGAATTTAGTCTTGATATCTATGCACTATGTGAAGGAAGAAAAAAATAATTGCTGTTTTAAAAATTTCACTTTTTGTAGACTAATATTTAGAGTTCTTTATGTTATAATTTATCTAGAAAAAATGGGAAAATTATTTTTAAGGAAGTTAATAATTATTTTTGCTAAAGATAATTGTAAACTTTTGACTTTTTCCAAATGAAATACAGGCTATAGTTAAATGTACCTGGAGACCTGATGATAAAAAGACTAAAATTTTCTTTAAATAAAGGAAATTTGTTTAACTCATGGTACTGAATTTGAGAGAGTACAAATTATTACTTAAAAGTAGTAATTATATCATACAACCTATCATATTATAATGAATATACCCATAGTTTTTTTTTTTTGTGTGTGTGTGTATGTGAAAGAAGCTTTGTATTATTAAACCCCTGAGTCTCTACACCTTAAAACAAATAAAGTCTCTACACTTTAAACAAAGTACTAATTAGTATTATGAATATCATGGATAAAATACAGTAAAATAAACTAATTGAATAACATTTTTTTCATTAAATCTATTTGAAGTTACCAAAGACTTTAAATTTTAGTTACCAGAATGCATTAAAAAAGTAAAGTCTGAGTAGTTTGGAGGGATAATCTGAGATCAAAACTGTAATTTTTTTCTTGGGGGTTTCATATCCACACTGGGAATATGAATGTTATATTTCAGTTTACAGGATATAGAAGATGATCAAAGTTCTTTTCTTGCTCTCCAAGGGAATGATGGCCCTGAGCATAGGGCCAAGAAGATCCTTTACAAAGGAAATTTTTAATAAATGTTTGTTGAGCGAATATTGAATTTTTTTTTTTACATCATTGACTGAATTGGTGTGAGTTTACTGTATAAAAAAAAAGGAAAGTAAATTGGGGATATATGGAGCTTTTAGTACACTATCATAGAAACCAAGATAATCTTTTGCTGTTATTTGATTTGTGTTTCCTAAATCAATATTCATATTCTCCAACTCTAGGTGAATTCTATATTACCCCATTGGTTTTTGTAGCTGTCTGATTTCTAAAAGAAAGTCTTTTTTTTTTTAAGATAGATAATAGATGTAAATAGGGAGAAATGTAGATTTAATTGGTGTATTTTAGGCTCTTGCTTATCTTTTAAAAGACTTTTCTTTGAAAGATAAGATCAGAACATATTTACTAAAGAATCTGAAAGAAAGATACTCTCACAGATAATTCTTTGGGAATCTTGTTTCAAAGAGTATGGGAAAAAGGCATTAGATTTTGTGTGTGTTTAAAATTGTTATTTTCTAGATATTGTATCAATGATTGACATGTCTTTTCTTTTAATATTCTTTTATTCTGGTTGATTAGATTAGTTTTCTCTTTTTCTCTATAAGCACTCAAAAACTCAGTAGAAAAGAAACATTTCTCAGTCTCCCAGAGAGTCTAGGTTACTTTCTGCCCCTAAGAAAAACCTATCTTCTTTCTTCTACTCCTATTGGTACTTCTTATAAGATACTCCCTGTTGGTCCTGTATTAAAGAAAAGAAACATCATCTACTCATTTGTAGTTTGTACTTTTCATTTTGTTCATTTATTCTCCTGTCTTTTCAATATTCCAAAGATTCTCTTCTCCATCCACTCTGTTAGGGAGGTTGGGTTGTAGCTTTGTAGATTTGTAGATCAAATCAAGAATAGTCTGCCCTTTTTTCATGGCACTTGATTGGTATTCAAAGCTCTATTATATTGGAAATAGCCAATTATCTGATAAGGTTTATAAATCGAGGCTTAAATTTAAAAATGGGTTTAGGTAATGGATAAACAGACTTTATACCATATATAAACTAATGACCATATCTATTAAGCAGTTAAGTTGAACATAACTAACAATGTGTGCTGTAGGGGCTAATTCCTCCTTTTAAACTTTCCCCATGCAATGAATGCTTGGTTTTATCAGTAGATCTAGCCCATTTTCCCATGTCGGGTAGGAGGAAATTTACAGATTATTTTTGTGTGTGTTTCATTCTCAACAATTCAGATTTTGCTGCATTTACTGCTAGCCCTCTACCTTCTTCCACTTTCCCCTACACAATTTCTCTCTGGAAATGTCATATTAAATGGATCATCCTTCATTACTGTCCCACCACTTTCTCTCAAATTGGACACTGTCTCTGGACTTTCTTTAAATCTCTTTTGCTCTTTTCCTGTGGTCCCGGCATGTTCCTGCTTTGCATTCCCCACCTCTTCACTGCAGCTTGCGAGCTCTGTAGGTGGCTCTACTTCAAGGAGGCTTTTCATTAAAGATTCCACCATGACCAAGGAGCCACTTAGGTTCACTGACTTTGCTGGTTCCATTTTTCATATCTTATGCTTGAAAGGGCCATCTTATTTTCTTCTGAATGCCACATTAACTACCATTCTGAAAGGAAGGGATTGACTTTCCAGGATAGTGTCACCACTAAGCATTATCATCCATGGAAATGAAAAGTTACTTTTTGTGGGGTTCTGTTATTTTTCTTCCTTTGATAAGATCTTGTGACACACAAAGCTCCTAAAGAGCTCCTACTTAAAGGGAATGTCTGTATCTGACTATAGGAGCTGACCAAAGAACCTCTAACCCCTTGTGGATTACAGAACAATAATGTAATTTGCCACACTCACCTCCACCCCCACATAGTGAAAGTCTGGTACAAAGTCAAGATTTTCTAGGCACTAAAAATCCCAGCATCAGGTAGTGTTACATGTGGCTGCTATAAACTTGATTAATGGAGACAGAAGACTATAGTATGAATGCCTGCTTTTTTCTTTAGTGTTTTTCCCCAGAATGGTTGCCACATCGAGACAGTTCTGAGGCCTTCCAGTTAGTTAAAATGAAAAGTTTAAGAACTATTATTCTGTGACAAAACTTTGCACTCAAATTAGTGCTTTTCTCATTCTCATTTTCTTCTTTCACTCTTGATTTTTGAATTTTTTCTCATAAGTAAAGCAGAAAAGAAAAGAAAAAGACAGAAACAAACACATTAAAAGTGATTTGGGGAGGTAAAATTACTTTAACTTCCCCGTAAATGTATCTTCCAAAGAGAATTCACTTCGTTAAATATTAACTACCTGCCCCTATTTGCCAAATGCTCTTTTGGATTCTAGGGATATAGAGTAGACAACATTGACAAGATTTCAATATTTTGACAATATAGAAAATGTTCTAGAGGAAGTTAGACAGTGTTCCAGAAAATATATTATTAATTAAAATACAATAGTGATGGGATGAGATAGTGGTATAAGGGGTGATGGACAAGTGCTAATTTTGATTTAGTAGTTAGGGAAAATTAACTAGAGAGATGATATTTGAACTGATGACTGAATGACAAAAAGGAATCAGACACTGAAAAGCTCTGAAGGCACTAGGTCTGATAGAAAGGCCGAAATGTGAGAATGAGCTTAGAGTGTTTGAAAAACATAAAGAAGGACAGTGTGTATAAAATAATAAAAGAGTTGACTCAGGTATGAGGTAGCCAGAAACTTGATGACCTAGGCCATGGAAAGGAGTTTGGATTTTATTGAAAATGCAAAAGAAAGGCATTGGAGGGTTTTAGGAAGAGAAATAATATAATCTAATTTGGATTTTGTAAAGAAAGTTTTCTGGCTGCTATAGGAAGGATGGACTGTAGAGGTTAGGTTTTTGAGTGGATATAAAGAGAGCTCTTAAACCTTTATTATAGCAATATAATGAAGGATAATGCAAATTTGGATTAGAGAAGTATTAATAGAAATGAAGAGCCTTGGACAGATTCTGGACGCATTTTGGATATAGAGACAACAGTACCTGATGGATTAGATATGGGAGACAATGAGGGCAATAGTGAAGGAAGCAGAAGGCATTAAATAAGATTCCTAGAATTTTGGATCTAGTGACTAGTTGAATAGTAACACTATTTCTGGAGATGGGGAAACCTAAATGAAAACTACTGTTGAGGGGATAATCAAGTAAGTATTGGATGTACAAATTTGGAGTTCAATGGAGAAGCCATAAAATTGGAAGTCAATAGTATATATATAAATGTTTCCAAAACCTGTATTGTTAAAGGGGGGAGGTAAGTAGTAATGAAGATTATGCCAAGCAAGTTTAAGAACAGTTAATTTCGGGGAATATAAAAAATATTGAAAGGGAATAAAGGGGAAAGGGGAAAAAATGAGTGGGAAATATCAGAAAGGGATAAGAACATGAAAGACTCCTAACTCTGGGAAACAAACTAGGGGTGGTAGAAAGGGAGGTTGGTGGGGGGTGAGGGTGACTGGATGACGGGCATTGAGGGTGGCACTTAATGGGTTGAGCACTGAGTGTTATTCTATATGTTGGCAAATTGAACACCAATAAAAAATAAATTTATAAAATAAAATTTAAAAAAACAAGTTAATTTCCAAATCATATGATAGGTATATCTTTAACTCCTTAAACAGCTGCAAAGCTGTTTTCCAGAGGTTGTAACAGTTTACATTCCTACTGGCATTGTATGGAAATTTCTAATTCCTCCACCTTCTTGCAAACACTTGGTATGCACATTTATTTTAATTTTAGCCATTGTAATAGGTGGTATCATATTGTGGTTTAAATTTATATCTTCCTAATGACTAATGATCTTGAGAATCTTTATGTGTACTTATTTGCCATCTGTATAACATTTATTTTTTTAAGATTTTATTTATTTATTCATAAAAGACACAGAGAGAGGGAGAGAGAAAGAGAGCGTGCGGTGGGGGGGAGGGGCAGAGACAGGCAGAGAGAGAAAGGGAGAAGCAGGCTCCATGCAGAGAGCCCGATGTGGGACTCGATTCCAGAACTCCAGGATCATGCCCTGGGCTGAAGGCAGGCACTAAACCGCTGAGCCACCCAGGGATCCCCTATAATTTATTCAGTAAGAGTGTGTTCAAATCCTTTACCCATTTTTAATAGATTGCTTGATTTCATATTTGAGTTTTTAGAATTGTTTATATTGTCTGAATACAAGTCTATTATCAGATATATGCTTAGCATATATTTTCTCCCAATCTGTGGCTTTTCACACTCTTAACAGTCAAAAGAGAAAACATGAATGTTTGTAGCACCTTATCTGTAAAAGCCCAAACTAGAAATGACCCAAATGTTCATCACCAGGTAAATAGACTTTTAAACATGTAGTATATTCATATAATGGAACACTACTCAACATTGGCAAGGAGAAAACTGTTGATAAACACAACACTAATGATGAATGTCAAAATAATTATACTGAATGAAAAAAGTCAGATAAAAAAGAAGATATACTATATAATTTCATTTATATAAAAGTTATAGAAATGCAAACTAATCCACAGTGACAGAAAGAAGATCAGTAGGAGAGGAGGGGCAGGAGAGAGGGATTACAAAGCAGCATGAAGAAACTTTAGAGTGTGAAAGATGTGTTCATTACATTAATTGTGGTGATAGTTTCGTGGATGTATGAAATATGCCAACTCTAATCAAATTACATACTTTAAACATATTTAGTTTACTGTATATCAATTATACATTATTGAAAACGTAAAAATAATAGGAAAATATTTATATATTATATTTTTTAGTAGATACTATCATTGACACTATTGAAACAATCTAATCTTCTTAGGACAGTAGTAAGATTTTCTTATTTCCACAGGATAACTTAATCATACTGCTACTGAGAGATCACATATTGAAAAGTTATATTGACCCTCTCCTCACTATATGGTTATTTGCAAGGGTTTACACATACACTACTATATTCTCCAAATAAAAACTATGGGGCAATCTAATGTTGAAAGTTCTGTATAGGATACAGCTTTCCACACTGATCTGTTTACTTGCTTGCCAAAAGTCTCATTGTAGAAGAAAACTGGTGAATGGAAGGAAGAGGAGAAGAAAGAGGAACTACTTCAGAATATCCAAAGGAAATAGAGGATATGTCTGCGAACCTTAAGAATATAAATACAGAAGATGAACATATTAAAAGATATTAATACATTACCCTCTTCATTAAGTCTTGCAGGAAGACCAAAACCAAATTTTGAGTTCAGTTATAGCACACTTATTATTATTGTGTTTAAATTTCATTTTGGTCTCAGGCATGATTTTTTCCATTCTAATATTCCTTGCTTTATACAAGAAAGTGATGGTCTACTAAAAATGAAACCAGGACTGGTCAAGTGTCCCAATACATACACTAAAACCCCATTTATGAAAGGAAATATTAAATGAGTTCTTGAGGAAATTTCACGGAATGTATTTATTCTAGAGTTAGATTTATCTTGATTACTACAAAATAAATACTTGAGATACTTAATGTATATATTAATTATATCTTAAGATAGTTGGTGAAATAATAATTGTTGATATTTGGTGGTTTGGGTGATCACTGGTAAAGTGTAAGCATTATTTACCCATTAGATGAAGATAAAGATGTAAACTTGACTAAAGCATAAGGACCTACTTTTATGGATTAGAAACAGTCACTTTGCCTACTTTATTCATGAGGAAACTGGAGCTGAGCGCTCCATATACTAAACTAATGTATGTTGAACCAATTGTAATTTTAATAGTCAACTGTTTTTGACCTACAAAAACAGCAATTTCATATGGTTCAACCTAATATTAATTAGTGGCAAACCCAGGTCTTCTGATTTCTGAGTCTGTGATCTTTCATCAAACCATGCCAGTATTTCGCAGACTTCCCCGTGATTAAAGTCAGGAGTCCACTAATGAGTTCTTGCCCTGGGACCCTGAGGTTTTCAATTTTGATAGATAATAAAAGAACCACAACAATTAAGCTCACAAGCAATAGCTACACATTTTTTTAGGGTAACTCCATGAAAAGCCATAGTAAAATACTGGTTTCATCAGAACATATTTTTACAGTGTCCGGATGAGGCAAAAATTAGTAGTAGCGTTTAAAATGTTTACTGTCTTGCAAAATCTTCATCTAGTTCATTGTTTAAAGCACCCCAATATTTGAAAGACAGATATATAAAAGTTTATAGATGGAATGTCAGAATTTACCCAATTCGATACCATGATTCTAGCATCCTTTAAATAACAGCCTCAGTACTTATAACAAAGTCAAGTATATACATGTTTTTCCCCCTTCAATGGAGGGGGCAATTCTATTACATGAATTCAAGTTAAATTAACTGTACATTTCTTACAGAAGCCTGAGATTGAATGACCTTCTCTATTTAAGAAATGAAACCCACATAATTTCACTTTAGCCTCTGATAATAGGAATTATCCTTTCTTCATATTAGCAGTATTCTTTGTTTTATTCAGTGGATGTTGCAAATTTAGTATCTTTAAAATGTATATACCAACCACAATAAAATATTCCCTGGCATTCAAGTATGGTTCTTTTGTATGTAGGACCCCAACTGAGTCGTGAATACCCATTTAAAATGTCCCTCTAAATGACTATAATGACAGGGGAGTTGAATAGTCAGTGAAATTTTCTATTATTTTATTTTGCGTGTATTTTCATTAATAATTTATTGATATAAAAGATAAGAATGTTTTACCTCTACAAATTTGTATCTGTAATTTGTTCTTGGTGCACAGACATATTGAGGATGCCACTCGGCAGTACTGATTGAATATTTATTTAAACAAATATCAGTATAACCCAACTAGCTGGAAAATCCATGAGTTTGGTTTTGATAGCAGAGCATTTCTCAACAATTTATGTGCACATGCAAATTTTGGTGCTTTGGATATAGGCTAAAGTATTTGCTTTATATGTATTATTTTGTTTGAATACAAGAAAGCTGGTTTGATTTGTATGTTTCCCCCTTATAGAATTGTTCCAAGGCTCTGTCAGAGATCACGTAGAGTAATTTTTCCCATCAATCTTTGCTGTGCAGCCATGCACGAATGCAGTAGGAAAAAGGGGGCAGAAATCAAATCACTTAATTGCAGCATTTTTCATCTACATCTTTTGTTTTATGGTGGTAAAGGCCCCGGAGTAGCCTCCCATGATTCATGGCTGTCACTGCTGCCGTTAGCAGTTCAATCCTTCATTCGAGGCATTTTGGTACTGAAAGTACCTACACAATTACTTTGATGAATATGACTTGTTTGTTTTTTCCCCATTTTTAGCAGAGAGTGGTTGTGCTTAATACAGACATTTAAATAAGATAGTATTCGTGCCCACTGCGTGTGCACTGTATTTCAAAAGTTGTGTGTCGAGTTTAACGATAATATTGCCATTGTCACCCAGGTATTTAAGTTTGCTGAGCTTATGGGCTTTTACTCCTATTTTTATGTTTATATAATGGGAAGGCCTTAAAATAACCCCCACTCTATATAAAAGGAATAACTCACCTTTAAAGATCTACGAGGCTGTGACAGATTCCTACGAAACCTCATTTAAAAAAAAAGTCATTTCATGAGTGTGGCATTACAAAGCCAGCAAACTAGTCTGCCTCTGCATTTATGCCTAGTTGATCATAAAATAATAACATTTTTGGAAATATATGCATGCATCTTAGGAAGTGACTTACAGTATTTGCATATTTGGAGAAAATGTCAGTGATGTCAGCAGGGGTTCTGAGAGTAGCTAAATGAGCAAGCTTTTCAAAAATTGCTATTTTATCAGCTATGCACTGTCAGCACAAAATGCAACCTCTTTAAGAAAGAGACAAGAAAAAGGCAAGTGATTTAATTTCTTCATTAGCTTACTTGGAACTGAATTACTGGTGTACCTAGCAGCAGAGAACTGTATGCTGTAAGCTTGAAGAGAACCATTTAACATTCCTTTCTGCCCTCATGACAAAATACGTTAAAAGTTTTGAGACTCCACTCTTTCTCCAAAAATGAAAGGCAATTGAGGTTCTACTGATTCTGGAGAAATGGCAATTTGTCACCTCCCCACTTTCTCCACTCTGGTACCATGGTTTAAAGATCATGGCTTTTTTTGTTATTTTTTTGGGGGGGCTCTTTTGGGTAGTATTTTGGGTTCATTCCTTTCATTTCTTTGTTTACTTTTGACTGTAAGCTCTAAATATATGTTCTGCATAATATGTTCATGCTCAAGAAAGGTTATTACCTAGCCATGGTAACAGCTCTCATTGTATTTGTCAAAATAGATTAGTAAAATTGTTCACTAGACCTTTGAAAGAAAATTGTCTCATACATAATCACAAATAAACTGCCGAATTAAACAATCCAAAACATATCCTTAAAACACTGACTGTTAAAATTAACCTGATTTCAAACCTTAAGTGCAACCATCTTTTAAATCCACTACCAATAGACTTAGTTTGTGTTTACAACTTGTTGTCTTTCCCTTGTCCTAACATGGCCCATCTGAATTTCGAAATAAGGAAAGAGGAAGAATTTCATTTATTTATTAAAGTTCGTAGAGGAAAGTGGCAGAATGCAAGAATTTTAATTTGTTCTAATAAAGATTCATCTTTTGGGCTCTTTCATATCTGTTAAAATATTTCGCCTTTAGGTCAAATGTCCTACAACTGATAATAATTTGTCACTGTAAAAACTGAATATTTAGATATCGTATTTTTTAGAATTGAAATAAAAAAACTTAAACTGAAATATGAAGTTGGGAACAAGAATTAATCAACAATGCAGGAAGTTACTTGCTATAGTACTGAAGTGAACTTAAGAGCCCTTAAATCTGAATCTAATTACTGATGAGTTATGAATGCAAGGATGCAAGGTAGTTTTAGCGGCGATGAGTATTTTATATTGTAATAGGATTTTGGGTCAGTGTTCAAGTTCTTTCCTGAAAATTATAAAATACCAAGGATAAATATGTTATTTATACTCTTTAGAATGTGTAAATGCGATATGTGGGAAATCATGTCTTCACTGAAGGAGCAAGCCATCTAATCTTAAGTTATAGATCCTAAAAGTAATTGAAAACACATTAATTATTGAAATCAAATAGTATTTCATGTGAGGACTTAAGCATGCCACAAAATGACAATTCTCATTTAATTCAAGAGAAAAAAAATCCCTGATGATATTCACTATAAAATTATAAAGACTGAAAAGAGGTCAAGGAAAGAAAAGTCCATTGATTTCTGGACACAAGTACAGAGGCAGAGTCAAATTATTTTCAAGTTAGATCCAGCACAACCTGTTCATTGGTCTTGGTAATGGGGTTCTGCCTTCAAACCCTTATTTCTGCTTTTCCCAAAGCAGTTGTTGAGGAATGTATCATGTGCTCAAGTTAAGTTCTTAGGTGGTAGTTGTTTCAGGTCGAGTAGAATCTGAGTCTGACGCAGAGTTTGGGAAATCAACATTTGTGAAGGGGAGGGGAGGAAGCACGACTGGACGGAGGAAGAAGTGGAGTGGTCATGTATGCTGGAATGGACCATGAGCAAAACTGGAGGGACACCAACAAAGATTGATTGCCAGAGTATTGTGCATTGGGTCGGAATGGTGAGACTCCTGGCCCAAACAATAGATTGGTGCTGTCCTGTAGTAGGTAAAGGCTGGGGCTGTCTGCTGGAGGCTCTTCCTGCAGCTGTGGAGCACATTCTTCCTTGAAGGGGGACCTAGGTGGTGTATCCCCATGCCTACCACAGTAATTAAAATTCAACTTGTTTCTTTCCTGGGGAAATTGGCAGAACTTTTAAAATACATTAGAATATTAATCAATGTGAAACTGCAAGAGAGATTATAGTGTGTAGTGTTGTCCAAAGTGTTTAACCTCAGACCCTATGCTTGTTTTGTTCTCATTAAGCATCTCTAGTACTCTGTAGAACACTACTTGGGTTACAACTGCCCTTGTTTGAAGCTAATTTCTGCTGTTCTTAAAGTCTGTTGTCCTCCTCCTCCTTCTTTTTCTCTTCCTCCTTCTCCTTCTTAATTTTTGTCTTTGCCTTATGTCAACCATAATGCTCACTGCCGAGTAAGGAACAAATTTAAATAACACAATACATATTAAGAAACCTGTGTGATAACATTTATTGATTGAAAATTCCAAGAATGATACGAATAGACTTGGGAATAGAAATATAGATCATGCATACCTGGTACTGAAACAATCACTTGCAAAACAAACAAAACCTGAAAGGTGTTTCATCCTAAGTAGTATCAACTCAGGATTTGGTTAAAAACTTATCTACAAAATTAAGTGATTTGGTGCCACATATGTATGACTGACTGAAACTTTTTACATAATTATCCAAAGAGTAGCATGGAAACTACTATCCTTATAAAGGATATATCCTTATAAAGATATAAAAATAGACATTTGGAAGAAAAACATTCCATATGATTCTCCTTAAATTTAAAAAAAATGCTAAGATATAAGCTAAAGTGAGTGTGTACCTCCTACTGAAAATAAGTAGTGGACTTATTTATTTATTTATTTATTTACTTATTTTTAAAATATTTTATCTATTTATTCATTAGAGGCAGAGAGAGAGGCAGAGACACAGGCAGAGGGAGAAGCAGGCTCTATGCAGGGAGCCTGATGTGGGACTCGATTCCGGGGCCCCAGGATTGTGCCCTGGGCCGAAGGCAGGCACTCAAGCAGTGAGCCACCCAGGGATCCCCTGGACATTTTTGTTTAGGAGAACATTTTTGCTTTAGGCATGAAATGTGTCTATGAAAAAATAATACACAAATTCAATGTCATGTTAGTATAACATTTAAATTATAACACTCTTTGTTATATTATAAAATCAGTGTTATAATATTTTAAACCCCCATTATTAGAGTTCTAAAGATGGTATCTCTTTGGGGGAAAATTTCCTTTTTTTCCCCTCATGGTTTACATTAAAAACAAAACAAAACAAAACCAAAAGCAAAAAAACACAGATGTGAAATTGGAAGAAGCATATGGATTAAAAACTCACTAAAAATCTAATGTTGTCTTTTCCTGTGGATTCAACAAAACCTTAAATTCAATTGATTATTTGAACCATGATTATGTAATATGCATTGCTAAAGTACAGGTTTTATGTAGTGTGTTATCTTCTCTGGGGTAGCAATATTGGATCTTTTACGGAAATAATATCTCTTCTTAATAACTGGGTATAGAATAACAAACAAAAGTTCTAACGTAATTTTGTGAAATAATGAGATTAGTTTATCATAGAGCCCAAAGCATCCAGTATTACCAAATTTTTCAGGATTTCGCTATAATTATTCTCATTTTTCCATCTGTAAGGGGTGAGAGATTATGGTGCTTATGCTTAAAATTGCCATCCATATAATTAAATCCGAGTTTTAAATTTTCTCTTGTTAGAAACCCCTCTTGTATTCTATATGCAAGGGCAGGTGAAGGCTCTGCTTGAACCTTTCTGGACTTGTCTCTTGGTACCACTGTATCCTCAAAATAAAGATCTAATAATAACACAGGTACTTTCTTAGTTAAAACTTCCCCAGCATCCCGTTCAAATCTCTAAAATTCTCATTTGAAACCCAGAAACTTAAGATATTTTATTTTTTCTCTCCCGAACTAGACTTTAAAGAGTCCCATTAATGGTATTTTCATTCAGTATCGAGACCTCGTAGTGAACACTGTCCCGATCATATACAGAATGTACATTGGAAATATGTTTTTGCTTTATTTACATACACATATTCACTCTTCATTTTTAGTTTCAATTGGCTAATGCCAGAATGTAGCACACACATTTCAGTATCTGGTTATACGAATAAACGCACACACACAAAAACCCCTACCACATTTTACAAAGTTTAAAATATCATTCAGGATGCTTATCTTGTGCATAAGATCGTCTCCCATATTCTACATTCTAATTAAGTAGAGCAGTAAATCAAAGCATGCTGGATGTTTTGTGAGGAACAGCTGGATTAAAATGTGCTTGAGAATAGGGGCTGGTGTCTTGGATGTCTTTTGGCAGACTGCCTGTATTGGTGCAGCTACAGAGTACTGGAATGCTTGATAATTTCAGGGCAAGTTCCTTTTCCATGGCTTACAACCTGCTTAATGCAGGGAAGAAAGCTTGTAACTGTTTTGCCATCTCATCAGTATGTGATATGGAATAATCACAGTGGTTACCTAACAGTGATGGAAAGCCAGAGCAGCAAGGGAAAAGGGGACTGCAAATCTGGCTGAACATGGGCATTTCAGGTTTGGAAATATGTGCTACCTACTAAAATGAGCTATCGACTAATTCAGGAAGAAATGTTATATGGGCTTAATGTTCATCTTCATCCACACTATAATGAGAAGGATTAGACTGGCTTCCATATGTGGAATATTTATTTCAGCAATACAAGAAAATGTATTTCCCTAATATTTTTTTCTGTATGCACAAGGCCTTAAATTTTACAGATGTGATTAATGTTTTAATTTGCTGTTCTAGTTGGATACAAGTTTACCATACAATATAAATTACTTACAAAGAAATTTGCTTATATGGAGCTTAATTCATAAGCTGTTTAACCACCTTGTGTGGCATTGCAGCTATTTCTCTATGAGACTCTGCAGCTATGCAGCTTATTTTAAAAATAAAAGCAATCATCCTGTAAAACATTTTGAAATCATTCAAATTGAATTATTAAGGAAAAAATAACATAGACACAAATGATTGTCATTTAGTTAAAATTAAAACAAAATAAAACAAAATGAAGCTTAACAATTAAATCCTGAATACACTTTTGAAAATTCAAAGTAGGCCAGATAAGTTGAATGTTCACAAGCTTGATATGTTTAATGTTCATTTCTCAATTTTCTTGTTATTTTGTTACTTAGCATTCTTTTGGCATGCATTTAGTAGATGGTGGGTAAATCAAATATTGGTAAATATGATGCAGAACATGGTTTCCTTCCAAATTAATTCTCACCTTAATGCTCTCAGAATAAGAGAGAATAATGCATTTTTTAGAACTAGACGATCATGTCAAAGTAGCACTAACCCACCTTTTTACCTGTTCTCAACTTGAGCTCAATTGAAGGTGTCTGAATGAATTATTTCATATGTGTGAATTTAAGTTTTAAATTTATAATAGAGAGGTGATATCAATATCCCCCTTATCTACATTTTATTTGGAAGGCCCATCCCATAATATATTTGAAATGCATTGAAAACTTTAAAATTAAATATTTGTATTTTCATTCAAATATTGAAGAAAACCACTGCAGGAAGGTGAATTACACAAGAAATCTCAACCACTATGAGAGAAAGGGATGGATCCAGGTGTTGTGGGATTAGACAAATACTGATTATGAGAGAGACCCTCACCCTCTTAAATAAAATAGTACAATACTGTGGTTACAAAAGTGGCACAGAAGTGAATATTCATTTAGAATGAAAAAATTAAACCACAACAAATTAATGGAGGCTTGAAGATAACAAGTTCTGTTCCAATAAACTGAGGCAATTTAACTAGAAATACTCATTTGGAAATGCTACTTGAATAGGACCTTGCTGCGTCTCCCTACCTGGAACTTTCTTTCAGCTCCCAATCCTCCTGCACTTTCAACCATAGCCCAGAAGGTTAATCATGAAGTTTGCCTAGATGGGCTTCAGATGGAAGCTTATGTTAGTAAATACAGTACTGATCTCTTTGCTAATTTTCTCACTTAGTTCTCATAATTCATTTAATGCTTCTCAGGTTGTTAATGAAAAGTTTCTCAGAACAAAAGAAATGGTTACAAAAAAGAAAGGCAAATATGAAATAGAAGCAAGGGAGAGCTATATAATACCAACTTGCTTGAAGACGTGCAATCATACTTTCCCAAGCTGCTTAAGGATTAATTGGATGAGATGAATTGTAAACATACAAGAAGAGCAGATGCCCATGCCCCAATGGTGCTTCTGTGTCCAGGTTGAATGAATCCAGAAACACATATTCATCACTAGATCCCATTTACAATGAGCATTTTCATATATATATATATATATATATATATATATATATATATATATATGCATATATATATATACATGGTGTGGGAAGTAAATTTCTGAGAAAAAGTCTTAACTCTCAAGAATATTGGGATCTAGAGTACAATGTCTGTGGCTTTCTTTTGCACTGTTAAAAATTTCTTTAAACACGTTTTCTTTTCCTGACTTTCTTTCCTCAAATGCCATTTGCTTTTACTGAAGCCCACATTAGAAGTTCTTGCTACTATTAAACTAGAACAGAATAAGGGAGATAATTGAAATCCCATGGAATCCAAAATTAACACTAATGTATTAGCTTTCTTCATATTAAAGAAACAAAAACTTCCCGAAATGTTAACATATCCAAATATTCTCTGGAAAAGCCTCTAGCAAGAAGCTGCAAAGGAAATAGGAATCTCGGAATATTTTGTTCTGAATAAATTGCATCTTTACAATCAGATTTTAACTTTTTAGCATGACCGATATTATAAATAGTGAAATTTGCCATACTGAAACTATCTATTTTATTAAGTTTAGAAAGATTAGTGGTCTGCATTCACAGGTGAAACATCTGCCATATTACTGTGTGTCCCCGGGGCCTCAGAAAACCAGAAAACATAGTCTATGTGTGAGAAGGGGTAAAGAAAGAGCAGAGCCACATATTTGGTGGAAGCAGGCTACCATGAAGGCAGATAAAAATCAGAAGCAGTGGTGAAGGGACAAACGGACAGCATATTCCAATGCAAAAGAGAATTTTCTTCCCTTTTCAGCCTGCGTACAGCAGTCTGGCCTTTATCAGCTTGAACACAATGTCATTTCAGTATTAACTTTGCAACCTCCTTAGGGGGACAGGGAGGAAGGATAGGGGGAAGCATGTTTATGGATTGGAATTTTATAGCAAAACAGCACATCCCACTAAGAACACTTTTTTCAAGAAAGGCTGTTATTAGTAAGAAATATATTTAGGTTTTGCAATCCTTGAATCATTGAAGATTGAATTGATCCTTCTATATTCTTTCTTATTATGGACACTGTAACAGTGAGTGTCAAAAACATGCAAAACTAGATTTTTATGAAAAATTTAATACTAAGAATAAAATAGTAATAATAGACACGTATTGAATAATTATTATATTCCAAACATTCTTCCAAGCACCTTAAATGTATCCAGATGTTTATTTCTCAAAGTATTCTTTCTTCATTTTACTGGTGATGAAAGAGAGACCCGGAAAGGTGAAAGAAGTTCCCCGAGCTTGCAAGCTAGAAAGTAGTAGCAAATTCAGGGTTCAGACCAGATAGCCTAGCGGCAGAATCCAAACTCCTATATCACACTTCTTTGTAAGATACTGAGGACTGAATTCTCCAAGCTCCAGTATGTTAAAGTAGAGGCCAAATCAAACATGAAGACCAAACCCAGAAAATTTCAAACTCCTTATGTTATACTAGGTCTGTTCAGATTTGTTTTCCAGTCCTCTATTTTACCTCCTAAAGTTACAGCTTCTGTGCATCTAAAGGTGATCACTAAAAACATACTTTATGTGGCTGAAAGATTGACTCATATATGTTTGCCCAACTCTATTTGTCTGATGAAGCCCTTAATAGTTATTCACTTTGCATCTTCTTAGAAACAATTTGTTGGCAGTGCATTAGAACAACTTTGTGCAGCCTACCTTTCAGCAAAATATCAGCATAATCTAAGTGTAGAATCTATATAGTTTAGTAGAAACATAAGAGTAGGATTCCAGCTTTCTGAGTATGATGTAAGATCCATTCACATTTTTTAAACAAAAATTAGGGATTCAACGAATATAATTCAAGAAGAAATGTAAACAACATAATTTTGAATACAGCAACCGTAGCTTCTATTCCTTAAATGTACACTGAGGCCCACTTATCATCTGGTTAGGCATAAACCTACATGACTTCATTAATCTAATTAATAAACATTTATTTGTAACCTCTGACATTTTTATATTGTGATGGAGAACAAGGATCAGAGTAAAAAATAAAGACCAGTCCACTGTTTTTATTATTTATTGATATATCACATATGATAGTTTGTCTTGTTTCAAAAAGGATTTGTCATGTAATCTGATTCTATCATCTTCCTTTTATGATTGAGGAAGAATAGAATACAGAGTCCTAGCTAGAGACATAGAAAAATTGTATATTGAAGGCACCTGGGTAGCTCAGTTCGCTAGGCATCTGCCTTCATCTCAGGATCCTAGGATCAAGTCCTTTATTGGGCTCCCTGCTCCACAGGGAGTCTGCTTCTCCCTCCTCCCCTATGTGTTCTCCCTCCTGGCCCCTCTCTTGCTGTCTCATAAATAAATAAATAAATAAATAAATAAATAAATAAATAAATAAATATCTTTAAAAGAAAAATTACAATTTGGTTTAGAAAAAAGATACTTAACCTTTAATTTACATGTCATAGTTTCAGTAAATGACTACTCTATGTGATATTAATAAATTGGTAAATTTACAGGTGATTCTTGGGAGAAGGGAGAATCAGGAGCTATGGACCTTTGATGATAAAAACTATTTGGAAAAAAATGGCACACATGTGAGGCAACCTGAGAATAATGCAAAGCAGCGTATGGAAGTGTGAGACCAGTGGGGAAGGGTTGCTTAGTAAGCAGCATATATACTGTGGTGAAAGGATGGTCCCAGTCACTATAGGTTTCTCAACATGTGAAATCTCACTGTTCCTCGGAAAAAGAAGGATGCCTCCTGATGGATAGGGAACAGCTGGGAGAGAACTCTAGACGGAAACATAGACGGCCTGAGGCCAGCAACGTGTGGACTTCAATTGTGTGCAGGCAGTTCTATAGCCTTTATGGGTGTATATTAGAGCTCAGTGATACCACAGAAAATAAATAACATTATCTCTTCAATGAATATAGTTACTGTATTTGCTTTTGTTTGAAAACAAATTGCTTTGTTTAAAGAGCTCCACCAGTGCATTTGGTGCAATGCAAAGAAATAAATAACTAAAGGTAAAACCTTCCATAATATTTATATGAAAGCTAAACACTATTTTAACATCTAGTCTTGTGTTGGGGTGCTAGTTTTAAATTGTTCTGTGATTGAGAGATGTGTTTTATTAACAGAAACTTGACCTAAATACAAGCGCTTAATAGGGCTGGAGAAATCAACTGTGATGTTTTAGTGGATTATAAAAAGATTTAATGATCAGTGACTGATTCCTATTTCCTTTTTCATTGCTGATAACATAGCAATGAAATTGCTGCCAGTACCGCTTTCTGTAACTTTACTAAGAATCATTGTTTTTTAAAAAAGGGAGAAAAAAAGACAAAATGAGATTAAGATTATTGTTTGGTTATATAAGCTTTGCCTGATCCTGTTTAGAGTCACTTTGGGGATCTGCAAGTTTTTATTTCAAAGTTATGCCATTTGAAACCCTTTGGTGGCATAAACATTCCATTATATAGAAAAGCAGACACGTATACAAACTTAACTTGGCAGAAATATATGTTTTCAGCCAACAGACTGTGCACAGTAAGCCCAGAATGAAATATAATCAGGGGTCTGATGCTGACATGGTAAGAAGACCGTGGTCTCCTTAAAAAGTGATGAAAATGTTTTCCCTTAGAAATCAATTACAAAGAAAAGGGTTGGGGGAAGCCCTTTTGATGTTTTCTCTGGAAATGTGTGTTTAATAATTGTTTAATGTTTATATTTATAGAGAAACTACCAAAACAAAATAAGTGCATCTTTTGAATTTTGAAGACTATGTACAATGGGTCAGAGAGTTGATGGGTGATGTAGGCTGACCACTCAGAGGTCACTGGCATACTATGTCTCCATCAATAAACTTGCCATGTCCCAGGGCCTGGCCCCCAGCCTTTCAGGATCAGCAATTTGCTTTGGTCAGCACACCAAGAGCTCATAGGTCCCAAAGAGCTGGACACCCATTTATCACATTCATAGAGAATGCTACATCAAATATCAAATGATGATTTATTAATTTACAATGAAAAATACAAATTTTGATCAGTCCAGAATTCTCAAGGTGGTCTAACCAAAGCTTTTTCTCATTTTAACACAGCCCCTACATGAGAGGCTGAAATATAGATAGTTGCTTGATTCTCTCACACAGATGACGAATGACATCTGTTATGACAAGTCTTGCTAGTTTAAAGATAATTTAATCGACCTGTTTTTGCATGTTTATCCTTAAACAGCACCAATGATGTCTAAGATGGTTTTTCAACTTTACTTTTTCCTGAGCACCTACAGATACATATATTTAAAATCACATTAATACTGTGAAATGAGCAGGCATTAAGGATTCTAATAAATGATGGACCATGTCTGTTTAACTACAGGTGCAGAGAATATATATTTAACATAGAACATCTCCTCCATATATTAGAAGAGGAATATGGGAATAATTTGTTGAAATTCACTGGGTAACAACTGGATAATCCTTATTATTTTTATATGTAGAGGATAAGTGAAACTAGCATTTATGCTCATAACTAGCTACTCAGATTACTCACCTTCAATTGGGAATTACCTTGCCCAAATGATATGCCACCTACCTCTCCAAACCTTCTCCCTGACTGAAGCTAATCCATCGTAGTAATCTCTTACCATGTCCACTGTTGGTCCAGCAGTAAATACTTGACCTTAGCCTGACCCATCATATAGTCCATTTTCTGGAAATCTGGTCTCTTTATCTCTCCCTGGTGGCCAAAACTGGTAAAAGGTCTCTTTATCTCTCCCTGGTGGCCAAAACTGGTAAAATGTATAAATTGGGAACTGTCAGGTGGTCATGTGGGAAGTGCAGGTCTACAAAGAAAAAGCATACTAATAGCATGTAGAAAGTATCAAAGAAGATAAAGGAAGAAAGCATTTCAGGAGCATTAACATTTCTGGGTCCAATTGCCCCTGAGGTTCAAATCTCTGAACTTCCTGTAGCAGTTTTGGTTTTAGTTTTCATTTTGAGTATGAAATTTTGAGACACAAACTGTTTTTGTAAAGCTAATGAGAGTTTAGTTTGCACTATTAGTTAGAACCAAAAAATTTTCAAATAATACAAGAACATTATTTGGAAATGTTGAGATTTATATTTTTAGCTAAATAAAATTAAAAGAAACAGTGATAAACATTTGTGATAGAAAAATGTATTGTAAATGATGTAGCATTTTCTTTATTTGTTAAGGGGCCTTAGTGACTAACATTTAGAACCAAAACCATACAATTCCATATAAAATCTCAATAGTCGTGCATTTATATGTACCCAAGAGAGACATATATTCTCCTACACATATAGGAATAGTAACATTCAATGACATACTGATTTTTTATTTCTTAAAGCTGAAAACATTGCATTAGTAAGATAATATCTAATTACTAGTAAAATCCTAAAGGAGCTGTTATTGCCAATATTTTCTTAATCACAGTTCTAAGTAGCGTATTTATTTTTTGCTCATTATCAGTTAGCATATTTGCTAAATATGCACTATTTTCAAAACACTCTTGTAGATGTGGAGGGTGAGATAAATATAAAATGAAATGCATAACCTCTAAAAAGAATTATAAGATAGATATACTTCAATAGATGTAAACAGTTACACAGTTCAACATGCAAACAACTGTTTATTACCATGTTTAAAGGATCCAAGTTTGTGTGCCTGGGTAGCTCAGTCAGTTAAGCGTCTGCCTTGGGCTCAGATCATGATCTCAGGGTCCTGGGATTGAGCTCCGTATTGGGTTCCCCTCTCAGTGAGGAGTCTGCTCTCCCTCTCCTCCTCGCTCGTGCTCGGTGTCACTATCTCTGTCTCTCTTTCAAATAAATAAGTAAAATCTTTTCTAAAAATTAAAAAAAAAAATATATATATATATATATCATCCATGTCCTCAGTGGAACACTGATAAATGCAGAGTGGAGATTGATTGTGGACGATGTGCAATAAAAATTTTTGTATCATTTTGAATAAAAGAAAAACATAAATTGAGGATTCACTGTGTAGCTATATATGTGGATTTAGTTATTGTTCCAAATGGGAGCATTAACCTAGAGAATCACCTTCAGAAATGCTTTCTCCCAACTCCAAGCTGACGACCAAGCTGCCCACCCTCTGCCTAGAACATGTTTTCCCCACCCATCCTGCTCTTAACCTCTGACTTGTCTAGCTCCTATTCATTCTTCATACCCCACATGATAAAACCTCCTTCGGGAAGCCTGCTCTCAGTTTCCTAAAACTGAATTAGATGCTTCTCTGAGAATAGTGTATTCCACCTCATGCTGGGCATTCTCACTGACTGAATGGCCTGTTTGCTAATCATTCTCTCTTCAATAGATGGTGAATTCCTACGGAGTAGATATTGCACTCATTTTGAACATAGTACCTTCGGAGATTAGCCCAGTGCAGGGCATTTAGTTTCTCAATAATAAATAAAGCAGTAATGAACAAATGCATCTAGGGATTTTATATAAAAATTATTGAATAAGTGGTTCATGGTAGTAAAAGTGGTAAAATAAAGTAAGCCTGAGAGAACCCCAAGTTTGTTTTCCCAAATTGAAGATTGATATTTCCTTTCTTAAATTGAGAATTGAAGCTAAGGCTTTGTTATGATATGGAATCATAGAATAAATTATCATATTGGTTGTGAGGGATCTTATATTACTTATATTGCAACCCCCCAAATGATAAGCAATAGTGAGAATTGGCATGGTATTTATTGGGGAGATTGTAAACCTAAAATAAATTGCACCGTGCTTCCTGGTCTGTATAGCATACCAATATGGACATCGTGATTAGGAACAGAATATTTCACATCAGTAAGCTAAGTGTAAGCATGGTATTCTTGTTTCTACTAGTCCTCCTAGAGCAGTTGACGATGCACTTATCTGCCTTGGTTGAAAAAAGAATAACATTTCACATAAATTATTGTTAATAATGCCTTAATGAACAGCGCAATTCTCTCTTTTTTTTTTTCAGAATAAGTTCTTTTGATTCAGAAAAGGCTACTGAATGAAAGAATTCTTCTGTCTGATTTATGGGGCTTTTAAATAGCAGACAGCCCTTCCAATCAGGAAGCAGGACTGTGATTTTTAAGATTCACAGTCTGTAATGAGGACATAGCACTAAGCTGTCATTGCACACAGATTAGAAATAAACTGCAATAACATCCTTTTTATATTCTTGCCTGTATGTAGTATAAAAATGCATTATTTTATATAAGTATTTGGTTGATTATCCCTAATACAGATTATTCTTTAAAAGGGCAAAAGAAGAGATTTGGTCTCAAATAATAAGGGAAAAATATTGAATTTGGTTTACTATTTCTGTTAACCACTTCTCTTAAAACGTTGATTTTCTTACACAGGTATTATACGAGGTGTATATTAATTCCAGCAACTGATGATGTATGTGTTTATGATCGTCTATGGTCAGAATTATGCCTACATAAATGAACGAATAGCCATTGATGTATTTTAATTATGAAATATATTAGGTATTAGAAAGCATAAATTATATAATTAACACCCACCAAAGTCAGTAATAAAACTTTAGAACCATTAGAAATCCCGGGTTGTCAGATCTCTCATTCTCTCTAAGAATTAACTTCCATCCCAAATTTGCATCTCTTTATGTTTATAATAAATATATTTAAACAACATATAGCATTGGCAATATATTTATTTTGTAAAAAGATTTATTTATTTGAGAGAGAGAGACAGAAAGAGAGTATGTTAGTGGGAGGAGGAGCAGAAGGAAAGAATCTTCAAGTAGATTCCCTGCTGAGCATGGAGCCCAGGGGGCTGGATCCCACAACCCCTGAGATCATGACCTGAGCTGAAACAAGGAGTCTGGTGCTCAACCAACTAAGCCACCCAGGTGCCCCAGGCTATATATTTCTAAATTAACGTGGTTCATGCTACAAAAATATTTGAGCAACTTATTCGTTGCACCAAACAGTATATTTTTAACAGTATGAGATTTGTGGATCCATTTATTTTTGCCCCATAGATATTCCACGTTGTGCCAAGTTTTATTTATCTATCTATTAAAATACACGGGTTATTTTCATTAAAAATCATTGCAGGTAATCATATTATGAGCATCTCATACATGCCTTGTGCATATATGTGAACGTGTCTTTTGAGTGTACACTTTTTTTTGCCTTTTATTCCCATGACTTTATTCATTGCATAACTGGAAGCCCGTATCTTCCATTCCCCTTTACCCATTTTGCCCATTCCCCTGCCCCCTCCTCTCTTAAGTGTATAAATAGAGTATATTCTTTGACTAAAGTTGCAAAGAACTTGAACCTTCATCTGTATTAAAATATTGTTATGTTGGTTCTCTTAAGTGACTTTAACAATCAACACTTCTACCAGCTATAAATAAAAGTGAATGTTTCTTTTATATTCTTGACAATACCTTATATTTTTAAAATTCCAAATTTTTTGTCATATCTATTGGATGTGGCATAACATCTCACTGGATCATTTTCTGATTGCTGGGGGTAAGGGATAGGAGTTGGAGATTTTGTGAATTATCTCCTTTTGTGAATTATCTTTTCAAATCTTTTATAAAAAATATAATTAATTTTAATATTTTAGTTTTACCTTTTTTGGTTTCTGAGTTCTTCCTATACTCTAGATACTAATTCTTAGTTTTATATATGCAACACTAGTCAATTTTTTTTTTTTACTTGATAGAGATGGAATATCCAATACTCTAAAATTTTCTAAGGTAACTTGCTCCTGGTGGGAAATCTGACATTATAGCTAGTTTCTAGTCCTTCCATTTAAAAACAAAAAAAAAACCCACAAACAATATTGGGAAGTGCTCTTTTAAATTCAATTGTAAAAAAAGAAGCAATAATTTCCTATCACAACATAAAATATTATTATCAAATTAATATCTTTAGCTAATATTTCCCATTTCTACCCCCTTCAGTTTCATATAAGCAGGAACAAAGAGAAGAAGAACTTATGAAAAATATTTTAAATTAAAAGGCAAAAATAAAAGTTGGGGAATTGAGCAAAATGTATAGTAAAATTATCACAAAATATAAATAAATATATTTTGTATTTATGTGCAGAAATATTAAAATTAATATGCACATTCTTGATTATGACACCCAGCTCATTAAGAAATATAACCAATTCATATTAGAAAGATATTTTGTTGAACACAGAAATAAAGTGAAATATTTAAGTGAGATTCATATATTTTATGACCATGTAGATTGTGTGGATTTATTGCATAAGCTATGATCAGAAACACCTGCTTGATATTACCATTATTTGAAAAATTGTAAGACTAATACTCATACAGGTTATTTGTCCATAAATTGGCATTCTCTGTTGTCACAGTTTCTTCAGATTTTTTTTGACTTTGTGGTTTTTGATTTAGTTGGTAGGACTAATGCATAATGTCTTTCAGCGGAAGTGCTTTTGGTAGTTTTCTTTCAAATCAGTGCAGTTATTGGAAAAAGTGACAAAAATGGATTTAAATATAAACCAATTTCCCATTTTCTTACAGCAATATATTTTAGAATATTTAACAATTTGACTACTGGAAGGGTTATACATTGCTCCATTAAATATATGTGAGCAGGGACCCCTGGGTGGTGCAGCAGTTTGGCGCCTGCCTTTGGCCCAGGGCGCGATCCTGGAGACCCGGGATCGAATCCCACTTCGGGCTCCCGGTGCATGGAGCCTGCTTCTCCCTCTGCCTGTGTCTCTCTGCCTCTCTCTCTCTCTCTCTGTGACTATCATAAATAAATAAAAATTAAAAAAAATATATGTGAGCATAGTTGATTATAGCCACATTAATTTTATAAAACATAACAGAAATATGTAATAAAATATCATCCTACTCCAAATATCTGTTCTGGGACAATTACTTTATTTTGCCATTGAAAATATATCAAACAATAAAATTTTGTTAAATGGGCAAATGTGCCATGAATCTACCACAAGAGTTTTCTTAAAACCATTTAGAAAGGCATTATTAGTTCTTAACTCATAGGATCATAGTGACAATTGAGTGAAAGTATTCACAACATCAATAAGTACTAAAGTATTTGTTATAATTAATATTCTGATACAGTTAAAACAAAATGAAAGATAAACTTATTTATAAAGCCATGATTTCCTCCCCCAAAATGGCATTTGATTTCTCTGTCTAACCCCAGTCCTTCTCCATATACATATTAGATATGCCATCTTGTAGTTATGATATTGTATTAAGCTTTAGAAAATGTACTTTATGAAAAAGTTTCATGTTGCTAAATAGACTTCATAGTTTTCATATTTAATGTCTACAGATCAAATATGCAAAGATTTATATTTGCTTTTTGAATATTTTAACATTTTTCAGCATCATAAATAATTCTGCCATTAGCTTTTCATTATACCTCACCGTCATTAGGGTGACCCATAATTTTAAAATCAAATTTGATAGAAAAACAATGTCACTTAGTTGTTGTTTAAATTATAAATATATTCTCTTCTGTTTATATACTAATTATATTTCTATATGTGAATTGTTCATCTTAGTTGTCCCTTGAATTTGGCTTATGAATAAATATATATGTGTATATTTACACATACAGCCATAATTGCTGTAAATGTTTTTGTCTAAACATATTCCCTTTTATTCTGAAAATGTATAACAGGGTTTTAATTTCTATATGGTAAAGCCTGTCTATCTAATTTCTGGTATCTCTTCAAAGCTTAAAATTACCATCACTAGGAGAGCTTATAATATTCAAGTATATTTTCTTCATTTTCTGGTTTATACATTTTAAATATTATCTCAATACTATTTGAATTTATTTTGATGTCTATCTATATGGAATCCCCAATTTTAGTTAATGTAAAGATGACTGCATAAAAAAACCTGTATTTTTCTATTCTATTCTTATTATCCCATTTTAAGATATGATAAATGTACCAACAGAATCTACTGTTAATTTTTAATTCTATTTTATTCTATATTTATTTTTGAATATTAGCTTTAATTCTGTCTACTTTGGTGTAATTTCTGAAGATTGAATTAAATGTGTTAAGATTCATCCTTGTGTTTTTGTTCATGAGTTTTTATTATTCAAAAAGAGTTATGAGTCAAAAGTCTGACATGTTCTATGTAAGCCTTAAAATAGACAATTCTTTCAGAATTCTAAACAATTATATTACGTATGAAATTTGGATCTATTCAACTTTGGGGATGATGAATTTATACTATCCCTGAAACATTTTTTCAATTTTTTAAATATTTTAGTATGATGGTTTTATGGAATTTTGAATCTTTTTAAAGATTTTATTTATTCATGTGAGACAGGTAGAGTGGCAGAGACACAGACAGAGAGCAAGAAGCAGGCTTCTCACATGGAACCTGATGCTGGACTTGATCCTTTAATGAGGATCACACCCTGAGCGGAAAGCAGTTAACCACTGAGCCACCCAGGGATCTCTGGAGTTTTATTTATTTATTTATTTATTTTATTATTATTATTTATTTATGATAGTCACAGAGAGAGAGAGAGAGGCAGAGACACAGGCAGAGGGAGAAGCAGGCTCCATGCACCGGGAGCCCGATGTGGGATTGGATCCCGGGTCTCCAGGATCGCGCCCTGGGCCAAAGGCAGGCGCCGAACCGCTGCGCCACCCAGGGATCCCCACCTCTCTGGAGTTTTAATTAGAAGTTTTGAACTTCTAATTTAGGGGATACTAACCTTCATTTTATAATTACACACCAACAAGGACTCCCTGATTAGGAACAGGATTCTTCAAAAAAATTCTTCTGAAAAGCTGCAAAAAAAAATATTATTATGTCAAACCAAGTTTATATTCTATTGAACACTTTTACATTTGGAAAATAGCTAATGTAAAAACCTTCTTTTAATCCAAATTTCTCCTTCATGTTAGTGGCTCTCCCCATTTTGGTCTGCTTCTAAATGCTAGAAAAAGGCTATACAATGTTCAACTTAAATTAGAAAGAAAAAAATAGCTCATTTATATAGGCTTTCTGCAACGCTTGTATGTGCATGTGATAGGACTATAGCAAGAAAAAAAAGAGAAGAAATGTTTTCTAAAATGGAATGACTTTAATGAAACTGCTCAATCTGTACAGCAGTATCATGTATTTTACTTGAATGAAGTTGTTAAACAAGATCTCTGTTTACATATACTGTTGTGCAGTTATCAATCCAATCAAAAACTCGCTCATTGTTTTTTAATTCAAAAGTGATTAGCAAATGCTGAGAAGTCACCTTATCTCACTAAAACACAGGTACCAACTCAGAGTAAATATTTTGGTAAACAATTATTCTGTCCTTGCATATTCAGCAGTGTGCTAAATTATGCATAATCTTGCATAAGTAATAAGTGAAGGTAGCTTAAATTCAAGGTTTTTTTTTTTAACCTGACCTATTTCTTTCAGTGCTGTTAGCAGCTTAAATCATGTATGAGCTTTCTGTAAGGCTTCAATGAGTAGCTCGGGTGGAGAAACTTCAGTAATAAATTTCAGGAGAAGACAAGTTTTTTGACAGGCATAATGCAACACATACAGAGTCTGGAACTCACACTCTGGGAATTTAGAGCAATCCTCGCAAAGCAGCTTTTCCCTGTTACATTAATAGAGAAAATGAAGTATGAAAGTCCTCAGGAATTACTGCTAGGTGTAATTTAAATAATTTACCAGAAGACAGTTCAGCACATGCATTGAACAGGGGCATACAGAGTTTGCCATAAGCAGTTTATAAATAAACTATATTCCGCTGAAGTAAGTCAGGCATAAATTATAACTATTCCTTTTGTGGCTGCACCCTGTTCCTCATTGTAATAGTTATTTAAAAAAATTCAGGGTTATGACCTTCTCCTGGAAATCACCAACATTGCCTGCCTTGTACCTTGCTTATGAGCTTCCTAATGGTTAATGGTTTGGTAGCTATGAGATCAAAATAAAAATACTATTGCTAAGGAAAAATGCATTACGTATCTAGAAACAGGATTCTGGAAGAATTCTTTAGCCTGTTTGGGGGAGGGGAAAGTATGTGGCCAAAGACCATCAAGGAGATACAGATCATTTTATGAAAGCTTTATACCTTATATGTGGAAAAAAAAAGAGGATATACTTTCTATTTCTTGCCTCGAATATTGTGCCTTAAATTATCAAGCCAAAGTAAAAATGCCAAAGAAATATATAATGAAGACTCAAAACTATGTAGAAATTATTTGTAAAACATGCACGTGGAGGTTAAAAAGCTTTTATTCTATACAGCCTTGAGTTATTAAAGAGCAGATGGACTATAATGGCTTGAAAATTTCCCTAAAATATACTGATAGTGCTTTGGAAGGAGACTCTGTAAAAGGTAGGTGATGTGGAGTGCTTGCTCTACTCCTAAAACTTCAAATTATAAAGCAACATTCTATAACTTTTACTTTCACTTGGCTTCCCTTTGATAGAAAAAAAATGGACTCCTTGGGGGAAAAAAAGTATAGACTAGAGAATTAATAGCTATGTTCCTGAAGTTATATGACATAGAAAGATAATGTACAAGGTGCCCCGGGTGGCTCAGTTGGTTAAACGTCTGCCTTTTAGCTCAGGTCACGATCAGGGTCCTGGGATCCAGCCCTACATCAGGCTCCCTTCTACACGGGGAGCCTGCTTCTCCCTCTCCATCTGCCTGCCACTCCCTCTGCTTGTGTTCTCTCTCCCCTACCCTGTCAAATAAATAAAATCTTAAAAAGAAGATAATGTATATCCTCATAAGTGCTCTTTTAAATATACTAGGTTGTTCTCTGAAGTCATGCACTGTAGTTTCTCAGTTCTCTATGTTCCATTTACATGTGTATATGTAGGTACTCATATATAATTTTTATATATGTGTATATATATGTGTATGTATGTATGTTTGTCAAAGCTAAAATTTTTTTCTGGGAGTGCATACTCTGCATTCAGGTGTTATAACTAGAACTTAAATGCTGCTTAGAGGAGATAGCGGGGAACATAGAAGAAAATATTGTTTTAATTGCTTCAATAAATATGCTTTAATTTTCAGAATCAGTTTTGTAATAATGGCCTCATAACTTGAAAATGCCTGACAATATAGGAAATTCTTTTCTGAGCCTGGATCTGCAAAATGAAATGAAACTACACTTATATTTGTCCATGCTGTTAAAGGAAAGAAAGACTTAATATAGTTGCTATTCAGACATGCAGACCTGGACTGTCATTTATTCATATGATCTTCTTATGGGATTCTAGGAGTCTTCATTAGGTTGGATATATTGCTTGTGGTAATGGAGCTGCATTGAGAAGCGTGGCCTATGTTGTGAGATGAATAATTTCTGAGAGTCTAATATATAGCTTAAAGACTATAGTTAATAATTCTTTATTGTGTACTTGAAATTTGTTAAGCGAGAGGATCGTAGGTGTTCTCACCAAAAAATGAAAATAAAAAGTAACTATGTGAGGTAATAAATGGGTTAGTTAACTTGATTGTGGTAATCATTTAACAATTAATACATACATGAAGCTATCATGTTGTGCACTTTAAATATATTACAATTTTATTTATCAACTATACTCAATAAAGCTGGGAGGAAGGAAGCTTGACCCAGAACCCTAAAATAGGCAACTTAAGATGAATTAGAGCCTTAATCTAAACACAGTACTGTAGGCAATTAACCAAAATAGATATGTAACCTGTAGGAGAATTGTGAAAGTTGTGTAAAATTCCCTAAGGCTTATTTGCCTGAATAAAGGAGAAAATGAAGCTCTGATATATTTCTCCTAATAGTCAATCAAAATAAACTCATGTAAAATTATAACTAGATTATTGTAAAAATAAAAATAATTTTCTATTTGTATCATTCACATAAAGAGAGTACATTTTTATATAGCTGTTGTAAATGCTATCTTAAAATACAGTTTGAGATGTGTTAAAAGTCCTTCTACATTTAGGTAAGGGTATTTTAAAAAGTCTGGACAAACACTGCCCCAATATCCAAAGGAACTATTACAAGAAATATTATAAAATATGTATGTTGTAATAAGTGTGTAATAATGCTTACTTACATATTCTAATATTCATACTTATGTGAGAATAAAGTTTGATTCTATAGATGTGAGAATTAGGTACAGTAACTGTTGATGGGATGGGGTGACAAGATTGGTCACTGGGAAAGGGTTACTAGTACCTTGTGATGAGTGAAGGAATTCCCCATTGAACCACCAGAGGCAATCCTAGAAGATAGGAGATTTTAAGAGTCTCTGAGGCTACTTGAAGGATAGGGGTATAACCAAGATAAGGAAAGTAGAGTCACGGGAATATAACAAATTCACAGTCTCACTCTTTTGACTTTGGCCAGTCTAGGGTTGGCACTAACAAATTTAACTTCCTAACATTTTATTTAGCCATTTATAAATCTGCAATCAAAACCCATATTGATAATAGAATCCTTCTTTTCTTGTTGATAGATTTGACACTTGTATGAAAGTCTAAGTCATTTATTACTGTAATAGAATTCATCCCTCCAACATAGCTTCTTTATCAGTGATTGTTTCCATGTTAACATGTTGAACTTGTTACTCTAATGGAAAGTCTGGCAGCTTCTCTCATATTACTATATGAAAGAAACATTCTATCAGAGAAATAAATCAGGTTAAGCAATGTGCAAAGATCCATTATAACCTATCATGTATCCACCTAATGTAGGATATGCATGTGTGTATGTGGTGTGTGTGTGTGTGTGTGTGTGTGTGTGTGCGCAAGCAACATTTTTGATAGTTGTCTAGTTAGTCTGCTATAACGGAGGTATTCATATTAGCGAGGGTTCTCCAAACTGCTAGTGCTAGCATACAGGGATTTCTCCCAATATCTTCTTCTATTCTAGCTCTACAGTGAAGCTGAAGAAATTCCTTATGATTGAGCAGAAGAAAATAAAAAATTGTCTGACTGTTCCTAAGTAAGGTGCCAGTGAATAGATCTATATAATATCAGCTCAATCAAATGCAGGAATTTAGTCAATAGAATTTTGTAAGTTTTCCAGAAACTCTATACTCAGGGTCTGGAAATAATAGTTTTATTCTAATTTCTGTCTCCATTAAAGGCTCCAAGAACTCTGCTTAAGTTTAACTGTTTTCAATTTAATCAATACACTTTAAAACCAAAACAAAAGATTGAACAAACAAAAAACTGTATATGAATTCCAATCTACACAATACTATTTTTCTTTGGCACATTTTAGAGACTGAATAAATGCAGAGTGAATAGATGCGGCCTTTCCTATCCAGTTGTAGTATAGCCTATCCCTGAGAAATGAGCTGACAAGTCAAGCATGTTCTCCTATTCATGCTGCCTTTCTGCAACTAAATTTTAGTTTATATAAAAATGTTGGTAGCAAACAATATCATATTTGGTTTTTTAAATTAATTTGTTTCTTAATTCAAGGAAATTTTACGCAGGGAACTGTGTGGTAGATATCATATACTACTTATTGAGAATCTACCATGTACCAGGAAAAACTAAACTGAAGTTGTTTGAAATTACTTATGATCCAGAACTAATCATCAATAGAAAATTTATAATGTAATTTACATTAGCATAAAGACTAGCATTAGATTTACCTCTGGAAAAATTTTCTTTATAAGGTTCTTCTTTTATGCATACTTTAAAGTAAGCTCTAAGTCTCCAATCATTTCTATAATCAAATGCAACTTATAACATATGCTGTTTATTAATGAAGTGTTTCTTTGATCTATAATTAGAACTTATATAGACATATTATTACAATTTTCTTTATTTGTTCCAATTTCTGCTTGAATTAGCTGTAAACAGTAAAAACATAACATCATTTAAACTCTTATAACCAATGATGGTCTTCAGAAAAACATTTTTTATTATTGAATTGAAACTTCAGTAGATTAAGTAATGTTAACAAGACATTTTTTCTTAATATGCAATAAATAGGTTGTAGACCTGATGAAAACAGTTTAGTTAAAAGAATTCCATTAGCATCATTACAATGATAGAGAAAATAATGTGCAAAATAGAGTCACTGTCATGATCCTGACCTTGTGATACAAATTAAAATAAAGAAAAGTGTCATATTTCTCCGTGGTTCAACTTGGGTTCACCTAATAGAACTCTCACAAAAGCAAATGTTTTGTCACTTAGTCTGTTGCCAAGAACATTTTAGTGCATAATTAATGATAATCCACTCCTTAATATGTGTATATGAATGAACACAAAGTTGCTGCTGGTGCCACAGAGACAATATCATGTTCAGTGTGAAGAGAGCAGCACAATTTCTACTAAAATAATGAGCTGTGGAAAGGATAATGGAAGGTGTCAGAAGCACAATAAACATGATTAGAGTGGACGAGGAGAAAAAAAACAATATTTAGCACCACCAGGATTTTTCTCTGAAAATAACATGAGTCCTTGATGGATTTTTCATGACTCCTCTCACTGTGTTGTCTACAAATATCATGGAATATCAGCCTGTTGCCTACCTTACACCTCTCCCTTATATGCTGATCCCCTCTCTCTTTGACCCTCAAGATTTGGTGTTCTCTAGAGTAGTGCTTATTATTGTACTGTGTTTCCAATCACTGGAGAAATATGTTAATATGCAGATTCTGATTTAACAGACCTGGGGTGGATCTGGAGATTTTTCATTTCAAACTAGCTTCCAAAAGATGTCCTTTTTGCTGATAGATGTGGACCACGCTTGACTGGCAAGGCCCAGGGAACTATCCTTGAGCCTCTTCTCAGTAGACACAATCTTCCAGGCCAGTTAATTCACTGCCACAAATTTAAATATATCCTATATGTCCAAGATTTATTATTCTTTATTCTCAGTTTCATAACTTCTAATCTTCAAAATCATTAATTTAACATACTGTCATCTTAAAAACTCTATCTTCCTGCTTTATGTCCCATCATATTAATGACCATTTCTCAGGTTGATTGAAATGGTCATATTATACCCATTTTGCAGATATGGCTTTGAAAGAATATATATCAAAATGATTCTGCTTGTGAGTAAGATAGCCAAGATTTGATCATATGTTAATGAATTTGAAAGTCGTGGCTGTGCAATCTGCATTCCCACCAGCAGTGCATGAGAATTGCATCTCATCCTTGCCAACACTCATTGTTGCCTAGTGGTTATTTGTTCAGCCATTTTATATGTGTAGAGTGATTTCTTTCTCTGGTTTTAATGTCTATTTCATGACTAATGAGGAGGGGATCTCTTCATATCTATTTGTCATTGGTACCCCTGAACAGAAGTGTCTGTTCAAATCTTTAATTATTTTTAAGATATTAGATTATTGGGTTTTTTATTATTGACTTTGGAGAGTTTTCTAGACACAAGTCCTTTATCAGATGTGTGTTTTGCTAATATTTTTCTCTTAGTCTGTGTCTTGCTTTTTTATTTTTATGTTATTTTCAGAGAGCAGAAGTTTTTTTAACTTCAATGAAGTCCTATTTATTCAGTTTTTCTTTTAAGTTTGCTCAATCTAAAGTTGCAATGATGATTTATTTTGTACACTTTGTTTTAGATTAGAGGTTTTTGAGTTTTAACCTTTACTTTTAGATCTAGAATTCATTTTTAGTTTTGTTTCATATCATGTGAAATGAGGATCTATGTTCATTTTTTTTTGCCAGATGTACAATTGTCCTAACATGATTTATAAAAATAAAATCATACTTTCTCCATGAAAATGTCGTGGTATCTTTGCAAATATCAATTGACTATCTATGTTATATTTACTTATCTGTTGTTGTATATTACCACAAAACTTACTGGCTGCAAATATTAAACATGTATTATCTTACATTTTCTGTAGGTTAGGGATCCAAGAGCAGTTTTGCTAAGTAATCTGGCTGAGGCCTTCCACAAGGCTATAATCAAAATGTAGGTCAGGGCTTTAGTCAAGACTCAAACAAGGGAGGATCTGTTCTGAAACTCACTAACATAGCTTTTGGCAAGATTTCACTCTTCACTGGATATTGGCCAAGATATCAGTTCTTTGCCAGGTGGGCCTCTCTACAGAGACAGATTTCTCCCTCCAGAATGGAAGATCCAGCTATAAGAGAACACCCAGGAAAGGAGCTACAGTCTTTTTGTAACTTAATCATGGAAGCAATATCTTATCACTTCTGTTTTGTGCTCTTAATTAGAAATGAGGCAATACTATAGTCCATACTCAAGAGGAAGAAATTCCTAAGGGTGTGAATATCTGGGAAAAAAAAAGCATTACAAGCTACCTACTACATATGAGTTTATTTTTCGACTCCCTCTTTGCTTCTGTAGATCTATAGTTCTATCCTTATCCCAATACCACACTATCTTAATTATTGTAGCTTTAGAATCAAAATTAAATTTAGGTAAAGTGTATTTGCCAACTTTTTTCACACTGCCAGCTGTTTTCATTTTTCTAGATCCTTTGCTTTTTTATAAACATTTTAGAATCAACTAGTCAATATTTACAAAAACTGGTGAATTTTGCTCAGAATTGCATCAAAACTACATAAATTTGGGAAGATTGACGTCTTAATATTAAGTCTTCCTGTATAAAAAAATCTATTACTGTCTTTTTAAATTTTTCTCAAAATATTTAGAAATATTCAGTATTGAATCTTACACGGTTTTGTAGATATAGCCCTTAAGTATGCAATGTTTTCTAATACTATGTGAAATGGAATTCTGTATTTCAATTTTCAATTATTCATTGTTACTACATATAGATTCAGTTAATTTTTTAAAAAAAATTGACCTTGTAAATTGAGCCCTGATATATTCATCTATTCATTTTAGTAGCTCTTTTATAAATTCTTTAGGACCCTCTAGAATGATTATGGTATCTGTGAGTGGAAAAAAAAAGTTTGCAACTTTCTTTTGAATCCAAATTTTTTTTTCTTACTTTATTCATTGACTAGGATTTCCACTACAGTTTTGAATACGAGTAGTCTAAGGAAGTATAATCATCTTATTTTTGATCTTTGGGAAATAATTCAGTTTTTAACTCAAATATGATTTTCTGTAGGTTAGTTATAGTTTTTTAATAGAAACCTTCTATCATATTGATGGAATTCTCTTCTAATTCTAATTCACTAAAAGTTCTTTATCTTAAATATTGCATGTTTAGAAATGACTTTCTTCATCTACCGAGATGATTCTGTGTTTTTCTTTTTCAGTCAATTGACATTGATGGACATTGAATTGACTGAATTTTGAATGTTGAACTAACTTTGCATGCCTGGGTTAAACCTGAATAGTCATACATTTGACATATAATTTGGTGTGCAATGCGTTATATATATACATACACATATACACATATATATACTAACACATGTAATAATACATGGGTATATATGATAACAAACATGTACAATAATACATATTACAAAGATATATGTAGATGTTTGAAAGGTATATATCATATACATAGGACAATATAATATATATGTAAAATTATGCATATATATTTGAGAGTAAGAGAGCAAGCCCTGGGTGTGAAAAGTCTTTTGTGCTAGTCTGGATAATATATCATGCCATGTAATGGCATTAAAGTTTTAAAATTTAAGTAAGTAAATAAAGTATTAATATGATTATATGTCTTGATCACTACAGTTATGTAAGAAGAATAATCTGTATATAGTGTAGAGAACATTTTAGACAAGAAATAACCTAAGATCAAGGATGGGCCTATTTAGAGGATTATGTCCAAAGTCCAGAGATGAGATAAGATGACTTGAACCATAGGATAAATAGAGAGTTGTGGGAATAAGTTTTAGTAAAAACAAACAACTCAAAGCAACTTGATTTGAAGCTAATTAAGTAGTAGAAAGTTCTCAAAAATAGGCAAAAGGTCATGAATTGTTCTAAAAAAGTGTTGAGTATGGGTGATCAGGAGAATAATGGTAAAATATTAACTTCATTTTTACTAGTTTCGAATACAACCAACTCACCAGCTTGGTAGAGGGTGGGGAGGTTTGGAGGCTAAATTATTGGCGAATTAAACAGAAAATGGAGATGGAGATTACAAAAAGGCATCTGAGCATGTGGGAGCAGAGGAATTCTAAGTACTGTGGGAGAAATACATTATGGCCATAGGCAATCCCAACCACAAATTATTAATCATAGTTTCGAAGTGTTGGAAGTCTATAGCAGTAGACTGATCAGTCTATAGTCATAACTGAAAAGACTCTTTTTTTCATAATAAAGTCAAGTAGTCAGGCAAGAGAGAAATCAAGCTCATCAAGGGAAGCAGGTATATATCCGTGTATGTTATGAGTGAAAGAAATCACAGAATTTGACCCTTAGAAAGTGTCACTTTCAAGGAAGTAAGGAAATGGGAACTTTGATGTATATTTTATGAGTTAATTAAAGTGGTGTGGGTATTACGGCAGTTCGTTGGCTGGCTTTATTTGCATATCAGCAACAACATTAATGGAGAAAAATGCAGGGAAAATTTTGCATATTACATACATATATATAGTATGTAATATATTAATGTATTATTTATATATTAACATTTATTAACATTAATTATTATTAATATTTTATATTGATGCAGATATTAATTATCATGCATTAACATACACTGTGTTAATGTTACTTATTATCTATATTAATACATGAATAATAAAACTACTTTAAAAATAATTTCAACCCTAAAATTATTTTATCCAATTTTAAAATTACTATACCAAATTGTATACCACCTTATCCTTTGAAACAATTCTACAATTATTTCCCCCAAATTTCAACTTTTATCTTCCTTTTTTGCTTCCTTTTATTTTACTGTTTATTCCTTTTTTAACCCGTTTGAAAGATATTTTACAGCCTTTTAGTGCTTTTCTGTCCCAAGTTCTTCCATTTTATCTCCCTGATTTCATATGGAAATAATTTCTCTCAGATTATAAGCATGTATTATGTGTTCATTTGATGAATATATATCAAAGATCTACTACCAAATAGCACTAATACAGACAAAAAAGAACACTGTTTTCATTAAGATTATATTCTTTCTTTTTAGTAATTTGTTTATTAAGATTTTTAAGATACACAAAGAGAAGCAGAGACATAGACAGAGGGAAAAGTAGACTCCATTCAGGGAGCCCAATGCAGGACTCAGTCCCCAGGATCCTGGGATCATGCCCTGAGCTGAAGGCAGATGCTCAACCACTGAGCCATCCAGGTATCCTGATTAAAATTATATTCTACCATACGAATAATATGTAAAACATGTAATGAACAAAATTTAAGTGAAAAAATAGTACATTAGATAAAACCTTCTATGAAATGAAAGCAAAAGTGAAGTAGGGCCATTAAATAGGGTCATAAAGAGAGTGAAAGGTGGAAAGCAGATTACAATTTTAGGTAGGGTAGTCATGGTAGGACTCACTGATCATCAATTATTTCAGCAAACCACTTAAAGCTGTTGAGAGAGCAGTCATCCATTACTTAAGGGGCTGTCATTGAGCACCAAAGAGCAGCGGAACCGAGGACCTAAAGCTGACTTATGGCTACTGCTGAAGAATCAACAGGGTGACCAGTGGGGCTGGAACTGAGTGAGCAAAGAAAACATGGAAGGACATGAGTCACACAGTTATAGAGATTACATTTTATAGGGCCTAGTAAGCTACTGGCCCTTACTAGGGAATAAAGGGTTAAATTATTAGAGTTTGGGCAGGGAAGTGATAGATTTAATACCAATTTTAAAAGAGTCATTTTGAATGCTGTGTTGGAAAGAATCTATAAGGCAACAAGGAAAAAGTCAGGAAGATAAGTTAGAAGGGTGGTCTCAGAGAGAAAATTCAGAACTTTCGGATAATCAGATTTGGTGTGTGAAAGAAATAGGGGAGTTAAGAATGACTTCAAGTATTTGGCCTGAAGAAGGAAAATATGGGATTGTTATAAATGATATGAGAAAATTGTGAGTAAAGTAGATTGGAGGGGTAATACCAGGAGTCAGGTTTGTAGATTTTGAATTTGAGATGCCTAATAGGCATCTAAATAAAGATGTTGTTGAATAGTTAGATATGAGTCTGGAGTTCGTGAAAGACCTCTGAACTAAAGATATAATATGACAGTCATTTGCATGTAGATGCTAGTTGAAAGAAACTGAATGAGACTTCCAAGAAAATGAAAGTGGCTAGAGGCAAGAATCAAGGACTGGGCCATGGGATACTCCAGCATCAAGATGTTCTGGAGCAGGAGGAGAATTGGCGAAGTGCATTAAGAGAAGCTCTTACTGAGGCTGGAGGAAAATCAAGTTTTGAATGTAGTTAGTATGAGAGAAAGATTCACTGGGTTAAATGCTTCTGATGTCTAAAGAAGTTAATTGATAAATAACCATGAGATTTGGTATGGTGGGCATCATCTATGACTTATAAGGCTACTCTGGAATAATGGTGGGGAAAAAAGGCTGAGTGGAATGAACTTAAGAGAAAAATGGATAAGAGAAATTAGAGAAGGATTATAGATGGTTCTTTTGGGAATTTTTGCTATAGAGTAGAGAAAGGAATCAGAAGGGAATACAGAGCCAGGAAAATTTTTATTATTTTTTAATGGAAAATATAAGAGCATGTTTGTATGACTGAAGGGGAAAATAAAAATTGATGAAGCATATCAAAGGAGAAAATTCTGGGAGCAAGCAGACAAGAACTTCCAAGATTTAATGCAAAAGTGGAGGCAATGGCCTTCGAAGCTCAAGGAGTCCATCTGTTTTAACTAGAAGGGAGGCAAATATGTAAGTAGAAATTATGGTGTCTGGGGATATGGTAGTGGGACCTTGAGCAAGTTATCTTTTGTCTGCTTATTTTTCTTAGTGAACTAGAAAGCAGAATCTTTGAGAGTAGAAATGGAGGAGGAGGTGTTAGAGGTTTAGAAAGAAAGAAGTTCCAGAATAATCACCTACGAAGATGGACTAGTGAATGAATAAGTGAAGTGTTGTAGGACTGCTGTAGACCAGTATGAAGCCCCTAAAGTTCATGATCATGAATTTAAACTGCATTTAAATGCACAGATTAATGTGGTTGTGGTGCTTTTTTCCAGTTACATTCAGCATGGCTGCAGGTATAAAAATAGACTTAAGAATTAGAATTTTTCTAAAAAATATGCTGAAGGAAGAAAAGGGCAAGGAAGTCAGTGGTGTATGGAAAATGAAAAGGAGGGAGGCATTTAGACCAATGATTTCATTCCTAGCAAAATCTAAAGGGGCAATAACTTTAGATTCTTTGCAGATCTATAGTGAATTTCAACATACAGAATAATTTTGTTAGGAAAAATAGGCAAGTGGCAACAAAATCAAAGTAGGTAGGAGATGACAAAAAGGAAAGAAACAAGGAAAACAAGCCATAAAGTAGCTAAATCTAGATCAGTTCAGTAGCACTTGTGATCTTCTGTTGTTCCTACTTGTTTTTAACTTTGCAGCCTCTCTGCAGCCGGAATACTATACTTTCCAGTGGTGTACTTTTACCTGAAATAGTCAACAACGTTTCTATCTCCCCCTATAGCACTATTACAGGCACCCATTTAAAAATGTGAAACAGGACTCTTCAGTAAAATATGCATGTGGACACAGGTTCAAAAGTTCAATCCCACCATGCTGCTAAAATTTAGACAGGAAAGTAGTAAAGTGCCATTCATCAGTCATTCAAATTGGGTATAGTTAATGGAATTATGACAAAAGCCAATGTTCTTTTCTTTTCAAGAGTGTTGCCGTGTTAAATTGTACAGCCTTGTTAATGATATTCTACTCTTGTCATTCAATTCAGGAAATGTTACAATAAGCATTAGAATATGATTATTGTATAATATAATAATTTTTTTTTTTTTGCTTCTAGCCCCGCGTCAAACCAGACGCCCATCCAACTTCAGTGCTGTGACTATTTGTCACAAATCTCAATCTTTGATGTTCCAGGCGCTACTGAACTAGTTCAGGATACTTCATTTGTAATATTAATCCTATGGCTAGCTAAAACATTGAAGTTTGTAAATAAGACTGTATCTACTCATTTGAAACAAGACCATTGTTTTCACTTAAAAACTGGGAAGAGAAGGCTTGGCAGAGAGCCACATCCTTTCCTGGCATTACTTAGATGACCTTTAATGTGCTTGATCAGGATATGAGTCACTGTTTCTGAGAATTGGAGTTCTTGCAGAGTGGTCACCTTGTTGGAAGGGAACTGACGATGTAATTCTTTAGTCACACCTATATGATCTCAGTGTCTGCCGTAAAATGGATAGAAAAAAATTAAACAAAAATAAAAGAATCTCAAACTTCATACTTGAGGCAATAAATATTTCCTGTTCAAACAAAAGGAAGTGCTCTATCATGGAATATAAGATTTATTTTTGTTTTAGTACCTCGTCCATAAAGAATAAAAAAAGAACTTCAAGCTGTTAGTCTCCATTCCTGCTTTCTGAATGTCTTTCTTGGTGGTTATGAAGTTAGGTATACTTCTGCCTGCATTTGATTATGTAAGTGTTAGACTATAGGACCTTATCTGTCAGTGTTGCTAGCAGAATAAAAGAAGAGGAAGGAATGAAATGGAGGAGTTGATGAATATTTAATAATGCTTTTAATCAGTCTCACCAAATAAACATTTCTCAGGCTGCTTTGCAAATGAGATTTCCCTATCGTAGGAGCTTGCAGATATATTTTTTCTTTTCCCCAGTGAAAATCTTGGGAGTCTGGTTGGACTGGTAAATGATTTTATAATCATTAATGAATTTTAATGACTGACAACTTAAAGTAAACAAAAATAATATTGAAATGTGTTTTCTTGATGAAGTTGCTATCAAAATGTACATTGCATATTTTCCTAAAGTATTCACTTATTCACTTATTAAAGGCATAATCTTTTACATTTTGATGTTTAGTTTATATGATTTCTTATATATTCCATAATCACGTTAATTGGCACAGTTAATAGTGCAAATCAAAAGCAGCAGAGAAATGCCAGCTATAGAATACAAGCTATAGGGATCCTTTCAGATCATTATCAGATCAGGAATGTTAATGAGTCTGCTGTGACCAGAGATGACCAGAAATCATCTCTAGACTTTCTAAGATGATACGACTTCTAAAAGCTTCAGCGATACCTCTTTTAGTAAATGTAAACAAGAATGAGCCGGGTATGCCATAGCTGGGAAAACAATCAATATGGAGAAAAAATAATAATATTGTATAAAGTATTGTTGAAGAGCAAGAAATCATGTTACATTTAGCCAACAACACATATCCAGAACTAACTGGATATTTTGTGGTCTGATCCACTGCCTTCAGGATCACTAGGGATGTCCTAATTGGATCTAGAGAAGTCAAAGGAAATTTTTATAGACATCCATTAGCTCTCATCGTGACCAATTTTAATCCCTTATAATTCTTGCACTCCTCTGTAAGTAGCTTTCCAATTTGAGAGCAAAGATTTTTTCAAAATGCAGTGGATTGGATCCCTTAAGGGGATGAAATGAAAAACTGATTTCAATATTGTTTTGCTATATAGTAGTATGTATGTAAGTGTTTAATTGCCAAAAGACTCTTTCACTTTTATTTTTATGGCAACTGATGTTATATGGAGGGAATGGGAATGAGTTCTATACTTAGAGAAACAGTAGAAGAAATATCACTTCTGCATTTGGGTCACCATGGACTCCCTTCACAAAAACTCTTACTTACCTATGCCTTTATCTGACTTAAAAAAAAAAAAAATTCAGGTGCTGGTGGTAGAGGTGGTTGAGGAGGTGGTATCTACAACATTTACAAATCAAATATCATTTACTAAAAACAAATCTGTCTCAACAGATATTTTAAAACATGGTAACCACAACTGTTCCAAAAGCCAAGTGTTTAAATCCAAATTCTACCACAAAGGAGTGTAGACCACATTTTGGGCTTAGTACTTTGACCTGAGTCATGCTTAAGACTAGCTTCTAGTTCACTATAATGGATTGGAAATATTTCTCTGAGGCACTATGTAAGCCAGATTGGTAAAGACAGGCAGGGATAAATCTATTGGAGAATAATTCTAAATCTTTTCCAGTACCTGTGTTCCTCCTAAATCTCCTGCAATTCTTCTCAATCTTCCAGATTCATTTTCCAGAAGTTTTCAGATGACTTTTGATTGGAAGGCTTTAAAAAAAGCCTGGATTTTCATCAGAAAATTACATTTACAGTTCTACTCTGAAAGTGTTTATCTATAGAATTACCCATGAGTTCATCTCCTAGGTTAGTTCCACCTTTCACCTCAATCAAGGAAAAGTCATCTTTTATGGCATAATCCAAAATCCATATACCCCAGAGAGGTGCTGCTCAGTCATTGTGTACCGTTAAGAGGGATCTAAAATTTTATCTTTTCAACAGCTAAGAATTTGAAAGATAGACAAGTTTTGCCTTCATCCTATAACTAACATTTTTTTTAAAGCCACTATAACAGAGATTGAAAAGAAGCAAAGGATTTTTCTCTCACTTTTAAAAATGCTTTCTGTACAATCCAATTTATTTAAATGTCTCTTGGCAAACTCAAAACAAAGAGGGAGACAGAAAAAGTTCTGGTTCAAAGAGGGCAACACCTAAGTACAGTTACTGTAAAAAAGATTTGTTCCTAAATAAAAGACTTAATAAAAGTATGAATTAATGGATATAGGAAGACAGACTTTAAAACTTCTAGCCTTTTCTTTTGATTATTTTTAAATGAGTAGTTAGTTATAAAGTAAAACTAAATTTTATTGATAAAAACTGGCACTGGAGAGCTTTTTTAAAAAAATAGACTGTTTTTAGAGCAGTTTAAGGTTCAGAGAAAAATCAAGTGGAAAGTGCAGAGATTTCTATATACCCTCCATCCACCCTGCAACATATGGACAGCCTATATTAATGTCAAAACCTTCCACCAGAGTGAATATTTCCTACAATCAATGGGCATATCTCTATATAACACTATCACCCAGGTCCACAGCTTACATTAGAGTGCATGTTTGATGTCATACATTTCTATGAGTTTTGAAAAATGTATAATGATGTGTACCCACCATTTCAGAATAATACAGAGTAGGTTCACTACCCTAAAAATTCTCTCTGCTTTGTCCGATCACTACCCCTCCCTGACATCTAATCACTGGCACTGCTAATCTTTGATAGTTTACAATTATCTCCGGAGCACCTTGTTAGTCTGAAATCACCTCCATACATGGGGGTACAGGGAAAGTGTGAAGAAAGAGGAAGGCCAGTCCAGCCTGGTAAGGTGGCAGTTTTAATAAGCAAAGGAACTTACATATAAGGTTTGTCTTGGGCAGCAGCAAGATGAATGGATCCCTGCACCAACCTGCCAAATATTAATAGGGTTCAGTCACATATACCATCTAAGTGTTCTCAATACCACATCAGTATCTCAAGGTTATGTCCTTGGAGCAGCCTCTCAGCATTGGAAAGTCCAGCAGAACTTGCATTTCAAAGACAGAGGATGGGATGAGGAGCTTCTAATTGCTTGGGTCTACCTACCTGAGAGTCAACTGACGATCATGTCTTTTCAATGACCTTCCCCAACATCATTTTACTGTCTCTGAAGTTGTGCCTTTTCCAGGATGTGTCATATAGTTGGAATCATAAAATATTTGCATTTTCAAATTGACCTCTTTCACTTAGTAATATGTATTCAGGTTTCTTCTGTATCTTTTTGTGGCTTGATATAGCTCATTCCTTTTTTAGCACTGAATAATATTCCATTGTCTGGATGTACCTCAATTATATACACGCTTACCTGCTTAAGGACATCATGGTTGCCTCCCGTTTTAGCAATAACAAATAAAGCTGCTATAAACATCTATATGCGGGTTTTTGTGTGGACATAAGTTTTCAACTTCTTTGGGTAAATGCCGAGGAGCACAATTGTTGGATCATATGGTAAGATCAGATCTAATTTTGTAAGAAATTTCTAAAATGTCTTCCTTAGTGGCTGTATTATTTTACATTCCCATCAGCAATGAATGAAAATTTCTGTTGCTCCATATCTACATTAGCATTTGATATTGTTAGTGCTTTATATTTTGGCCATTCTAATAGATGTGTAGTAGTAGATCATTGTTTAAATACATGTAATGTGGAAAATGTTTTCATATGTTTATTTGCCATCTGTATACCTTTTTGGTAGGTGTCTATTCAGGTCTGACACATTTTTAAGTCAGGTTGGTTGTTTTCTTATTGTTGAATTTTAAGGGCCATTTGTATATTTTGCACAACAGTCCTTTATCAGAAATGTGCTTTGCAAATGTTTTTCCCAATCTGTGGCTTGTCTTCTTATTCCACTGATAGTGCATATCCCAAAGTAGAAGTTTTAAATCTAATTAGGTCAGGCTTATCAGTTCCTTCTTTCACGGATCATTCCTTTAGTGCTGTATCTAAAATCATCACCAAACCTGAGGTTATTAAGGTTTTCTCCTATTGTAGGAATTTTGTAGTTTTACATTTTACAATAGGTCTATGATCCAACTTGAGTTTAATTTTTTTAAAAGGTATAGGTCTATTTTTAGACTCAATTTTTTACATGTGGATTTCTCATTGTTCCAGCATCATTGTTCAAAAGACTGTCTTTGCTCAGACTGTCATTGTACTGCCTTTGCTCCTTTGTAAAGTTGACTGTACTTATGTGGGTCTATTACTGGGCTCTTCATGCAGTGCCATTAATCTATTTGTCTGTTCTTTCATTTGATAAAACACTGTCTTAATTACTGAAGGCTTTTTTATTTTATTTTATTTTATTTTTTTTAATTACTGAAGGCTTATAGTAAGTTTTGAAGTTAGGTAGTATCAGTCTTCTGGCTTAGTTCTTGTCCTTCAATGTTGTATTGCCCATTCTGGGTTTTTATCTGCCCATAAAATTTAGAATTAGTTTGTTGATTTCCACCAAATAACTTTCCGGGATTTTAATTGGAATTGTTGAATCTGTAGATCAAGTTAGAAAGAACTGGCATCTTGCCAGTAGTCAATCTTCATGAACATGGAATTTTGCTCCATTGTTTAGTTACTTTGATTTCTTTCATCAGAATTCTGTAGTTTTCCATAAATAGGTCTTGTACAGATTCTGTTAGATTTATACCTAAATATTTTATTTTGAGGGTTGCTAATATAAATGGTATTGTGTTTTCAATTTCAAATCTCACTTGTTCATTGCTGGTATAGAAGAAAGAAAATGACTTTTGTATCCTACAATCTTGCTATTATAACTCTTTACTTCCAGGTCTTTTCTTAATTGTTCCAGATTTTCTACATAGAGATCATATCATCTGTAAAAATACACAGTTTTATTTCAGTCTTTTCAATTGGTATAACTTTTATTTCCTTTTCTCATCTTATTGTATCAACTAGTACTTCCAGTCCTGATATTGAAAAGGAGTTTTGAGAAAGAACATCCTTGTCCTATTTCTGATCTTAATGGGAAAGCTTTGAATTTCTCACCACTAAGTATTTTGTTAGCTGTAGGTTTTTTGTTTTGTTTTTTTTTGTTTTTTAGCTGTAGGTTTCTTGTAGATATTATCAAATTGAAAAAGCTTCCCTCTGTTTCTAGTTTGCTGAAAGTTTTTATCATGAATGCATATTGCACTTTGTCAAATTCTTTTTCTGTATCTGTTGATCTTATCATGTGATTTTTCTTCTTTAGCTTGTTTTCTTTTAAAGAATTTATTATTTATTTATTTATTTATTTATTTATTTATTTATCTATTATCTATCTATCTATTTATTTGACAAGAGAGGGAGTGAGAGCACAAGCAAGAGGAGCAGGAGGGGAAGAAGCAGGATCCCTGCTAATCAGAGAGCTGATGCGGGCTTTATCCCAGGACTCTGGGATCACCTGAGCCTAAGGCAAACGTTTAACCAACTGAGACACCCTCTTCTTTAGCTTGTTGATGTGATGGAATACATGAATTGATTGTTGAATGTTGATTCAGGCTTGCATGCCTGGGATAAATCCAACTTGGTTGTGGTATATAATTCTCATTATACATTACTGAATTTGATTTGACAATATTTTGTGAGGGATTTGTATCTGTGCTCACAAATAATACAGTTTGTGGTTTTCTTTTCTTGTAATGTCATTCTCTAATTGTCATTAGAGTAATATTAGCCTCATAGAATGAGTTAAAAGTATTCTCTTTGTTTTTTCTTCTGGAAGAGATTGTAGGGAATCAGTATAATTTCTTCTTTAATATCTTTGTAGAATTCACCAGTGGACCCATCTGGGCCTCAAGATTTCTGTTTGGGAAGGCTATTGATTATTGATTCAATTTCTTTAACTAATTTGGGCCTATTCACTTTGTTATTTCTTCCTGTGTGGGTTTTGGCAGATTGTGTCTTTCAAAGAATGGGTCTAATTTCATTTTGGTTTTCGAATTTGAACATAGAGTTGTTCATAATACTCCTTTATTATTCTTTTAATATAATAGGATCAATAGTCATAGCTCCCTTTCTTTTCTGATACTCGTAATTTGTTTCTTCTCTTTTTTCCTGGTTATCCTGGCTAGAGGTTATCCAAAATTAAATTATTGATTTTACCAACTTTTGGTTTTATTGATTTTCTCCATTGATTTCTTCTTTTCAATTTTATTAATTTATTCTAATTTTTACTTTTTCATTATTCTTATTTGAGAATTAATTTGCTCTTATTTTTTTAGTTTCCTAAATTGGAAGCTTAGTGTTGATTTTAGATCGTACTACTTTTCTAATATATGAATTCAATGCTGTGACTTTCCCTTTAAATTCTGTTTTCACTGCATCTGACAAATTTTGATAGGTTGTATTTTCATGTTCATTTGGTTCTAAATATTTAGTAATTTATCTTGATCTTCTTTGACCTCTGTGTTATTTAGAAGTGATAGAAAGGTGTTAAAGTCTCCAGCCATGATAGTGAATTCATTTATTTCTCCTTAAAATTCTGTCAGTTTTTGTCTCACGCATTTTGAAGCTCTCACATATTTTGAGACATAAGTGTTTAAGAGTATTATGTCTTTACTGTTGACCCCCTGTTATCATTATTTAATGCTCCTCTTTATCTCTGATAACTTTTATTTTTGCTCTGAAATCTTTGTTCGGTCTGAAGGTAATGTAACTATACCTGCGTTCTTTTGATTAGTGGTAAAATTAGTGTATCTCCATTCATTTACTTGAAATAGATATGTTTCTACATTTAAAGTGGTTTTCCAGGGGGGCACTTGATGGGATGAGCACTGGGTAATATATGTTGGCAAATTGAACTCCAATAATAAATAAATAAATAAATAAATAAATAAATAAATAAATAAAGTGGGTTTCCTATAGAAAATATATCATTGGATCTAGTTTTTAGATCCATTCTGAATATTTTGTCCTTCATTAGTATGTTTAGACCATTGAACTTTAGAGTGGTAGTAGATATAGTTGGAATAATATCTACATATTTTTTTTACTATTTTCTGTTTGTTGCCTTTGTTCTTTCCTCCTATTTTTGTCTTCTATTCTTTTTCTGACTTTCGTGCTTTTAAATAAGCATTTGAAATGATTAAATTTTCTCTCCTTTTCAGACAATCAGTTGTACTTTTTTAAAAAACTTTTTTTGGTGGTTCACTTACAGTTTGTAGCATACCTTTACAAATAATCCACATTCACTCTCAAATAATACTATATCAAATGTAGTATGTATGTGTTGTGTATACATACATACACACACACACACACACACGGTTGACCCTTGAACAACATAGGTTTGAACACAGGAGGCTGCTTATACTTGGACTTTTTACAGTACAGTACTGTAAATGTTTTTTTCTCTTACTTAGGTATTTTTAAATAGTATTTTCTTCTCTCTAGCCTATTTACTGTAAGAATACAGTATATAACACTTGTCACATGCAAACTGCATGTTAAATAACTATTTTTGTTATTGGTAAGTCTTCTAGTGAATAATAAGTTATTAGTTAAGTTTTTGAGGAGTCAAAAGTTATACATGGAATTTTGAATGCATAGAGGTTGGTACCTCTAACCCTTGTGTCGGTTAATGGTCAATATACACAGTATATTTAGCTATATACATGCACACATGGATACAATATGTGTGCTTAATAAACACATTGTTGCTTTTATTAAACAAAATTTATCTGTTAAAACAATTAAGGGCTTGAGAAATAAGTGCTTTTATTTTACTTTCATTTATTCCTTCTTCCTTCTCTGATGCTCTTCCTTTCTTTACATTCTTTTTTTTTAAAGTTTCTGACGTATAAGTTATAGTTTTCCTTCTCTCTGAGGAACTGTTTTTTTTTTTTTTACATTTCTTGCAAGGCAGATCTATTGGCAATAATTTTCTCAATTTTCATTTGTCTTAGAAAATATTTATCCTTCACTTTTGAAAGATAATTTCCTAGAATACAGAATTGTAGGTTGGTGGGATTGTCTTTTCTCTCAACACTTTAGATATTTCATTCTCATTGCTTGCATAGTTTCTGAGGTGAAGCCACATACAATTCTTATCTTAGCTTCTCTATAGGTAAGGTGGCTTAGTCTTCTGCTTCTTTCAAATATTTTTTAATTTTTGAGTTCCTGGAGTTTGTTATTATGTGTCTATGTGAAGTTTCTTCAGCATTTATCCTCTTGATATTCTATGAGTTTCCCATTTCTATAGTTCGGTGTCTAACATTTAATCTGGGGGAAAATCTCAGTAATTATTGCCTCAGATATTTCTTCTGTTCCTTTTCTCTTTATTCTCCATGTTGGATTCTCAATATGTGCTTGTTACATATTTTAAGGTTGTTCTACAGTCCTTGGATATTCTGTTCTTTTTTCATTCTTTTTTCTCCTTACTTTTCAGTCTTGGATGTCTCTATTGAAATATCCTTAAGACTCCTAACTCTGGGAAATGAACTAGGGGTGGGGGAAGGGGAGGTGGGCGGGGTGTGGGGGTGACTGGGTGACAGGCACTGAGAGGGGCACTTGATGGGATGAGCACTGGGTGTTATTCTATATGTTGGCAAATTGAATACCAATAAAAAATAAATTTATAAAAAAAAAGAAATATCCTTAAGATTAGAGATTCTTTTTTCTCAATGTATAGTCTACAATGGAGCTCATCAAACTTATTCTTCATTTCTGTTATAGTGTTTTTTTATCTCTAACATTTCTTTTTAAATTCTTTTTTTATAATTTCCATCTTTCTGCTTACATTGCCTGTCTATTCTTGCATGCTCTCTACTTTATCCATTAAGATCTTTAAACATATTAATCATACCTGTTTTAATTTCCAATTTGTGTCTTATACCCCTGCCATATCTGAGTCATTTATGATGTTTGATCTGTCTTTTCAAACTACATGGGTTTTTTGCCTTTTATTATGCCTTAATGTAAAGGAACTTCAATAAATAGACCTTTAGTAATGTGTTGGTAAAATGTTCCACAGTTCTATGATTAGTGAGCCTATGTCTCTGGCCTGCGAACTTCATAAGTGCTTCTCAGTTTTCCTGTACCATTAAGTGAGACAGGTCAGCTAAAATGGGCTGGAGTTGGGCATTTCCCTTTGCCCAGGTTGATTAGGCTCTGGGGAAAAAATCCCTATAATTTGTGATCTTAGGAAACAGGTTTTTATTTTTATTATTTCATTTTATTTTATTTTATTTTGTTTTGTTTTGAGAGTGGGCCTTGTGAAGAACAGAATATTCTGACATATTTCAAAATGATTCATTTTCCTTCCCCATGCCAGAAAGTAAAGAGGAGTTTTCTCTAATATTTACTATAAGGACCTAGTAGACTTCCTAGAGGTAAAACTCACAAAGGTAGGGGGCTTTCTTAGGACTAGATCCCCTTGGAGTTTTGAACTCTCAGGCTTATTCACACTGAGTTTACAGCAATTTGTCAATTTAAAGTTTAGGTTTTCCTGTCCTGGTACTGTGTTCTACAGAGGTTTTTGCTCTAATAGAGCAAAATGTGATTCATCTCTGTCTCTCCAATTTTGGGAGACTGATTTTTCAGTTTGATCAACTTTGTATTTGTTGTTTGGATAGAGAGATAATTTTAGTCCATGGCAAACTGGAAAGTAGAATTCCCAACTAACTTTTTAAAATCTGATTTTGCTGCTTCTTAAAATGGTATTAAAAACTAGGAGTGTTAAAAAAAACTAGGAGTGTTATGGAAATATTAAATATAAGTGATAAGTTCCCCTTTTATTCTACAACTCCCTTGTAGTAGTCCTTCACAAATATATCAGTCCTTTTCATGTATGGGTTTCATTTTTTAACTTTCTCTTTCAAAGGTTATTTAAGATCAATGAGGGCAGCTAAGTGATGATGGATAGTAAGAGGCTTGGATGAGTACACTGATAAATCCTCACTCTAACTTTGGAGCTAATTCTTTTTGTGTAGGAGGGAGAATTACTTGTATGAAAATTTCTACTTACAGGGTAACAATTTTTTCCATTCTCTTATCATTTATTAAAATATCTAGTGCTTCATTGGTTAATTCCATAAATCTTCCTGAATTTATACACATTTTGGAGTATCGCTCAAATATTGTCAATGGACCATGATTTAGTCTAATATTCTTTAATCTAATGAGGTTTATATGCCTTGTGAAGATACGCTCTACTAATGACACTCAGAAAGTGAAAGATGTTGTATATTTGAGTAGTTCTTTACTTAGCACAGACTTTCAGGATAAACCATTTCTCTGGGAGAGGCTTTGGTTTCACAGATAAGAGCACATTTTCAGGAAGCAGACCTTTAACTATATAATGTCTCAGTTTCTTCAACTTTTCTCAACCCTATGATGACTCAGTTTCCTCAGCAGGACTTGTAAAGAAAGCACTTATGATAATGACATAAAATATTATTTGTAAAATGTTTGAAACAGTGTCAGGCATGTGACAGGTGCTTAATGGATATTAATTATCAATAACCATGAAAGTAATATGGTTATAGCCAGATGGGTAAGAAATCAGTGGCAAAACACTATGGATTAAACTGATATTTTGGGCCTAGAAGGATAGAGCTCTTAGATATTGATTTATTCAGCAAATATTTATTATGTGTCAGACACTGTATTTCATGCTGAGGTTATAAATAACTGTGATATAATTTGATTGTTTTAAAAGAGACACAGAAAATCTACTCTGGAAGCACTGTGCAGGGATTAATTAATTTTGTCTAGGAGAGTCACAGACGACTACACAGAGGAAAAAGGCATTGGAATTAGGTCTCTAGAGATGTACAGGAATTAGCTAAGGAAAGAATGAAGAAAAGATAAAAAGAGACTTTCCAAGGAGATAGCACAGTGTGAACAAGAGAATGAGGCATGAAAGTACCTGGCGTGTTAAGGATATAATGGATAGGTAGTTTTTCCTGAATGGTTGGCAGAGTATACAGGGGGAATGGCAAGCAATGAGTCTGGAAAAATCAGTTAAGAATGCATTTGGAAGGACTTTCAATGTTTTGCAAAAGAGTTTAAGTTATATTAAGGACAGTAAGAAACTAATTGAGAGTCCCACATGAATTGTCTGCTCAATCACTCATTAATGTATTCATTCCTTCAAGGAGTACTTATTGAATGGTTACTAAGTGCCTGACCCATTCTAGGCACTGGGAATTGAGCAATAAACAAAAGACAAAATGCTTTTCCCATATAGTCTTCACACATAGTGTGAAGTAGCAGACAATGAGCAAAAATAAAATAAAATAAAATATACAGTTCTCAAGGGCAATAAATGCTAATGTGAAAAATAAATCCAGAGAAATAAGCAATGTCGAAGGGAAACCTGTCATTTTAGATATGATGGCCAAATTAGGTGTTGGTTAAAAGATAACACGTGAGCCAAACCTGAAAAAAAGAAGGAAGTGACCCATGTGGATATCTAGAGAGAACAGCAAGTAGGAAGGCCTTGAGGTAGAAGTGTGCCTGATATGTTCAGAGTGAAGCAAGGCCAGTATTGCTGGAGCAGAGTAATTTAGGGAGAAAGAAGTAAAAAATAAGATAGAAAGGTGATAGAAGACTGAGGTAAGAAATGCAGATTATCAAGGACCTTGTGGGCTATTTTTAGAATTACATTTTAGTCTGAACAGAGAATGATGTGATCTGACTTCTATTTTAAAAGGATCACTCTTGACTGCTATGCAGAGAATAAGCAGGAGTGTGGGGGAGGTGAAGGATAGAATTAGGGAGGATAGTCAGTAGATAGCTGAACAATCAGACAAGAAAGGATAATGGCTTGGGTGGTAGTGGTGGAAAAGGGGACAAAAGAAAATGATCTGGAAATATTTTAGAGTAAGAGCCAATGGGGTTTCATGATGGGTTGATTTGACTATGAGGCAGTAGAAAAAAGTATGCCTGTTGGCTTTAAAGTTTTTAGCCACTCTGATCTTACTTCATCTCTTCATTTCTGTCTTCTTACCTACATGTGGACTTGATCACCTTATTTTCCTGCTTTAAGTTTCTATCACTGCCTTTTCTAATCCTGTTCATCTGAGATTGTCTCTGGGAAGGACAAAGGCTTCCTGGCTCATCACAGCCTTAAAGACAACTTTGGAATTTCACTGCAAATCAGTATGTGGAAAGAAGCTATGTATAATATGATTTTTTTAATAATATTAATGCAAATAAAAATATACGTGGTTTATAAATTACCCACAACAATACCTGTTACACTGTACTTCATTTCTTCTAAGAGGGCAAATAAAATCTTGTTAGGAATTCTGTACTATTTTTCCCTTGAAGGGAGGTTCTGCATTCTCTCTCCTTGGTGAAAGTCATATAATCTATTTCAAGAAGATAGTTTTTCTCCCCTATAAGGATACAATTAATAGATACTCCTCTGTCTACTAAGGAACACATCCATCTCTGTAGACTTCAAGTGGGTAGCAGCTAAGAGCAAATCCAAATTTTATGGCTCCTGAAGTTTATAACTTTGGGAGACCCTCTTTAGGAAAATTACTTCATAATTTTATATATATAAAATTTTAGTGCTCCTCTCAGAACCTTGGAAGATAACTGTATAAATGAGGGTCTAAACTAAGCTTCATTAGCACCAGAGTAAGCCTGACTTTAGTGTTACCCTTTCACCAGCATCCCAGTTCACCCAGGATTAATCTTAGTCTGATGACTTTTTCATAGGATCCATGAGTTTCGGGCTGGAAGAGTGCTCTGATCTCAGCTGGTCTATGATTTAGAAAGAAAATTGTTATGTAGTATAGGGGTATTTTGGTACTATAGGTTATAAATCAAGATGATTCTTCAAAATTGCTTCACTATCATTTTCCCATTCCTTAAAAGGCATCCTTTGATATGGAATTATTTTTAGAGCTTTATCTTTCCATGCAATGAAAATTATTTTCATATACTCTCTTCAAATGAAAAACTGACATGCTGTTCAATTTGGGCATGCTTTCCAACTCTTAAAATTTCCAATCTTTAAACTTATTAAATAGCCATATATGTAACAAGTATCCTAAAAAGGAAAACACTACTGAGAAATTACATCTTACTGTCTGTGGACTCTCCATCTCTTTTGTTTTCTGTTCCTTTCACAGAAAACAGTTACACATACTACAACACAGGAAATCATATGGGGCAAATTAGTATCCCTAAAGCACCAGATAATTTCTTGCCTCCTATGAAGTGGTGACTCGGGGGTGGCTGCAGACTTTTGTGGTTTCCATCAAGAAATGCTGCTGAGGCCCTTCATCTGTATGCACCACTAAAAAATATTTTTAACATTGATTTTCCTCTGGCATTGATTTACCACCTGACGCCATCAATAATGAGGTTTGTCGGCTGATTTCTTAGGCTGTCTGGGATTTTTTTTTTTAAATTCTTTCTTTCTGCCTTTTTTTTTTTTCTTTCTTTTTTTTTCTCTTGCTGGCAGAAGAGTTGCTGGTAGCAAGTAGTGAGGCAGGAAGAAAGGCTGATAATTTGAACTCGGAAATTTGCAACCAACCCATCGACTCCACTGAGCCTTTTCTCCCAGCTCCCTTTCCCCTCCCTCTTATTACCTATCATTTTATTACTTGATGGGAAGTCTTCCATCGGGTTGGCCTTCTGAGTATTGCTATTTTTCAGTTTGGTATGCATTGGAATGCAAATTAAATGGGACAATTATCTGTGGTAAAGTGTTTTCTTGATGCTTGGAAGAATGCTTTTTCTTTTGCTTCCCTTAAAAATTTGAAGGCATCTAAAAAGCTGATTCAACTCAAGTACTTAGTGAGAAACCAATTCTGTAAACTATGCCACTTTCATTTATTGAAGTTAGCCCATGTTTGGGCCTAAAGGGAGAATTTTCTGAAACACATGTCTATTTCACTGTGGCAGAATGCTTTCCTTTACAAAGCAGTAATATGGTGAAAAAAGTAGAAAGTAGATAGTCAGCATTCCCACATCCCTTGTAAAATAAAATGAAAATGCAGATACCCTTCTGTCAAGGTCCTGATCCTGGACAAAATTATATACCAAAATTTGACAAAGCACGTTCTGGGAGATATATCTTCATTATTATGCATGAACTTAACTAAATATTGATCACTCTGAGTGAAACAGATGGAAACAGCCATTTTTCTGGATCCCAGATATTGAATTATGAGAGGTCAGGGGAAAAATTCTCACTGACAGGTCAAGACAAAATAATTTAAAAAACAAGATAAGAAAAGATATGATTTTATGAACGAGGTATCTATTTAAAAACATTTTTTTTGTCTCCATATAATTTTAAAACTTCAGCCATAATAGATGACTTTTACTGAAAACATAGATTTGACATGAAGAATTCCCAGTATTTCACTTTTCTGTTAAGAATGAATGTAACAATCTACTTCAATTAATTATATGTATTTATATAAAAAGATTTTTTACACATTCATTTTTTTCCTTTAACTAGTTATTAATTTAACAACTTAACATTTGTTTGGACTATGTACTTTCATACGTTTCATATTTAGTATACATTTGAATCATCTGTGGGAAAGATGATCACTGGAACTGCATGACACACAATCTGGACAACTGTGTAACCATGTCCTAAGGCCTTGATATACACAGAAGCAGGATTGATAGGTCATTGGGTTTTAAATACTTGATTTCACTAAAGACTGCTAGATTGTTCTTGAAACCAGCATCTGTCCTCCTACCAACACTTAATATTACCCTATTTTCTAGTTTGGGGCAGCATTTAATGTTATCTTTCTGGCATTTGCCATTCATGTGAACTGTGTCATGTGGTCCTCTACTTATTTGAAGTTACTGGCTTACTTTGGTACTGGATCTTAAATACCTTTTACTCCCCAGGTTTCTCACAGTCTTAAATTAGGTTCCAGGACCTACCACCATCCCTGTTCCTTCTGAGTCTTCTTTTGGGTTTAGAGGAGGAAAATTAATCTAATGAGCTAATATTAGATCATCATTATTTTGGAAACATGCTTTGTCCAGTGTGTGTGTGTGTGTGTGTGTGTGTGTGTGTGTGTAAATATTAAATTTGAATCTCTGAGTGATGTTATTTTTTATTCAAGCTGTGCTTTTTAAAAAAATTATATATTTGACAGACAGAGCAAGAGAGCACAAGCAGGTGGAGCAGCAGAGGGAGAAACAGGCTCCTCAGTGAGCAGAGAGCCCAATGCAGTGCTCCATCCTAGTACCTAGGGTATGACCTGGGCAGAAGACAGACACAACCACCTGAGCCATCTAGGCACCCAGAGCTGTGTTTTGCACTCCAACTCAAATCTTTTTTTTTTTTTAATGTATTCTTGAAAGGCACAGAGAGAGAGAGGAAGAGACATAGGCAGAGGGAGAAGCAGGCTCCCTGCAGGGAGCCCAATGTGGGACTCAATCCCAAGACCCCGGGATCACAACCTGAGCCAAAGGCAGACACTGAGCCACCCAGACGCCCCCACTCCACCTCAAATCTATTTCAAAAGGAGTCACCTGTTTTGAATGTTCTGAATATTCTCTGCATTCTTCTGAACCCCCTTAGATGTGTTGTTTTCTTCTCTCTAGGCATTGGGTCTCAGGTCCAGCTGCTGGGATGCAATAATCAGCAACAACCCAATTACTGAAGATAGATATAGGAGCCAGTTGGTTTGCCAGATGGTCATTTCCTCTCAAGGTAACAGGGCAGAGCTTCTCTACTCCCTCTGTCTGGAAAGACTAAAGCTCTCCCAGCCTCCATCACAGCAAATATTTAGTGATCCTGGTCACCATCCTTCCTGGCATAGGGTCCAGGTTGATCATTCTTGTAGGGATGTTCATGGAAGATGCCCTACCCATTCTCTCATAGGTTTGCAGATTGCCGAAGGCCAAGCAGCAATTAGGAAGAGAGAAAACTTAAGGGGGAAGGTACAACAGGATCAAATGCTGAAAGAATTAAAAAAAAAAGAGCAGTCTGAGAACTTGAAAAAAAAACTTTGAATTTTGGCATTTTGGGGGTGATTCATGCTTTTTTCATAATAATGTCATAAAATTTTATTTTTTAAAAAAGCAAAATACTAGAATGAGGATGTAAAAACTGCTAATAAGCACTATTCTTCCTATGGGATTTCTGGTAATAATGATAGCCCGGTATAAAAAATGCAAATGTCTAGAGGTAGACATAGATAAGGTCAGGGGTCAAAAGATGTTTTTAATTTCATTGATGGGAAATCTTGAATATGTTTATACAGATGGAACTAGGAGAGAGAACACTTAGAAATACAGGAGAGAGAGGGTTTGCCAAGAACACATAGTTCTGAGGTTAGTGGGAGGAAATCATAAGGTGAAAAAATCCATCTTAAGCTGAATAAAAGACACTTCTGAGACAGCTGGGAATGAAGTCAGAGTGAGTAAAATTGCAAAGAAATTTGTAGATACGGGGACAAGAAATTGAGGAAATCACATACAGTGTTTTCTCAGTAAAGTATGAGGCAGGGTCATTGGCAAAGAGACATGAAGATTTACAACAAGTGAAGCAATGATGTGCTAGTGCTGCCTAGTAGAACTAATTGCTAAATTTTCAGGAATTTTGCCAGCTAGTTGTAAAACACGCCCATTATTATAGTCTAAATTACATAAATTTACAGTTAAACAAATTACATTAAAACAAAGGCAATATTTAACATTTATCACTTCCTAATTATTTTTTTTACATTTTACTATTATCTATGCACTTGAGGTTATTTTTATCTATTGTGTCTGAGATCAGATATAAACTTGTATCTGGTAGAAATATCACAAAAGATACAGTGTTTACTGTACATTTCTTCCCCACTCTGTTCGGTGATGGCACATAGTGCCTTGAGATGATCCACACTGGGAGTACTTGCAGCTTGAAAATCAGCAAGTGCTACAGACTACGTTTTTTGTTGTTGTTGTTCCATTTTTTCAAAGAGCTGTTTATTGAACATGTAGTGGCACACACCATTAGTAAAGCTTTTGAGGATAACAGTGAATATTTTGAATAGGCACTCTGAAGAATAGGAAGCAACTGAAACTGATGAAAGAGGACCAAAGCTTACCGGGCCAGGTTGAAGTTAGGGAATACATTTTATTTTATTTTATTTTATTTTATTTTATTTTATTTTATTTTGGGAGGGGAATACATTTTAAAGGTAATGTGTTCCACAAGCAGCTCAGGTGTAAAAACAGAGAAAGTGTTGAGCTGAATCCTTGGATGGAGTGTCTGGGGTGAATGGGTGGGAAAGGTTGAACTGGAGCATCTTGAGGTCTCAGCCAATTATATAGAATAGAGAATCCAAGACCTGGGAGAAAAGGGTGGTAGTATGGAACTGGAAACCTTGATGGGGGGAAGCCCTTGTGCAGTGAAAATGATGTAGAGGAAAAGTAAAAAGGATGCAGAATTGTAATGAAAGAGTAGGATTTTGGAAATTATTACTTCAGTCAGGGTCATTTCCAGACCCTGGGTGTGATGGTGCTTAGGAGTTTATTCAAATGACTATAAGCATGGATGTAGTAGGATTAGCAGAAGAATCACAAGTTTAGATTGCTGGATAAATTGATCGTATGAGCTGAAGGTACCAGGGATGATGGCAGGAATTGAAGAACTGAGAATGATATAGGAGTAAAAGGGGAGAAATGAAGATGCTGTTGAAGTCAGAGTGGAGAGTTGTTTTGAGCTGGATTTAATAGCTCTGAGTTGCAAGAAACTCACTCAGTGAGAATGTCTTCTGTGGAAATATATAGATAGGGCTACTTTCCCAGCCACTGTCACCCTTAGGTAATAGCTGCTCTTGATATAGACAGTATATTAGAGTATATAGGGAAAATATATTTTAATGTAAAAACCTTTTTAACATTTTGCAAAGTATAATTTGCTTGTAGCATTTCTGATCTATAGTTGTACTAATGGGTTGGGGATAGTGGCAAGGATGTCTTTTAGAAAGATTTATTTTTTCTAACCTGCTCGCTCTCCACCTCTTCAGGCCCACTGCAGAAGGATGTTTTTCTCTTGCTTTTTTGCATTTTCATAAACAATTAAGGCAATGCTTTACTTATTTTTCTCCTTCAAACTCTTAAGCATTTTCAAATTCTTGTTATTGTGGTATACTTTCTAGAATTTATTTTATATTTGTTATGTTTTATTCCTTTTCTTATTCCCTCTTGGTGTCATTTTCCTCTTCCACCTTTACTAAGGGCATCATATAGAGTTCTGTAAAACATTAGCTCTCAATATTGCCTTTCATTTTTTATACAAAGAGTATATATAAAAGATCATTTTATCCTTTAGTATTGCATCCTCTTGTAGCAGTTTTAGCCATTATTTTTACCAATGTTTTGAAAATAGACACTTAGCTCATATTTCCTAATGATGTACTCTTCAAAATGTGGGTGGCATCATTGAACATGTATATTTATAATAATAAATTTTCAAAAACTTCTAACTATCTTGTTATACTCAAGATATAATTCAATAGGGAATCAAAACCCAGCTGCATAACAACAGATTATTTTCTTTCTACATTTTCTCATTCATTATGAATATAGCCATGGTTTTAACAAGGGCCCATGGCTTAACCCAAAGGATTGATCTGGGACCCTTTGATAGGTCAGTACATGCATATCAAGGACATCTATCCCTCTAATCTTATTAGCAGAGTGTTTCTTACACAGGGCTATACTAAGATGGAGAAGGAAAGCACCCTTAAAGGTGTGTGTATGTATGTATATATGAATTTATAAGAAATAATCTCTCTCTTTTAGACATGCACTGAAATTCTATTTTATTCTCTACCTGAGATAAACACTTAAATCTGATTATTTAGTCATTCATACTTCTATGTTGTTTAGTCTAATCTTTTGCCATTGCTACCTGAAAAGAGTAGGAGTTTTGATAAGCCATCAAAGAAAAGCAAATAGTAATTTTTAAAGTACAGAAATGTATAGGTGAATACTTTGGGAAACTTGATCATCAACACATTGTCAGGTGCTTCAATGGTGATTTCACTTCCATAATAATGAAAGGCAGTTTGATACAGTGAAAAGGGATCAGAATCCCTTTCTCATGAGTTTCATCTTGGCTTTGCCTTACTCTATGAATTTTGGGAAAGTATTAACATTTCTAAATCTCAGAATCTAAAATTGGAAATAATAATATTTGTTTCAGCTGTTTTTGAAAGGATTATATGAGATATTCTATTAAAAAACCTTGCAATGTAGCTGACATAGAGCAGATTTTTGATAAATATGGGTTCCCACATCTCTAGTGCCTGGGAAGTAAAAAATTGCTGTGCTTTGAATGATCTATCAAGATGCTAAAAATTTATAGTATCTATAGGTATAGTTTCTAAAATTTGAATTAGATTTTCAAAAATTCTACCAAACTGAAAGTTTTAAAATAAGTGGTTAGTGTTTACAATTAAGATTTCTTAAAAACACATGTGAAGTTAAAGAAATACTTAAATTGAAAACAAAAAGCTATTAGTAAAAAGGAAAAATTGCAGAAATTTTTTAGATGAAAATTTTAGGTGAAAGAGCGATCACAGATGAATTAATAGTATATTTTTCTTATGAAGTATTTGCTGCTTTATTCTCATCTCTGGAAAAATATTCATTTATGTTCATCAAATGATTGAACTGTGGGTTTTTATTTTTGAATCTTAGTTTTTAAATTTTAAAACATTTAATTGCTTCAAGATTATCACTTCTAATCTTAATACCCTAGTAACTGTCATCGATCATACTAAAATATTTTACTTTCTACTCTAGTATTCTCTGTTAGATTAAAAAATCTTAGTGGGGGGCAGCCCCGGTGACTTAGCACTTTAGCGCTGCCTTCAGCCGGGCGTGATCCTGGAGATCCGTAATCGAGTCCTATGTCTGGCTCCCTCCATGGAGCCTGCTTCTCCCTCTGCTTGTGTCTCTGTCTCTGTCTCTCTCTCTCTCCGTCTCTAATAAATAAGTAAAATCTTTAAAAAAAAATCTTAGTGGAGCATATTAATGTATCTTCTTTTGTTTCAAAGGCCTACTGAGATAATCATCATGTACTATTGGTCAGCTTATTTAACATTATTGGAGATTTATTATATATGTTATACATTTTCTTATGTGAGCTCTTTCCAACAAACAATGTTTTGATATTAAAAATTGTTATCAGAATTTAAACATAATTGATGACAGAGTAATATTTTTTGAGAAGTAGAGAGAACACATGTACATTAACTTTTTAGTAAAATCTTAGTTGAAACTCTTAGGTTTCATATTATTTTTGTTCAAAAACTCAACATTAATTACAATGTTTTATAGGAAAATTTACTTTGTCTTCTATATAACTAACTTGGCTATTAGAAAACAGATGTATTTGGAGAGTGGTTCAAGATGGTGCCAGAAGATTTTCACTCACCTCCTTCTATAGGCACAACAAATTTATACTTCCACATAGAATAATTTCCTCTGAAAAACACCTAAAAATTGGATGAACAGAGCCTCCACAACAAAGAATAAAGGGACAGCATGGAAATGAATAGTAGGAGTGATACATTCTCACCAAACAAAAACAAAATCCACCTTAGGCACAATGATCCACAATTGGAGGGATATCAAAAGTATGGAACTTTACCCTGAGAAGTGAGGAGCATATACACACATCAGACACTCAACCTATAGATCCTTCATAGGAAAGATAAGCCCCCCAAATACCTGGCTTTGAGAATGAACAGGATAACATCTAGGAAATCTAGAGAACTATAAAAAACAGAGAATGTGCTCTGAAGGCTCCTGTACACATTTACTTGCTATAAGACACAAAGTAAAAACATCAGTTTGAAAGCAACTAAACCATATGTAGAGGCCACTTTCTGATCTTAAAACATCTGCTGGTGAGTCAAGAACTCACTGGAATTTTTTCTAAGGGCAGACTTCGCAGAACACCATTTTTGCAATCTCATTCTAACTTTCTAATACCAGTGCTGGAAGATACTCTTTTAGAATCTTCTAACCTGTTAGCACATAAGGGTATGCCCCATTGAGTGTAGCATACTTCCATGTGCTACAGCCACCTGCCACAGCCTAGCTGAGTGAAAGCCTCTCACACCCCCATGCTGCAGCTTCAGGCTCATCAGAGAAGGCAGCATACACAACTCAGACAAGAGATGCCCCTTGAGGGCCTGGTACTGTGGCCATGGGTGATAGCACTTTTGAGCTCCATGGAACATCTTCTATAGGAAGCCACTCCTTCAAAACTGGGAGAAGTAGATTATTTGCCTAATATATAGAAACAGGCAAAATGAGGAGACAGATGAATGCATTCCAAATAGAAGAACAAAACCAAATCCCAGAAAAAGTATCTTAATAAAACAGAGATAAGCAATATACTTGATAAAGAGTTCAAAGTAATGAATATAAATATGTCTATTTACGAACTTGGGAGAACTTGAGAGAAGAAAGAATAAATGAAATGAGAACTTCTAAAAAGAGAAATATAAGAAAGTACCAATATAAGAAAGAGAAATATAAGAAATATAAGAAAGAAACGGAAGTTATGGAGCTGAAGAATACAATAACTGAACTGACAAATATACCAGAAGGATTCACCAGTAGACTGGATCAAAGGAAGAACAGATCAACAAGCTGAGGGACAAAACAAAGGAACTCACCCAGACAGAGAAGCAAAAAGAGAAAATAATCTTTAAAAGTGAAGATAACTTTGAGATGACATCAAGCAGAATAACATTCACATTATAGGGGTTCCAGAAGAAGAGAGAGAAAAGGGGGCAGAAAAAATTATTTGAAGAAATAAAATGGCTGAAAACTTCCTAAATCCGGGAAAAGAACAGACATACAGGTCCAGGAACCCAAAAAGTCCTGAATAAGAGGAACTCAAAGAGATCCATACCAAGATATATTATAATTAAAATGGTAAAAATTAAAGTACATACACATAAGCTTAAAGGCAACAAAAGAAAACAACTTGTTACATTACAGGGAAAATCCATAAGACTATTAGAAGATTGTCCAGCAGAAAGTTTATAGGCCAGAAGAGAGTGGCATAACATATTCATAGTGCTGAAAGGAAAACCTTCCAACCAAGAATGTTCTGCCCAGCCGAGTTATCATTCAGCATTAAAGAGCATTAAGGAGGACGCATGATGTGATGAGCACTGGGTGTTATATGCAACTGATAAATTATTGAACAGGGAAGGAAACAATAAACAAAACTAAAGGCAACCTATGGAATGGGAGAAGATATTTGCAAATGACATATCTAAAAAATGTTAGTATCTAAAATCCATAAAGATTACCAAACTCAACAGCCAAAAAACAAATAATACAGGCAGAAGACTTGAATAGACATTTTTCCAAAGCAGACATCTGCATGGCTAACAGACACATGAAAAGATGATCAACAAAACTCATAATCAGGGTAATACAAATCAAAACTACAAGGAGATATCACCTCACATTAGTCAGAATGGCTAAAATTAACAGCACAAGAAACAACAGGTGTTGGTGAGGATGTGGAAAAAGGAGAACCCTCTTGCACTGTTGGTGGGAATGCAAATTGGTGCAGCTGCTCTGGAAAATAGTATGGAGGTTTCTCAAAAATTTAAAAATAGAACTACTCTATGATCCAGCAATTGCAGTACTAGGTATTTAACCACAGGCTACAAAAATACTCTTTTCAAGGGATATATGTATCCCAATGTTTATAGAAGAATTATCAACAATAGCCCAATTATAGAAAGAGCCCAAATATCTGTTACCTGACAAATGGATAAAGAAGATCCATGCAATACAATGGAATACTAGCCATGAAAAAGAATGAAATCTTGCCATTGGAAATGACATGGATGGAGGTAGAGAATATTATACTAAGCAAAATAAGTCAGTCAGAGAAGACAAATAGCATATGATTTCACTCATATGTGGAATTTAGGAAACGGATGAATATATGGGAAAAGAAAAAAGAGGCAAATTAGAAAACAGACTCAAAACAGACTCAACTATAGAGAATGAAATGAGGGTTGATGGAGAGGAGGTGGGTTGGGGGATGGGTTAAGGAGGGCACTTATAATGGGGAGCACTGGAGGTTGTAAGTGATGAATCACTAAGTTCTACACCTGAAACTAAACAAACAAACAAACAAACAAAACAGTTGAAGGGGAGATTAAGAATTTTCCAGATAAGCAAACACTAAAGGAATTCATCACCACTAAACTGGCTTTACAATTTTACAAGAAGTATTAAATGGACTTCTTCAAACTGAAAATAAATCGCAGTAACAAAAAAAAATTCAAAAGTAAAAATCTCACTGGAAAAGATAAAGATAAAATAAGGATAGCAAATCAGTCACTTATAAAGAAGAAATAAAGGTTAAAAGGCAAAAAGTAATAAAATTAATGAAAACAATGATAATTAAGGGAAACATGAAATTAAAAGATGTAAAATATGACATCAAAATTATAAAATGTGAGATGAGGGAGTAAAAATGTAAAGTTTCGCACTGTGTTCAATTCAGTTTAAGTTCCTATCAACTTAAAACTAACCAGTATCTACACAAGACATCAAGTGCAAACCTGACAGTAACCACAAATCAAAAATTTATAGTAGATACACAAAAGAAAGCGATAAAGGAATCTAGCACTAAAGAAGACCACCGAACCAGAAAAGAGAAGAAACTAGAGAGAAATTGCAAAAATGACCAGAAAACAATTAACAAAATAGCAATAAGCACTTACCTATTAATAGTTATTTAAATGTAAATGGACCAAGTTCTCCAATCAAAATACATAAAATGACTGAATAGTTAAGAAAATGAGACCCATCTTTATGCTGTCTACAAATGAGTCATGTCAGAAATTAGAACACACACACACACACACACGCACACACTCAAAGAAACAAGAACATAAAGAGACTGAGAGTAAAGGGATAGAAAAAGATACTCTATGCAGATAGACACCAAAAGAAAGCTGGTGTAGTTATACTCATATCAGAGAAAATAGACTTTAAAACAAAGACTGTAATAAAAGACAAAGAAGGACATTACATAATGATAAAGGGGTAAATCTAGCAAGAATAAAGAATATTTATAAATATATATGTGCTGGGGGATCCCTGGGTGGCTCAGCGGTTTAGTGCCTACCTTTTGCCCAGGGAGCGATCCTGAAGTCCCGGGATCGAGTCCCACATCAGGCTCCCTGCATGGAGCCTGCTTCTCCCACTGCCTGTGTCTCTGCCTCTCTCTCTCTCTCCCTCTCTCTATGTCTATCTTGAATAAATAAATAAAATCTTAAAAAATAAATATATATGTACCCACCAAAGGAGCACTAGGTACTAATGGACCTAAAGGGAGAAATAGACATCAATACAAAAACAGTAGGGGACTTTGACACCAAACTTACATCATTAGATAGGTCATCCAGAGAGAAAATCAATATGGATACCTTACCCTTAAATGACACATTAGGCCAGATAGACTTAATAGATATATACAGAATATTCCATCCAAAAGAAGAAGAATGCACACTCTTCTCAACTGCACATGGAACATTTTTAGCAATTTTATGTTAGGCTACAAAATTCATCTTAATAAATTAGAGGTTGAAATATCAAGCATCTTTTCCAACAAGATTGTATGAAATTAGAAATTAATCAGAAGAAAAAAACAGGAAAAAAACACAAATGCAAAGATAAAAAACATACTATAGAATAACCAATGGGCAATGAAGAAATCAAAGGAGAACTTTAAAAAAAACAACTTATAATTGAATAAGGGCAGAAATGTGAATACCAAAATCTATAGGACACAGCAAAATCAGTTCCAGGAGGGATTTCATAGCAATATAAGCCTACTTCAAGAAACTAGAAAAAGAATAAACAAAGCCCAAAGTTAGTAGAAGGAAGGAAATAACAAAGACCAGAAAAAAATAGAGACTAAAAAGATAAAATATAAATAGAACTAAAAGCTGATTCTTTGAAATAATAAAAAAAACTAGCAAATTTTAGTTAGACTATCAAAAAAGTAGCAGTGTTCAAATAAAATCAGAAATAAGAGAAAAATTACAACTGATACCAAAAAAATACAAAAGATCATAAAAAATTACTATGAAGAATTATATAAAAACAGATTAGACAATCTAGAAGAAATTAATAAATGTCTAAAACATATAATCTATCAAGATGAATCATGAAGCAATGGAAAATTTGATTAGACCAATTTCTAGCAAAGATATTGAAATAGTAATCAAAAACCTCCCAACAAACAACAGACCAAGATCAGATAACTTCACTGGTAAATTCTACTACAACTTTAGAGATTTAATACCTGTCTTTTTCAAACTCTTTCAAAAAATTGAAGAAAATGAATGCTTCCAAACTCATTTTACAAGGCCAGCATATCACTGATATCTAAAACCAAACCCAAAGACATCATTGAAAAAGAATACAGGCCAATATCACTGATGAATATAGATGCAAAAGTCCTCAACAAAACATTAGCAAACCAAATTCAACAATGCATTAAAAGTATCATACATCATCATGGTCAAGTGGGATGTGTTCCAGGGACACAAGAACAGTTCAAACTTCACATATCAACATGATATATCACATTAACAAAATGAAGAATAAAATCATATGATCATCTCCAAGGATGAAAAAATTTTTGACAAAATTCAACATACATTTATGTTACAATTAATTAATCTCAAATGGTTAGAGGGAATATATGTCAACATAATAAAGGCCATATATGAGCAACTCATAGCTAACATTTTCAATAATGAAAAATGAAAAACTTTTCCTCTAAGATCAGGAACAAGACAAGGATGAAGACCCTGACCACTTTTATTCAACATTGTATTGGAAATCTTAGCTACTAGAATAAGATAAGAAAAAGAAATAAAAAGAATCCAAATCAGAATGGAATTAAGTAAGACTGTCTCTATTTGCAGATGATATGATACTATATGTAGAAAATCCTAAAGTCTACCAAAATTTATTAGAACTAATAAATTAATTTAGTAAGTTTGCAGTAAGTAAAATAAATATACAGAATTCTGTGGTGCTTCCATACACTAATAACCAACTATTGGAAAGAATTTAAAAAGCAATCTCATTTACAACTGCATCAAAGAGAATAAAATACATTGGTATGAATTTAATCAAGAAGTGAAAGACCTGTACATTGAAAGCTGTAACACTGATGAAAGAAATAAATGGAAAGATTTTCCATGCTCATGGATTAGAAGAATTAGCATAGTTAAAATGCCCATACTATGCAAAACAGTCTATAGATTCAGTGTGATCTTTATCGAAATTCCAATTGAATTTTTCACAGAGCTAGAACAAATAATTCTAAAATTTGTATGGAATCATGAAGATGCCAAATAGCCAAAGTAATCTTGAGAAAGAAGAACAAAGTACCACCTTCCCTAATCTCAAACTATACTACAAAAAAGTATCGCATTGACATAGAAACAGACACACAGATCAATGGAACAAAATTAAGAGTCTAGAAATAACACACACACATGAACAATTAATTACTGTGAAGGAGCTAAGAACATACAATGGAGAAAGGACAGTGTTTTAAGTTTGGTCTAATGATATGTTTATGAATCTGTTGCCAAAGGCAAGTGAAACAAAAGCAAAAATGAGCAAAGGACTACATCAAACTAAAAAGCTTCTGTGCAGAGAGAAGAAATCCATCATCAAAACAAAAAGGTAATGCATATAATTGGAGAAGACATTTAAACATCATGTATCCAATAAAGCACTAATATCCACAATATGTAAAGAACTCACATAACTCAACAATTAAAAAACAACAAGTAACCCAATTAAAACATGGGCAGAGGATCTGAATAGACATTTTTCCAAAGACATACAGATGGCCAACAGGTACATGAAAAATGTTCAACGTCACTAAATATTAGGGGAATGCAAATCAAATCCACAATGAAATACACTTCATACCTATTAGAATGACTATTATACAAAAGACAAGAAATAACGAGTATTGGAGAGGATGTGGAAAAGGGAACTGTTATACACTGTTCGTAGGAATGTTTATTGTTGCAGCCACAATGGAAAACAGTATGGAGAGTTCTAAAAAAATAAGACTAGATGTACCATATGATCTAGCTGTTGTACTTCTGGGTACTTATCTGAAGAACATGAAAACACTACTTTGAAAATATATAGGAACCTCTATGTTAATTGCAGCATTATTTACAATAGCCAAGATACAAAACAACCTAAAAGACCATCAAATGATAAATGGAAAAGATATTTCACACACACACACACACACACACACACACACACACACACACACGGGAATACTCATGCATAAAGAAAGAATTCTTGCCATTTACAATAACAGGGATGCACATTGAGGGTACTCTGCTAAGTGAAATAAGTCAGAGAAAGACAAACACCATATGATTTTACTCATGTGGAATCTTAAAAAAAATACTGAAACAAATACATAAATACAGAGAACAGATTGATGCTTCTTGGAAGGAAGGGGGTTTAGAGCTGGGTGGAGTGGGTGAAAAGGGTTAATTATGTGGTGATGGGTGGTGACTAGACTTGTGGTGATGATTGCTTTGTAGTGTATGCCGATGTCAGATTATAATGTTGTGTACCTGAAAACCATATAATGATATATATTAATTTTACCTCAAAAAAAAAGAAAGAAACCAGACTATTTGTTTACTATGTCTAGCACTGACAATTACAAAATTACATGAATTCTTTGTGAATTTTTAAAAAGTACATATTATGTATTCCTTCACCATCCAGTTTAACTGCCTTATAAAGGAGGTTGTGTCCACAACTGCAAATTTTTAAATGGAAAAAAATGACTGATTCTCCCAAGTAAAAATAACAATAAGAAGAAATTGGCTGAAATTTCTTTTAAACATGTGAAGGAATCACATTTAGATTTGCTTTAAAACACTATTAGTTTCTGTTTATGGTGTTGGAAAGTTTAAGCTTCTTGAACAGGAAAAAAAAGTCTTTTGTAAAAGTATCTAATCCTATCCTAGTGTTGGTTGCTAGGAGAACATTTAATTCAAGTTAATCAGTAAACATCTAGCAGCCAGCTACCTGAGGAGCACGGGACTGGGAGGGACTTAGAAGCTGGCCGGCAGGGAAACTGCTGATGGGAACAAGGCTGTCAAGGGTTTTTCATACACACCAGCAATATCGCACTGTGATGTGAATTTTTTTCTCTATCATTCTTCTAGGTAAGGAAGGGAAAAGAAAGCAGGAAACACTGGAAAGATAAATGAGGTCTTTCCTATGAAGGTGAGCTTGATTTTTTCTATCTAATTTTGGTAAAAGAACAAGAGTTAAATTAATTAATGATTACTAACAAATGAAGATTAGTGAGAATGGGTAGGATATCTAATACTACCTAAATATTTGTATTTAAATTTTTCTCTGTAGAAGGTATCCTATTTGAAAATAATGTTTTTGTGAAGCACAATTGTCAACAACAAAATACTTTGGGTATGAAAAATTTCATCTGTGACAAAATCCTTGAATATTTTAGAAAGAATTAAAGATAATACCTAGCTATTTTAAAATGAAAATTATACTTTAAAATATCGACAGAATGAGAAATAAATTTGCTATCTAAAATTTTTAATAGAATTTAGGTGTGTCCACAGAGCAATTTAGACCATTGATTGGCATTCATACCTGTGGAAGCAAAGTGTCAGTCCTGGTAAAACTAAAGGCATTTATGCACTAGGAAATGGTTACCTTGGTTTATTGGATCTGGATTAATTCCTAACTGTAAATTCGTTAAAACAGTTTTTTGTTTATTTTTACTAAAAGAAAACTGAAAAGCGCAATTCAATTTACAGAATTTCACTTTGTAATAAATTTAGGAGAATATGGATTCCTTATCTTTAGAAATGAGTGTTATGGAACTATATAAGCACAGAAAGATCAAAAGCTACAAAGGAAGTAAAAGGATAAAATCTTGTGTATTAATTATACATAAAACCATTCAAATATGTTTTTATGATAGGAACAATTGTGATGTGGTTAGATAGTTATTTTTATACTGAAAATAACATTTCTATAATAAAGAAGTTGACTTTACCTACATTTAAAAAAATATTTCTACATTACATATTAGAATCACACTTTGAATTTCAATAGTAATCTAAAGTTAAAAGTCATGAATCCTCCTCATAATTTTGCCACACATGTTGCTTGACCTAAGATCTAAGATGAGAAGAACTTGAGTGGAAGTTGAAGTATGAGGATGAGTTAGAGGCAGTGATAGAGGCTTTGGGTTATAGAATGATTTAAATTTAAGTGTTGAATGAGCAACTGATATCAAGTTATTTGCCTTTGCAAATACTATCGCAAATTTTGCAAATGTACTTGTCGCCAAGTGGTATTGAACATACCCCCTTGGGAGTGTAACCACACAGCATATACTTTCATAGAGGTCTACACAAGAAAAATTAACTAGGTAATTACTATTTATGATGAATAAAAATATAATTATGATATGTTAAAATACATTAATTTTATATGTAGCAAGGTATAGGGGTATATAGAAGTGTTACCTACACAGACAAACAGTTGAGAAGAAAGTAATTTAATTAAGATATTTCTTTTATAATATTTTATTGAATAGGTATTTACCTGAATTGATTTTTTAAAATAATTTTATTACTACTGTTTCAAACACCTGTATGAAAAGATATAGAAAACTGTAAAAGTATAACATCTAACAAAATATTGAACTAAAATTCTACAATACACAAATATTAATCTGTTGAAGATAGAATAAATCTAAATGTACAACATAAATAGATCATTGATTTATCTATACTTTTTCTTTATCAATGGCAGACCAGTTTCTCTTATATTTGATCATATGAAAGAGGCCCATATTGAGTGGTTATAATTTGACTACAGTAATAATCGTTTATATAAATAACATCCATCTGAACATTTATAATGACCATATAAAGCTTATCATCTTTACTTTAGTGCAAACTTCCCTCTGAAATGCTTTGTTTCACAGGCACTGGCTCAACCTTTCCAAATCTTATCTCCCCTATATTTACTCCTCCCCAGGTGTATTGCTTATAGTGGTCAGTGACATTACATTTTACCCAGGTATGCAAGAGAGGCTCTTGGGAATCAAGTTTGATGGTCATCTGTAAGAGCCATTGGATTTCCAATAGCTTATACTTTTTTGCAGTATTCCATCATTGTTCCTGATTTCAAGCCTTGGATAATTACTTTTGCATGTCAATTTGATTAGGCCAAGAGGTGCCCAGACCTTTGGTCAATTACTCTGGGTGTGTCTTTGAGAGCTTTTCTGGAAGAGATAATCAATTGAATCAGTAGACTGAGTTAAACAGATTTCCCTCTGCAAATTTTGTGGGCTCCATTTAAACAACTGGTAGTCTGATTAGAACAAAAATACTGATCCTCTCAAGAGTAAAAGAGAATTCTTCCTGCCTGGCTGCCTTTAAACTGGCATTGTTTTTTTCCTCCCTTTGTATTCAAACTGAAACATTGGCTCTTTCTGGGTTTCAAGCATACTGGCCTTCGGACTGGAACTACACCTTTGGCTCTCCTGGATCTTTCAGTTTGCCTACTGCAGATTGTATTCTGTTCTGTTTCTCTGGAGATCTGAAGACTAATGCAAAGCCTTTGGCACTTTTCTTCTGAATTTTGAAGTACTCTCTTAACTGCTGTCCATTTCACATTCTTCCCATATATCTTCCACACATCTGCCATAATTAATTTTTTGAATGCAAATCTCTTTAGGCGGTTTCCTGGCTTAAAATTCTTCCTTGGCTATCCATTTTAGGATAAAATACCACTACTAATATTAAATAAAGCACCTTACTGATCTAAGCCGGTCTTGTTGGCCCTAGGTTTTTCCTTCCTTCCAAGAAAACTGAAAAAGTTCCAGTTTCCTGAACCTAGACTTCTTGAGCTGGGGTATGTTTACGTGTTCTACTTGCTTTTCTACTAGCTACTATCACTTCTCCCTCTCATCCATTGTCCACTTGTCTAATTCCTATCTTTCCTTAACACTGGCTTAAGCTGTATTTTTTCCCCAAAGCTTCCTCCTATTCACTTGACTTTCTCCTTTATTGAATGAGGTTAAAATCATTGGCTTTTCTCACCTGTATTTCAGATGAAATGATAAAATTCTGGAAAAGAGGTATCATATAAAATATTTTATTCAGTACCTTGCATAGAACAGCACACATAGTAGGTATTCACTAAAGTTTTGCTGAATAAGTGAATGAGTAAACCCATCTAAAACAATTAAATTTATTCTAAACATATACTTTCATATTTAACATGGAAATCATTTCAGAAATTTTTCTAATTCTGAATTTAGTTCTCTCTATATTTTTTATATATTCATTATTTACCCTGCAAGATCCACCCTGCTATGTGCCTCAAGAAGTTAACATTTATGAACTTTATTAATGGTATCTTCTGTTCTCTGGCCTAATATTGGGTTCAACTGGCAGTAAATATAGGCAAAAGATTGGAGGTTGAAAGTTGAGGAAAGTTGGGATTTTATTTCCAAAGCACCCTCCCAAACATGGTAATATGGTTGATCCTTGAATAATGTGGGGATTAAGGGCAGTAATCTGTTCAATAAAAAATACACATGTAACTTTTGACTCCCCCAAAACTTAGCTACTTATAACCAATTGTTGATTGGAAGCCTTAAGGATAACACAAACATCAATTAAAACATATTTTGTATGTTATATGAATTATATACAATATTCTTACAATATCCAACTTTTCCTTAATTTTTTTTCAGTGTTTCTAGGCTTTGTAGCTCATTTGTTTTTTCAAATTATCACAAATCGCAAAAAAAAAAAAAAAAATTATTGAAAAGAAATCCACATATCATTTGACCTGTGCAGTTCAAACCCATGTTGATCAAGGGTCAACTGTGGATGCATTCTTCCAAAGTTCTCTGTGACTCTCTTCCTGGGGTATAGTACCTGCATCATCCCCTTACTCTTCAGACCAGGTGTGGCAACAAATCCCTACCATTAGCTTGAGAGTACTTTACCTCCAGTTGCTACTTTCATTTAAACTCATTTATCACAACCTTAAACTTTTCTTAATTACTCTGTAGGACAATGCCACCAGCTTCTTGCCAGGGATATGACTGATGAAATATGGAGACTTTTTCTCCATTGTAATCTATTTTAAGAACCCGCATGATAGCACAATAACTTCACCAATTAGGTCATATGTTGAGCTCATCAGATACATTAAATGTACCAGTAAGTATACAGTAGGCGAAGCCATATTGTGATGGGAAATCTAGTATTTTTCAAACGTGACAAAAGTATCTTAAAGCTTTAAAATGCTTTTTAGTTTAAAAGATAGTTTCAAATGCATTATCTCATTTCATTATCTCATTTATAAATATCTTACTGGCAAACAGTAGAAATGCTGCAAATACTGTTTTTAAAAGCTCACTTCAATTTTATTAAAATTTTAAAAATAATTTAAATTAAGATTATATTCTTGTTTAAAAATAATCATTTTCATTAATGGTACTAGGAATGTAATATTACCCCAACTCAATAATCAGTAAAAATAACAATAATGGCCTAAGTCTCCTTTATGCTAAGTGATTTCCTAGTAGTACCTCAGGTAGTGAGGGAATAGGTTAACTCAAGACCAGCACAACATCTTGCAAGCACCATTGGGTGTGCTCCACTCATGCTTTATTTCCCACATTAAATGCAATGCTTGCAAAAATAGTGTTCCTTTGAGTTCTGCAGATTATGTGCATAAACCCACATGGTCCAAAAAGCATCACCAGTTTTGTTCTATAGACACTGCATTGTAGAGCCTCCCATCTGGCAGCAAATCTAGAGTTTTTCATTGTCTTCCAAGGAAAGAAAAAACTAAATGCTACCCTTGTTATTCTTCTCTGTTTCTAACTCCAGGAGATCACTGAAACCCTGGGGTGGTCTGGTCCATGACATAATTGGCAACAACACTTTATTCTGTGCCTTTTGTCATTGTGTGCAAAAGTGTAAATATGAAGTATTATAGGCTTTAGAAGGGGTGGAAGGGATGGATATTCTTTCATGATAGAATACTTTTGAAAAATAAAAAACACTTTGTTTCTGGGAAGTTTATGCAAACAAACTAGTGCAGTCTTCAAGGCTCTCAGATTCCAGAGGTCAAATTATCTTATGCATTTAAGGCATTAAGTCCCTAAGAGCTGCTATTCCCAAAAGCTACAGTCAGAAGATTTAAAATTCCAGATGCTTCTTGCAGAAACAAATGAATTTTCTGAGAGCTTCTTCAACTTCATATTACATATACAGAGTGCACTTGAAAATACCCCTGAATAGATTCTTTCATTTTTTTTAATGTAGTGCCTTGCATACCTTTGGTAGGATACCCAGAAGACATTCTTTTTAAGTATGTCAATTATATTTGATAAAAGTACAGAAAGAGATTGGTTTCTGGACTGTATCAATGTATATAGCACTTTTTTTTTTTTTTTGCATACCTAGCTCTGTGTATGTATTAAAGGAACAGAGTGGAGATAGTAGAACAAAGGGAATTTAATTCATAAGCTTTGTCCCTTGTTAACTTCAAATCAAGATTGAGACTCTCTATTGTCCTGAAAGGTCCCAGATGCAAATTTAAGTTTAATGACTGAATTTTCCCTCAGGTCCTGTTAATTCCACAAAGAAAATTTGCCAGGATGCATTAGACAACTATGTGCATTCAGTAACAATTTCTGGAAGTATATATAAGTATTTCAGTTCTTATTTCCATTTGAACAAAAGATTAATCATTTAATCAAATTATGTTATAGGCAATGGATTCTATATCTTGTAATCAGACCCAAATTAATGTCTGAAAGGAAAGAGTGAGCCATGGAGACAGAACTCCAGGAGTATTTCAGGTCAGTAAGAGTCAAGGGTGATATTCAAATATTTACTGACACCTCCTCCAGTGGTATCATAATATCCTGGCTGAGTATTGTTTCTGGAATCAATGGAAATTTCTAATGGAGATAAGTAAATCTTAATGAAGCTGAAGAGACTCAGGGAGTGGAAAGAAACCTGGTGAGTGGGAAAGATAGAACAAATAGGCAACAGTTAAATCAAGACCAGTTATTGTACTTGCCAAGATATTTGCTATGGCAGGTGATGGAAGCACTCAAAATCACAGATAAGGATAAAAACAAAACAAACAAGAATGAAATAATAAGGCAATATAGATATATAAACTTTAAGTGCAATAAAACCTAAGGATGGAAGCAGGGCATCAATCATATTTCCAATTTCTAAAATAATACCAAGACCTTCAGTTTATTTTGAAGCTTCATTTAGGATAAATTGGTTATCATCTGGGAAAGAACAGATTTTCCATGCACTTTCATATCCCTAATGTTTTTACCAGAATATTGTGCCAGAACCTTGGTGATTGGTAATTTTTCAAAAAGAGGATGGAGCGTCTGGGTGGCTCAGTTAAGTGTGTGACTCTTGGTTTTGACTTAGGTCATGATCTCAGGCTCCACATTCAGGGGAAGTCTATTTGAGATTCTCTCTCTCTCCTTCCCTCTCTGCTCTTTTCACTGTTCTCTCTGTCTGTCTGTCTCTCAAATAAATTAATTAATAAAACCTTTTATTTTTATTTTTTTTTAAATTTTTATTTATTTATGACAGTCACACAGAGAGAGAGAGAGGCAGAGACACAGGCAGAGGGAGAAGCAGGCTCCATGCACCGGGAGCCCGACGTGGGATTCGATCCCGGGTCTCCAGGATCGCGCCCTGGGCCAAAGGCAGGCGCCAAACCGCTGCGCCACCCAGGGATCCCTAATAAAACCTTTTAAAAAGAGGAAAGAAAGAAAAAGACAAAGGGTAAAAATAGGTATAGCCGAGTCCTCGGGGAAGCTAAAGAGCATTTGAGAATATAAAACACAGAATTCAAAGATCCTCATTAGATTGGTATAGATATGAAGTTGAGTGGTCGGGCACTGGAAGCTGTATTTCCAGGAGATTCTGAGGACATTGAAGCAGAAGTCAAGCATAGGTTATTTCCTAGGTGGACATGAAGAGACAGACAAGTTGCTAAATCCTTCAACAAGGGATTGGAGTCAGGAAAGGTGAAAACAAGGGGGTGCCCTCAGGCTGATGTGGATAAGGATGGATAGAAGATGAGGATTTGGCTAACACTCTTGTGAAGTTTTTTGTTTGTATAAGAGACAGCAGATAGTCATATTGGCCATAATCATCCTCCTTCTAGATGGCCAAAATCATCTGGAAGTGGCTTTTGTAATTGAGTGTTGGTTAGCCAGGGGTTTGAGATCTTAAATAGATGATTCTGAGTGTGGTTCCCAAGAGAGAAAATACTGATGATACGGACACTTCTTCCTCAAAAGGAAATATTAAATAGTAGCATTTAAGCATCATTAGAAGACACCAAGAGAGAAGTCCATTTCTATATCAAATCATACACAGTTCTAGATGCTGGCATCTATTCCTATTACACTAGACTTCTACTGGTAAAATCCCTTCCATGGGGTTTATTCTCCAATGTCCATTGGTGGGTTATGTCTGCAATCCTCACTGTGGGCTGCTCTTAACAAACTTATTTACTGTCCTCTACTTATTGGCCCATCTATCACCTAGCCCAATATCATGTCTAGAACTCTCTTTGGAAACAGTCTTTTGACAGAGAGGAGCTTGGAAATTTCCCTCCCAGTTTGGTGAGGGAATAGAGTGTAAAGTTGTTGCTATAGTATATAGAATTTGTTACTTCCACATTCTCTTACAGATGTTTTGAATGGAGGAACTATCTCTGGGAACCAGACGGTGTGCTAGACATTATCTTTAATTCATTTCTTAGAGTGAAACTCACTCTTCTTTAATATTTTTTAAAGACTTGCTTGATTGGACTGGAAGCACAAATGTCTCACTACTCAGGGCAAGTTCCCCTAGCCCAATTGTCTTACCAACTGTCCTTTGAAGTGGGTGGATCAGCTCTTTCTCAATGCTTGTTTTTCTTGTATGAAATGATGGGATATCATATTAAATAAGAAATGAAAACTCCTTTTGCTACAAGATATGACTTTTTCTTGGGGCTTACAGGAAAATTAATTTCTTTTAGTATTTCAACCTATTTACCTTATAAAATTATGGCACCTTGCAAAGAATTTTTATGATAGTATCTGTTTTAGCATCATGTAACCAACAGTCCACATTCCCTAAATGATCTATGTTAGAGACTGGCGAACATTTTCTGTAAGGGGCCAGGGAGGAAATTTGGAGGGCACTGAATCACAGAGTATATAGACTTTGTGGCAACTACTGAGTTCTGCCTCTGTTGTTTGAAAGCATCCATAGACTCTATGAAAGACAACAGTTGTAGCTGTGTTCCAAAAACCTTTTATTTATCAAACAGATTGTGATTCAGATTTGGCTGATGAGCCATTCTTTGTAGATTCCTAATCTAAAAGATAATACAAAAGTCTGGTCTTAAACATGGCATTCACTATCATTTACCTACTAAATTTTAGCCATGGGTCATGCTCCCTTCCCAGGATTCACAGCTTAACCGAGCATATAAATAAAATTCAATAATAGTGATATTGCTTTCTTGCAGTCCAGCCTGACAAATTCCATAGGTAGGAGGGGGGGAAATGAAATTTTAGTAATTTATTTCTTATAATTTTGATGTATTTGCTTCTATGTAATTTTAAGTAAGAAAAATCCATTTGTGGTACTAAATGGTTTGACTAATTAGGAAGATTAGTAGGTAAAAGTTACTGGGACACATGAAACCAGCTAATTTCTTTTTATTTAGTAGTTATACACATTAAATAAATCAGTGGTGTAGGACAGATACGGCATCTGATAGATCCTGCTCTTATAGAAGAAAAGGTTTTTTTTTTTTTTTTTTTAACTGTGCATTACACAGTGTCACATTATATAAAGTCATTGCTACATCAGGTGACATAGAAGAAACTGATATTACATGACCTGATGCAAATTCAAATGGAAAATTTGGAGCATACAAATGGATTAAACACCCTTGAAAATCAGGTAGAGTACAATTCCAAAGGATTTCAGGTCATTCAGAAATGCTATTACCTCCCAGCTAAGAAATGTAGACTGTTTTGTTAGTGATCACACTGAAGCATGAAATTGGGGAGGAAGACTATTAATGGGTCAGTTAAAGTAAGAAATCAGAAATATTATTTTAAGGTGGAATGTTGTGACAAATATGTGGCAAAATGTAAAATTACCTCTCAGAAAAACCTGTGTTTATTCCATTCACTATTTATGGTATGGAAAACGTATTATAACTGGAAAATCTCACTTGATAAGTTCTTAGCCTAAAAATCTCACAAACCTTTTCAGAGTAAGTGTATCATTGTCCAAACATGCTACCAAATTCTTCTTGGAAAGCAATTTATATGTCATGTAAAATGTATACTTTTTTCTAAAATAGCCTTTTATAGTATTTTAAAAACAGGTTTTCATCTTTCTAAATATTGTAAAACTACTTAAAGAACACAGAGGGATGAGTCAACAAATACGTAAGGCTGGAATACTTTACAAACACTACTTACCCAACAAATGTTTTCTATCTTGCATACTCTCTACTGATTAGAAAGATGGTCTTAATTGTAGTAGATGGTTGTCCATCAGAAAAATTTAGCTTTTAAAAAGATACTTTGAACACATAATGTCAGATTACTTAATTGAAGCCACTCTTTAGTTTCCTTTCAGAAAAGTATTATTTGATTCCTTTTATCCTTTCAAGTTTTTTTTTCAGTAAAGGGATCATTATTCTATATGTAAAATGGATTATCAGGCAAATGGAGGCAATAGTAACTGAATACTTAATAGCTGGTATATCTTATATGAATGATCACATGTGTTAGAATTGTTTTTAATAAAAGATATTTATTGTGGGAAATTACAAGCTTCTAAGTTTTTAAGCATGATGTATAGTAAAATAATGGTAAAAAAATTAGTGGAAGTCACAAAATCTTTGCTAAGAAAATTTAAGGACTCTGATGGTATTGTAAGAAATACTTTAGCAAACAATTAATTTTGACCAGATTTTTCATTTACTACATTTGTGCCACCACCTCTCTGTGTCATCACTAGTATGTAACAATACTTTGCACTTTGAGAACATGGAAAATGCATAGTTCACCTTTTTATTCCTACCTATTGCCTTCTTACCTAAATATCATAGTCTCTTCACTAGTCTCTTTTCAAGTATTGTGGTCGTACAATAAATATATTTTAGAATGAATGATTGTAGTAAACAAATCAAACCTGCACCTAATGCTTTCTCTAGAGACAATGCCATGAAATTATTTCATAAGGACTGCTTTTAAGTCTTTAATTATCAAATTCACTCACATGCTAAGTAATACTACTCTAAAGTAATATCATCACAGAGCCAGTATAGTGTACTCTAAATACTTGAATGAAAACTATTTTTGAATTCCTAATATACTTAAAATAATTGATTACTTGATTTGCACATGTTTATTTCTGAACTTGATTAGTATATTATTTTTAAAATGTTTTTGTACTCTAAATCTTATATACATTTCTTTAAAAGGCACATAATGTACTTACCAAATGTTACAAATTTGAAATGCATTTTGTTTGAAATGCATATCTGTTATTCAAAATAATAGTTGAAATATATAGAGCCCTTATATTTCAAAATATTAACCTTTCACTGAATTGATTAAAAGCATATAATATGACTTTGAAGTATTTTGAAAACCTGACTACTGAAAATCAATCAAATTATTTTTGTTGTTTAGTAATGTGAAACAGTTGCTCCATTTTTCAAAGGCTATGATTATACTGTGCACCCTGCCAATGAATAGATTTAGTAGAAACCAGAAGCTGTAGAGAAGAATCATTAATAAGAAAGAATCAAAAACAAAGGAAAGTAAGTGGGTTAATTATGGTAAATATGATTTAAGCATCTGTTTAGGCTATCAGGGGAATACAAAAGGGAATTGGAGAGATATTAAAAATCTAAGCCCAAATTAACAAAATTTAAACAAAGAAAAATTCTTTTCAGAGTATGATGAACATTTATTTAATATTATTTTTATTCAAATCCAGACTTGGAGATGGACAGAAAACAATACTTAGGTTTTTGTTTTTGTTTTTAAAAAAAAAAGGTAGCTTGAATATCTTACCTAAACCCTCTTACAATGACAGCTGACAGGAATCAAGCCATACACATGTGGCCACAAAACTGAATTACATGATTTTAAACACATTAGGTTGAAAAAAGTACTCAGGGCACAAAATGAGGTATTTTCAGTATGACAACTATATAGTTTTTTTTTTTTTCAGTATGACAACTGTATGTTTTTAAGTGGCATGTTGTATAACACTTTTTTAAAAACTTTTTGTTAAGCTTTTAAATACTATTTATAGTGATTGTATTTATGGGCAGAAACTTTAGTCTTTAAATTTTCTACTTTTGATTTGGATTTAATTTTTCTTTGTGGTCAGTTATCTGATTGGTTCCTTTAAGTATTTCATAGATGTATGAATATTTCATGGACATTCCTTTAATCTATTTAATCATTTTATTTATTATATAATACAATTGTTCAGGGTCCTTACTTAATTTTAACTAGGTCTGTCTGATTTCAAAAGATATTCTTCCTAATATGCATATCTGATTATGTTCTGCTTCCTTTTGAATTCTTCAGTGGCCTCCCATGCCAACAGAATAAAATCTAAATTGCTCTGTATGACAGAAAAACCCCTTCATCCCTCTCATTTCTTTCAACCCCCTACTGTGCCTCCACATTTAATATACTATCAGCTGATCCATATTGGAAAATCTTAGAGTTTCCCCAAATTTGGCATGCTCCCTCACACTTCTATAACTTCCTGTGCCTTCCCTGGACCTTTAAGTCCCTTTCCCATGTATATCTGGCTAAATAAGAGTCATTGTTCATAACTCACTTTGGTAATAATTTCTGATTATTCTTCCAGTGTATTTACTTTTTAATGGTGCTGTTCAGTATGGTAGCCACTAGCTACAGGTAGCTATTTAAATTTGAATAAAGGAATTTAAATTTAAGTAACTGACTTGGTTTTGGCTGGGTCATGATCTCAGGGTGGTGGGATCAAGCCCAGCATAGTCTCTGTACTCAATGGGGTGTCTGCTGGAGATTCTCTGTCCCCATCCCCCTATCTCTTTATCCCTTCCCCTGCTAATGTGTGCTCTCTCTCTCTGTCTCTCTCTCTCTCTAAAATAAATAAATAAATCTTTTTAAAAATTAATAAGTAACATTTGAAAATTCATTCCTCACTAGTATCAGTCACATTTCAAGTCCCCATTATCCACATAGGACTAGTTGCTACCACATTGGACAGCATGGATATAAAATATTTTCATCATCACTAAAGTTCCATGTGGAATAGCGCTACCTTAAAATTTTAATTGTCAAATTGCATTGTATACAGTATTTTTTTTAATTTCTCTGTTTCTTAGTCTGGAAATCTTTAGAAGCAAATAACCTAGATCATTGGTCTTTATGGCACATAGTAGGAATGTAGTATTTTTTCATACTTCACGTGGTAACATTCATAAACACCTATAAGAGAAAATCATAGTGAGCTATAACCAGAAGTATAAGTAGAATTATAGCACAGACAATATTAATGGAAAGGATTATTGAGTGACTGTAGTAAAATCTTCTCAGCCTAAGGCATAGTTAAAATCTGAAGAAAAAGACACCTACACCTTCGCATCACAGCTGCCATAAGAGCATGAAGATCTTAAGTAGAGGTTATTTTGTAGAAACCACTAGTAGAGAATGATCCCTCTTAACATATTTTATACAGTAAAAATGAAACATTAAAATAAAATTATTGTTGATTATTTGAATCCTGGGACACAAGAAATTGTTAGACGTGACTGAGAACTTCTGACATTTAATATATTATCTGTGAGAAGGAATTGACCGCTATGAGCATATTTTGTCCCAAGTGGGCAATAGATGTAGATGGAAGAACCAGAGTGGAAAAATAAAGTTATTATTAATCTTACTGATTTCTTATTTTTAAACTGCAAAATAAAAATGTATTTTCTGTGATTTTCATTCTTTTGGTAAATATTGATGACAATTGCTTCCCACTCCAAACCAGCTCATTACTCAAGTCATTTTTTTTCAGTGAAGTTTCTCCTGGCTCATATTTTCTAAAAGTTCAAGTTCAATCCATAACTTCTTTTCCTTTTTCTTCTTATTATTATGATCACTGTTTAACATTCTGAATATTTTACATATTTATCTTGTTGCTCTGCATCTCACAATAAATTTAAGCTTCATGATTGTAGGTATTTTGGTCAGTTTTGTTTGCTGTGGTATCACTAGCTCCTAAATGTGCCCGGTACATAGTAAATACTCAGTAAATGTTTGTTAAATTTTGCATGCTCAAAATAGAACTTATTATTTTCTTCCCCTACATATATGATCTCAAATTATGGTACTATATATATTCAATAGTTACTAATCTTGGAAATGTTTTTTCTTAACTTCTCACATTCAATTAAATCAGAAGGTTTGGCCCATTTTCTCTTCTAAGTATTGCTTATTTCTTTGCCTTAATATATATATATTTATATTATATAATATAATATATTCTTTATATATATATTTATATTATATAATATATTTCCATTCTTTAATATATATATGTGTATATATATATATATATATATATATATATATTTCCATTCTTCCTTGTTCTGTCAGAGCAAGCCTGCTAACTAGTCTCTGTCTCTGTCCCAGGATGCCTGCGGCACCATCCGTACTGTGGTAACAATATGCAACACTGTTTATGTCATTCCTCTTCTCAGAACTCTTCAAAAGCATCCCAAAGACTTCAGAATGAGGTACCAGCTGCTGGACACCACACACAAGGCATTTTCCTCACCTTTCTACTCCCTGTTTTCAAGTACCCGCGGAGGGCATCTTGTTTTATCTCTGGCCTTTCTTATGCAACAACCTGACAGTAAAAGTCCTCCCACCCTTTATCAAGCTAACCACAAAGTTTGGGTTAGTTATACATTCTCCAGGTACTTTTTTAAATAGCATATCAGTTAATATGCTGATCATCTCTTCTAGACCATGAGTCCTTGCAGAGCAGTGAGTACATCTGATTTTTACACTTACCATAAGTGCTGGCTTAGACTAGATGCACAGAAGTGTTGAAAAAAGGATTGAGTAATTGAATACCACCCTAAGGAACTTAGAATGCATGTTCCCAGGGCAGAGATGCCATTTATGACAAGCTACTTCAAGAAAGTGACTAACCTATCAGAATTAGAAACTCTATTTCAGACATTATTATAGTCAAATAACATAAAAAAATCTGGGCACAAATGTTAAAATAGCTTTTAAAATACTTTTTAGTAAGTTGTAGGTCTAGTGCCTTCAGCTTCACCAACATTTATGTTCATGGTCTTCCTAAATAACCCTATTGATTTCCAGTACTTTTTACCTTTGGGTTAAAAGAGCACAAGTATGTGCCTACAGTGAATATTTTCAATATTCTCTAAACAATGTTTACCTTTAGTAGGCATAAAGAGGCTAAGCACAGTCCATCCTCTGTCTGTCTTCAGTAATTTCCAACCACAGATGTATGCATTAGGTTTCCATTCCCAACAGGATAAACTACTTTCACCTTTATTAAGTGATTTTGATATTGAAATAGTGGTTATTTATTCAAGTTTAAGTCCTTTTATTCTTTACACATTTAGGAGAATTAAGTTTTCCTTTGAGCGTTTTCAGGTTCCCATGAATCTCAGCTCACTCTGTTTTATGAAAGCTATGAAGCAATCTTCATATTTTATTCCAAAGAAATTATGTTTTTATAAATGTATGGTTTTGCTTTCGCTTTATTTCCCATTTATATTTTCTATGAACTAACTTTGAAAGCAGAATAAGGTATAGTATTATGATCATCTTTTTGGGAAAATACTTACATTCCCCAAATTTGCTTATCAAATAACTTCCATACTGTTAGTTTTAACTTAAGAAAAAAATCAAATCAAATCAAAACAAAAGAAAACAAAAACACAAAACCTTTAACAGTTACCCACAGTTTATAGGTCTATAGCAACTATGAATAAACTGCTAGAGGCAAATTTTCTTTTCAGCAGAAATTCTGCTCTGCTGTATTTTTTCCTTAAAAAAATCTTTCTAAACAAATGTCACAATTATAATCTTTTAATTAATTTGGTACTCCATACAGAAGAGTGGTAAATGAAAGCGAGTAGCTGTTTTTTGCCATGGTGCCCAGAAGGATGCCTCTATTTTGCCAAAAAATGTTCTGTCACTAATGTGAAGCCTGTTGACAAACTGTTGTTTATATGTTGTCAATGTGATGCCAAGTCAATTGTTTCACTACGGGAATCCTGGCTTGGCCCCAGTGGCTGTCTAAATCTCTGTAGACACACAGATACTTTTAGGGAAAGCAATTAAAGGTAAAAACCTCTTTTTACTTTTATTTGGCTCTTAACTAAAGTTTCATGAAGATAGGAAAATAAATGGTGATCAAACAACTTTACAAGAACTGTAATTCTAAAAACTTAGACATATGGTTGGCTTTTAATTCCTTAGCTGTTAATTAAGAGGCTAATTGTACAAGATGGTTAGGTATATATCAGCTTGCAAATTTTACCTTTTTTTCTTGCCTTGTTATTTTATAACAGAGTAGGAGCTTTATCAGTCTTATTTATCCTCTAAATCAGTGGTTGTCAACTGGGGTGTGATTTTACCCTGCAGGGGACATTTGGCAATATCTGGAGACACTTTTATTTGTCACAATTGAGGAAAGGACTATGCTATGTAGTGGATAGAGCCTAGGGATCCTGCTATCTTCCTGCAATGCACAGGACAGTGCCCTATAACAACAGATTATCTGGGCCCCAATGTCAGTAGTACTGAGGTTGAGAAATTATGATCCATATTAAATTGTTGAAGTATGTAAAGAATAGCATTAAAAAGTTATAAAACCTCAGTAATGGTTAGAAAAATATATAATTATTAATCCTAGAAATTTAAGGCAAGAGGAGCACTAATGGAATGGAAATAACTTCCCTGTTATCAGAAAAAAAATCACAAGAGGGAAGAATAAGAAAAACACGATCAATTTCACAAATAGAAATGAAAAGGGAGGATAGATAGGAGGGAAGAAGCCAAGGAAAAACAGTATAGACAAACCCCAGAATACCAGTCTGGAAATAATCTTTTATACATCACCAATTTGAAATAGGACCTGACTAAAATGGCACAGTGAAAGGTTGGAGATGATTGATTGATGATAGATAGATAGATAGATAGATAGATAGATAGATAGATAGATAATAGATAAATAGATGATAGATAGATAGATAGATGATAGATAGATAATAGATAGATGGTAGATGATAGATAGATGATAGATAGATAGATGTGTATGTAAGAAATACACAAAAAAATGACACACAAAGGTTAAAAATATAAAGATAGCAAATGCTGGTCTAAACAATGCTACTGCAGCAAAATTAATATTGAATAGTGCAGGTTTTTTAAGGCAAAACCATTTTAAATTAAGAAACATTACAAATCACTAAAACCAACCGTCCACCAAGATGTTATAAAAATATGAATCTGTATACAGCTAATCAAATAACCGTGAAATATGTAACACAAATACTGATAAGATTACCAGAGGAATTGGACAAATCTGCAATCAAAACAGACTGAATATCCTTCTGTCAAGAAAATAGATCAATCACATCTCAAGGCAACAGGATATAGATATTTTAAGCTATAAGATTGTTTTGATATCTGTGATTTATCTTAAACCACTTCAATATACACAATTCAGTATAAATAGGTGTGTTCATCATGACATATACCACAGGGGCTCAGCTCAGTTGTTTTATCAGATATTTATACTTCATGCTGGTTAGAGGGCATTTAATCTAAAATTCACACTCTGGAAGTGGCTACTGAAAGCGCTTCCGCTATCTTTGACTCCCATCAACACCAGAGCCTTCGCTAATTATTATGAGTGCTTAGAAACAAGTTTCCATTGATGAAAGTCTTGCTAATTAGCATTGTGGGTGTTAGAAATGGGTTCTCATTGATGAAAATAGTGGCATTTAGCATAGATGAGCTAGAGGATTGTATACATAGAACACTCCTTATGCATGAGCAGGATATGGGTGTCTAGTCAGGGCTGTAAACCTTATGGGAGGCACTCCAAGTTAGATACCTAACCTTCAAATATGGTCAGTTGATTTCTGCCAGGGAATCGTGTCACATTTCCTTCAGGTGACACTTTCGGTCAAGATATATTGGGAACTTCAAAGATAACAGAACTGGGACTTCAAAGATACCTACAGGAATAGTGGGTATTTGACATCGTTGGTACTAATCTTCTGTATTAATAAAACAATTCAATGGAGGCATCAAGATCTATGAAAATGAGCAAATTATCGAAGGATAATTCACAAAAATACTTAGCAAGCTGGATTAATCCTGGCCCCACAAATAGTGTGTATACATTCTTTTTAAGTTCATGGAAAACATTTATAAAAAACAATGACTAACTAATAGGTCAAAAAGGAATTTCAACAGATTTCAGAGAATTAATTCCTCATTAGTCCAAGTTTTCTTAGTGAAATATAATTTCAAAATCAATCAAGAAAATAAACAGATTTTTAAAAATTAAATAAAAGCCTCTTCAATGGTTAAAAATAACCTGTTGGATAAGATGAAAATAAAATAGGAATGACATAATACTTAAAATTGAATGATAGAATGTCTGTATATCAAAGCTTACGGTGTATTAGTAACTATAGGGAGATTTATATACTTCTATGTAGTAAAAGTATAAAAATGTGGGCTACCTACAGAGCAAATGCATTGTAGTGGTTCATTTTAGAGAGGGAGGAAGACAAATAGAATTAGAGGGAAGAATATTGGGGGCTTCAGCTTTATAAGTTATTATTCCTTAAAGACACAGAAAAAGTAAGTAAAAGAGGGATCTTATATGTATTTTTGGTTACCTTTTAATTTTAAAAAATTTTGTATGGAACTTTCTGTATTATTTTTTGTATCTCTCTTCATTTTAAAGTCTTCAAATAGTAAAATGTATTAAAGTATTATTTCAAAGTATGTCAATTGTACCTAGAAGGTTTTCCATAGCAAAAAAAAAACAAACAAAAAAAAAAAAACAAAAAAAAACCCAAAAACAAAAAACAAAACAACAACAAAAGAAAATCTCAATCAAGCAGTGAACTTTGACTGAAAAAGTATTGGAGATTAAGGTGATATTGGATTTTATGACACAAATATTGTTCCTCCAAAATGTCAGCCTACTATCCCAAAATAAGGTTTACTTACATTAGGAACTTATAGCATTATTTAAAAACAAACAAACAAAAAACATTATTAAAAAACAAACAAACAGGGGATCCCCGGGTGGCTCAGCGGTTTAGCACCTGTCTTCGGCCCAGGGCATGATCCTGGAGTCCCAGGATGGAGTCCCACATCGGGCTCCCTGCACGGAGCCTGCTTCTCCCACTGCCTCTCTCTCTGTCTCTGTCTCTGTCTCTCTCTCTCTGTATTCTCATGAATAAATAAATAAAATCTTTAATAGTTGAGACTTCTGGCCACTTAGATTGGTAGCTGTTAAGGAACTCATTAATATTTCAATAAATATTTCTAAATTTCTCCACTAGAAATCTACCAAAAATTCAACTTTTTACTATTTCTAAAGCAGAATATCAATGATCCTTATAGGAAATGACCAGAACAGAAGTGAATATATTATATTTACAACTTCACACTAATACTTGACTTACATGACATAGGTCACATGTTTGTTTTTTCTTCATGAATTTGTAGTTTTTAAATAGATAAAATTAAAATTTTATTATGCTCTTAAAATGAAATTTTCTCATAAAACATCTTCAAAGTTCAGATATTACACATATATTTAATAATTAGCATTTCCCCTCCAACTTCTTAAGATGTTTTAAATGTTAATGAAAATAATATTAATGTTTTTTGTGTTTACTATACACTAGGTAGTACTCTAATCATACACATAGACATACAAGGAAACATATATGTATACACAGGTATACATATATTCATTTAATTAAATAATCACTTGAATCACCATAAAACACTTAACTATATGCATGTGTGTGTGCCTATTAAATAAACAACTTTAGCCAGTATATGCAGCTTTATTTCCATTTGCATTTTGGGATTCTTCACAAATATGTCTTGGCCCTCAAAGATGATAGGGAACCACTGCTCTAAGAGCCAGAATTGTACTTAAAGCACAGATTAAGTTAATAGAAACCTCTGAGGTAAATAGAGCACCTCTTTCTTATTTCCAAATTATTAAGCAACATATGTACTATCCATATCGTTCTTTTAAAAATCGGGAGGTGGGATGGAACAGAAGAGTTGTCAGTATTTACCAGCATAATGAAAATTAAAGTGAATAAGTTATTATTTGCATTTGGACAATGAAAATTCATTAAGAATAATAATCGCCTTGAGAAAATATGATAGTATAAATAACTAATTCATATCTGTTTTGAAGTGAATATTTTCAGTATTCTATTTACTTATTTAACAAAATTGTATCGAAATCTACTGCTTATTATAATGAACTATGGAATAGGTCGACATTTTACTTACTTTATTTGAAATGTCTTCAGCATAAGAGTTCAGACTTTCTTAAATTATGTCTTCACACTTAGGTATTCTAAGTTAAATATTAAGACTATTCCAGAGCAATAGTCCAATACATAGCCAATAGGAGGCAACATTTTCCTTACTCTGCCCTATTGCAGATTTGATAAGAAATTAAGTCAACTGGTGAAATGGTTAGCTCTTCTCTTGAACAAATCTGATTTATGGTTGATTATTTCTCCTTGAAAATATTTAATATAGAAGGAAATGGATAAAGAGAGAAGCTATTAAGCTTTCAAAGGAATCCATAGTAATTCATAATTTGTGGTATCAAAAATATTCTATGGAGTGAAAGTTTACTTCAGAGACAGTAATCTATTCACCTGTGCTCCTTATGAGACTATTATAATGCTATAAGAGCCACCTAATGACATCTTTTAAATAAAATTAATTATTTGTAGTTACTTTATAAATATTCATTCCTTCTACTTTATTTCAAGGCTATCAATTTTCACTATCAACTATAATTTTAATCCAGTCTCTATTTTTTCCTCAAAATATTCTCTAGGATTTGATTTTAAATTAGTTTCTACTGCTATATTTTTCTTTTATGCACTTATTTATCCTTTATACATATTTATTATTTTCATTCTCATAATTATAATTGCTATATGGATTTATATAACTGGCATATAGATTTTTCATAAAATTAGGACTATAGAAATTCAATATTAGCCCTTATTTGAAAGGGAAAATTGAAGTATGCAAATGTAGAATAAGAAAGCATATGATTTCAAGATTTTATTGAGCATATTTATTTTTTAAATACTTAAAAATAATGATGTGGCTGATTAGCTAAATTAGTAAAAATATAGCTATGATAGGTGAAAATCTAAAGTGAAATTGTATTGTATACTCTTCATGAGCAGTCTTGATACCCTTAGCCACATGTCCTTTAAATTACTGCTATATTCCCCAGGCTAGATGGAAGATAAGTAGAGTAACAAAAGAAAATAAATAAAATATGAAGGTTATCTTTCTTCAATATCTCTTTCCCCAATCTATCCTCTTTATCTTTTATCCTGAAGGGAAGTTTTTGCTAGCCCAGGTTCCAGATCTTCTATAATGCAAAATTAGGAAAGTTGGATAGAGAGAGTCCTATCTGTAGAAATCTGAGGAGGAAAGTAAGAAATTGGTGGAAAGAGCTAAAACAATATATGTAATGGAGGTGGGAGGGATCATAGAGAATGTAGCATAGAGTGGAACTGGTTGTAAACACCCTGAAGTACCTGCAGTTTCCCAAATCAGGGAAGAGACATGGCCATCTAGGTACATGAAGCTCAAAAGCTCAAAACTCCTCAAACAGATTTAATCCTAAGACATTTTACCAAGACACATTATAATCAAATTCTCAAAATCAAAGAGATTCTGAAAGCAATAAGAGAAAAAAGGCATCACATACAGAGGAACTTCAGTAAAGATATTAGCAAATTTCTCAGCTGAAATCTTGCAGCCCAAGAGAGAGTAGAATTATATATTCAAAATGCTCAAAAAAATGGCAAAAATAGTGTACCTAGCAAAGTGGCCTCTCAGGAATGAAGGAGAGATAAAATCTTCCCCAAATAAAATCCAAAAGAATTTATTTCCACAATTCCTACCCTACAGTTGTAATGTGTAAATCACTTTGAACCCTTGCATATATGCTAAAAGATAAAAGTGTTAAAAATTACTATAGTTACAATATTTGGTTAATGGACACACCGTATAAAAAGACGTAAATTTTGGGGCATCTCGGGTGGCTCAGTTGGCTATGCATCTGACTCTTGATTTCAACTCAGGTCATGATCTATGGGTTGTGGGATCAAAACCCTCAGAGAACTCCTCAATCAGCAGGGAGTCTGCTTGAAGGATTCTCTCCCTTTGCCCCGCCCCCCATGCTTCCATGTGTTCTCTTTCTCTCTCTCTCTCTCTCTCTTCAAATAAATAAATAAATCGTTTTTAAAAAGATGTAATTTGTGACATTAAAACATGAAATGTGAGAAGAGGGGCAAATAAATATGTAGAACTTTTTATGCAATTGAAGTTAAGTTCTTATTAGTTTACAATAGACTTAGAACTATAAGATGTATTATAAAACCATCATGGTAGTTACAAAGCAAATACCTATAATAGATATATAAAGACAAAAGCATACCACTACAAAAACATCATCAATTAACAAAGAAAACAGCAAGAGAGGAGGCTTTTAGTTTAATGTAGCCCTATCTGTTCATTTTAGCACTTTTGACTGTTTCTTGTGTCTTACCCAAAAAAATCATTGCCAAGACCAATGGGAGCTCTTTTTCCTACATTTCTTCTGGGAGTTTTATGGTTTTGGGTATTACATTTGAGCCTTTAATCCATATCCATTTCATTTTTGTGAGTGGTGTATGATAGGGAATCCAATTTCATTCTTTTGCAGGTATATGTAAAGTTTTTCCAATACCATTTATTAAAGTGACTATCCTTTCCCTTTAGCACTCTTATCAAAGATTAGTTGATATCCTGTGTGTGGGCTTATTTCTGGGCTCTTTATTCTTTTCAACTGGTCTATATACCTGTTTTTATACCAGCACCGTACTGTTTTGATTACTAAAGGTTTTTAGTATATTTTGAATTCAGATAGTATGACGCCATCAGCTTTATTCTTCTTAATGTTACTTTTGCTTTTTGGGGTCTTTTGAGGTTCCATATAAATTTAATGGTTATTTTTTCTATTTCTGTAAAAAAATGCCATTGGAATTTTGATTAGGATTGCACTGAATTTGTAGATTACTTTGGGTAGTAGGGATATTTTAACAATATTTTTTTCTAATACAAGAACATGGGTATCTTTCCATTTATTTACATCTTAAATTTCTTTCATCAGTGATTTAGAGTTTTCCCTGTACAGATTTTTCATCTCCTTGGCTAAATTCATTCTTTGGTATTTTACTGTCTTTGATATTATTGTAAATAGGATTGCTTTCTTAATTTTTCTTTCAAGATAATTTATTAATGTATAAAAATGCAAGTGATTTTTCTGTTGATTTTGTATCCTGCCACCTTACTGAATTTATTCATTAGTTCTCACAGTTTTTTGGTGGAGTCTTTAGGGTGTTCTATACATAAAGCCATATGCAAAAGATCTGAATAGACATTTTTCCAAAGACACAGAAAGGGCCAAATAGTGCATGAAAAGTGTTCAACATCACAAATCATCATAGAAATGCAAATCAAAACCACAATATTACCTCACACCTGTCAGAATCGCTAAAATCAAAACCACAAGAAACAGCAAGTGTTGGCGACATTGTAGAGAAAAAGGAACTCTTATGCACTATTAGTGGGAGTGCAAACTGCTGCACCTGCTATGGAAAATTGTATGGGGCTACCTCAAAATGTTAAAAACAAAACTAGCATGCACTCCAGTAATCTCACTACTGGGTATTTACCCAAAGAATACAAGAAAACTAATCCAAAGGGATATATGCACCCCTATGTTTATTATAGCAGTATTTATATTAGCCAAATTATGGAAGCAGCCCAAAGGGCCATTGATAGATGAATGAATAAAGAAGATGTGGTATACACACACACACACACAACACACATGCACACACAAAATATAATGATGTATATATTTTACATTATATTTTGTATGTCTATATACTATACATTGTATATATAATGGAATATTATGCAGCCATTAAAAAGAACAAAATCTTGCCATTTGTAACAACATGATTGGATCTAGAGGATATAATGCTAAGTGAGTTAAATTTGTCAAAGAAAGACAAATACCACGTGATTTCACTCAAAAGTGGAATTTAAGAAGCAAAACAAATGAACAAAGGAAAACAAGAGAGAGACAGAGAAAGACAAACCAATAAATAGACTCAACTATAGAGAACAAACTAGTAACTACAAGAGGGGAGGTGGGGAGGAATGGGTAAAATAGATGAAGGGGATTTTGAGTACATATCAGAATGAGCACTGAGTAATGTATAGAATTGTTGAATTACTATATTGTACACCTGAAACTAATTAACACTGTATGTTAACTGTACTAGAATTAACATTTAAAAAAGTAATTTTAAAAAGATGAGATAATAAATATTGACAATGATATGGAAATAAGGGGACTCTTGCACAGCAATTGGTGCAGCCACTATGGAAAATAGTATGAAGGTTCCTTAAGAAATAAAAAATAGAACTACTATGTGATCCAGCAATCCCACTCCTGGGTATATATCCAAAGGAAATGAAATCATTATCTTGAAGAGATATCTGCACTCCCTTGTTCATTGCTGCATTATTTGCAATATCCAAATATGAAAATAGCCTAAATATTTTTCAATGGATGAATCAATAAAAAACATGTGGTATATGTACAATAGAATATTATTCAGTCCTTTAAAAAAAGGAAGTCCTACCATTTTTGACAACATGAATAAACCTGGAGGTGTCTATGCTAAGTGAAATAACCAGAAAGAGAAAAGACAGATACTGTGTGGCGTAATTTATATGTAATATGTAAAAAAAATAATTGACTTCATAGAAACAGAATAGAATGATGATTGCTAGGCTGGAGGGGAGAGAGGTTTTTAGGGAGATAGATTTGAAAAAGTACAAACTTTTATAAAAATAATAACTTCTGAGAATCTAACATACAGCATGGTAGCTATAGTTAATAATAATGTAATATATACTTGGAAGTTGCTGACAATAGATTTTAAGTATTCATACCACACATACAAAAAGAAATTAACTATGTGAGTTGATGGATGTATTAATTATCTTGATCATATTAGCATCATTCTACAATGTATATGTATATTAAATCATCAGGTTGTGTACCTTAAATATATACAATTATATTTGTCAATTATTCCTCAGTAATGTTGCAGGGGAAAAAGTAGAATGTAGATGTTTGGAGGAGGATCACCACAGAGCTGAGACATCTCTGAAGAGGTGGTCCTGTCCAACTGATACGGTCAATCTGACAGAACAACAATGAAGCTCTTTCTATGAGTGTAAGAAAATCACACACACAAAACAACACCTAGAAACAGAAACTAACTACTGTTTCTGGAACTAGTTGGCACCAGCAGGAACAGATAGAGAACAGAAGGAGCAGTCTCTTCTGCCTCTGTTATGGGTTGAATCATATTCCCTGCAAAATTCATTTGATGTAGTGCAACCCCAATACCTTAGAATGTGACCTTATTTGGAAATAGGATCATTGCAGATGTAATCAGTTAAGGTGAGGTCATGCTGGACTAGGGCAGAACCCTAAAATGATATAACTGGGGTCCAGGTGAAAGGGCAGAATTTGGACACTGAGACATGTATGCAAGGAGAACACCACATAAAAATGAATGCAGAAATTGAAGTGATGCTCCTACAAACTAAGGCATGCCAAAGATGGCAGCAAATCACCAGAAGAAAAGAGAGAGGCAGATTCTCTTTTATAGCCTTCTGACATTTTGATCTTGAACTTCTAGACTCCAGAACTATGAGATAATATATTTCTGTTACAAAGCAAACAAAAGGAAACCAAAGCGATCATCAATAAATGAATAAATCAAAATTGTGTGCCATTTGATATAATATGAAATTAGAACAACACATCACATGTCCTATTTTCACTAAAAATGTCTAACTTAAATTTAATCACGGGGAGGCACCAGACAGTTCCAAATTGATGGATATTCCACAAAGTACCTGGTCTGTGATATTCAAAAGTGTCAAGGTCATGAAAAAAAGAGTAAAGAACTATACCAGGCTAAAAGTGACTAATGAGACATGACAACTAAAGCAATGCATGATTCTGAGCTAGATCCTTTTGCTGGAAGGCAATTGGTGAAACTTCAAAGGGGTTGGAGGATTAGATGGTAGTAATGTATCAATGTTAATTTCTTGACTGTATTGCAGTTATTTAAAAGAATGTGCTTATTTGTAAGAAATACATAATAATTCCGATGCGATGGGGCATGAGACTCTCAAATATTTCGAGAGAAAATTATTTTCCGCTATTCATAATTTTTCTGCAAGTTCGAGATGGCTTCAAATTTAAATTATTTTTAAAAAATGTTTTAAAGTACCTACAAATTGTGATAGAATAAGCTTTAGAGTTTGCTTGTTTTAGATCTGTTGATAGAAATGAATTATGAATTAAATCCTTTTTAAAGTTATTTGAAAGAGAACTTTCTTTTCTATCACTATTTGGTGATTTGAGTGTGGTTTTGTGAATATGACTTCATGAATTGACTGAGCCACAAAGGCTCAAATTTATTAGAATTACAGGTAAAATCACACATCAGTGACTAATATAAATTATAATACTACTTGCACAGACATCACTGAAATTTTTTATAAAAGAGGATATAAGGCATAAGTTATTAGATGCAAACAGCAGAACTGTAATTTACACACAACTTTTTGCACTAATGATGTAATTAAGAAGAACATGAAGTTTAGGTTTATTTTAGTTGTATTAATAGACAGTCAAGTGTGAATCTGTAAAGTCATGTAATAAAAAACCACCTACCTGTAGGAAGAAATATTTATGACGTTTATCATATTTTGGTTCTACATATTATGTGGTTATTTGTGCTTGACTTAAAAGACACCTAGCAGTATCAATTATATTTCTGTATATATTAGTTATAAATGCTACTGTAGCTATTCTGTCTTTGAATGTAGGAACTTAGTTTTAATTTTTTTAGTTTCATCTGCAAAAGCTATCACCTTACCTACTATTTTCTATTTTACTGAAGTTTTAATGTACAACTCTAAGATAATATAGTGAAATGGAAATTGCTGTTAGTGGAAGTTGTCATAAATATATCTGAGAAATATTTTAGAGCTAAGTTTTGTTTACTCTGTGCTTAAAATAGGTATTTTATAGAGAGAAGTTATTAGGAAATTGTTACATAATGCCATATATTTGCAAAGTTGTTCAAGTGCTGGTGGTTTACAACAGATTAATTCTTGGTCACTTTTCCTTTCAAATAAATATGTCAGATGTCACATTATTAGACAGGAAAATGAGGTAACAGCTCAGAGAGAGCTGTTATAAATACTGTTATTATTTATAGAGATAAGTAATAGGGAGGTTTTCAAAGAAACCTTTAGAAACTCTATTAGTTCAAAGCTCTATTAAAAGCAAAGTGGTTTTGACTGGAGGAGGCCAACAAATGACTATCTAAAGGCAAAATTGTGTTTTCACAATGATCAATTCAATAAAGCATCAGTCGAGGCAGTGAAGCACTGAATTGAACACTGTAGTCAAACCTCTATAGTGAGTAGACAAAGCCACACACTTTGTTTTATTTAATCCTCAATTTACAAGGTAGCAATTGGAACAGTTCATTTTTTCCAGATATTACTATTATAGATTAAAATTACATAGATGTTTTGAGCTCCTTAGTTTAAAAGAACTATTTAAATATTAAATTGTACCACCAGCACCAACAAGGATCATTACAAAGTGTGGTGGGATACACTGTATGATTATGATTCATGGCACTGTCAATACTTAATCATAAATCTTATAGACCAGTTTCGTAAGCTCAGTATACTTGAAAGTGAAAAACTACTTCATATTTTAAGTTAGATCTACTTTTATATTATTCCTTGTCTTTAGATGCAAATATCATGCTTATGAGAGGTGAAAAGTTTATAAAAGGCATCACTCAATGCAACATTTTCACACTAGTAAGTTATTTTAACAAACCACTACTAACATACAGCTATCAATCAGTAGACCAGTGAGATTGATTTGAATTGGTGTTAAAAAAATCTTTATCAGATTCCTATGCATAAAAATGTCATCTTCTGGGCAGCCTAGGTGGCTCAGCGGGTTAGTGCTGCCTTCAGCTCAGGGCGTGATCCTGGAGACCCAGGATGGAGTCTCATTTTGGGTTCCCTGCTTGGAGCCTGCTTCTTCCTCTACCTGTGTCTCTGCCTCTCTCTCTGTGTCTCTCATGAATAAATAAATAAAATCTTTTTTAAAAAATGTCATCTTCTCTCACTAGTAAGGCAGGTATACTTCTTAGATAGTCTACTTGACTCTCCTTGACCTTCCTATATCTACTTCTAATTTCATTGCAATTTCTCTAAAGAAAAACAAAATCCTGAGCATTGTGTGAGATAAACATACCTGGTTCAGTTTGTATAGGTTATCAAATCAATTTTTTTCATATGCCTAGCCTAACATCCCACAGCAGTGTCAAAGGATTTTTAAATTCTATTAAACTAGTTTATCATTAAATACTTGAATTTTTAAAGTTGCACAAGAAAACATGGTCATAACATAGCTTTCATCATATAATATGCCAAACATTAGCTACAATTCTTTGTCAGGAATATGCAAATTTTCAAGTTTTATTATTCTGAGTGCAGGTACATTTCAAAGGTTTTCAAAAACATAATTATAGTTCAAATCTACTTTTCTCTAGTCAGCTATAAAGATACCTGGATGCATATTCTTAAATGATTTGGTTTTCTTTTAATAAGGACCTTGTGATCTGATTTGCATAGCCAGACCATCCTACAAGGGGATTCTCATTTTCTGTTGACCTTAGAACCACTTTTAAGAACTGCACACTTCACAAAATACCCAGAAAATGGATGTCACCTTCCAATAGGCTTCTGACTCAGCTTTCCTTTATGGGCTCATCTGAAACCATAGGCCTACCTCCAGTTTTCAACATAGCTACATACTCTTCCTAAAAAACAATTTACTTAATTTGCTGTTTTTTTTTTTTTTCAATGGAAATGCCCTTCTTCATCTCCTTTCACCTAAGCAAAACCTATACAACTTTTGACGGTTACCTCACTTTGATGCCCACCTCAAATTGCATCTTCTTAAAGAAGCCCAAGCCACCCACGAAAACCGTCAGTTTTCGTCCATGTCCTTTGTACTTATATGGCTTATTGTCTGTGTCACTCATGCCACTTATGCCTACTCAACTAAATGGTATGTTATCTGAAGTCAATGATCATGACTCATGACTTCTTTATATCTTCCATAGCCCCAATTGATAATTCTGCACATGGCATTCATGAATTTTCAAACCTAAAAAGAATCTTAAGAAATAATCTCAACCATATTAGGTAGATAAGAGACCTAGATCTGAAAGGTTAAGGAAAGGATGTAAATTATATATAGTTATTAAGGAATGCTGGATTTACTCCTGAGTGTTAGAATGGATTTTAATATTTTTCTCTTTATATAATATCCTCCAAGACCAGCCTTTTCACACTTGAATATGCATCAGGATCAACCAGAGAGCTTGTTAAAACACAGAATGAGGGGCCTGAAGCTCAGTATTTCTGAATAGGAGGTCTGTTGTGAGGCCCAGGAATTTGCATTCTCTGCAAGTTCCCAGGTGATGCTGTTACTAAGCCTAGGGACTACCTTTGGAATAACACTGTTGTAAGATAAAATTCTCTCATGTAAATGTTATCTCAATCATAGTTTTTCTATATTGGGAAAGAAGGATAATTTAAAACTGTTATATTGAATTTCCATCTTCTTAAAAAATACCAACAAGGGATCCCTGGGTGGCTCAGCGGTTTGGCGCCTGCCTTGGGCCCAGGCCATGGTCCTGGAGACCCAGGATCAAGTCCCACGTTGGGCTCCCTGTGAGGAGCCTGCTTCTCTCTCTGCTTGCATCTCTGCCTTTCTCTCTGTTTCTCTCATGAATAAATAAATAAAATCTTAAAAAAAAAAAAAAACCAACAGCTTCTCTTCTAGCATGCTTTTAATTTGCTCTTGAGGATTCCACTTCTGCAATGATTCAATGATATCAATTATCAAAGCAAAAATATCACTGTTAAAACTTTTTTTATTCATTTTAATCAAAATTCAGATCTTATTGGAAGAGACAACATGACTGCCAATAGGGCAACGACCTCTTATCTAAATTTAGCTTTCTCTCACAGGACTGAGAGCAGGGCTGATTGTAACAATTTTCTGGAAGGTAGTTTGGTGACATATTTTGAAAGCTTTAAAAATGTATGTGACTCTCATTCCACGCTCTAGCTTCTAGTGATTTATCCTGAGAAGAGAATAAAACAAGTGATAGAAGATGGAAATATTCTATATCCTGCTGGGATGATAGTTAACCAGGTGTGCAAATTTGTCAAAACTCATCAAACCATACACTTAAAAAAATATATCATTTTGTGGGGAAATTATACCTCAATAAATGTAAAGGTGGTGTTGGGAAATTGAATGAAAGCGTTTGCCATGGTTTTTGCAGTGGGAGTTATATGTATGTGAAGTAAGCCAGGGTTGCAAGTACATGTGTCCCCCTAAAACTGAGAAGTAGCCTTGCAACCACTTCTCTGATTTTAAGTCCCAGAGAGTCAGAGTCATGTTAAAGACTCACCTGTTGAAAGTTCCTCAGAGCAGCAGAAAATGTTGACATACTGATAAGGCTTTCAGAAAAGCACAGTGGTCCAATGACCTGAGTTCTTAGATTGGATTCAAGTCATTGGCTAGTTTCATTCACTCTTTTGTCTGAGGCCCTTTAAAGTTGAAGAAGTCAGTCTCAGGTGATTTCATTGTCACACCTCCCTCAGAGAGAGAGAGAAGCAGATAAAGAAATGGCAGGAGCGTTCTGAAGGGGCTTTCTGGGATGACAAATAGGTTTGCGACTTCTGCATCATCTTTCTGCTTTCTCACCTCGACTGTCAGCCTCCGGAGAGTCCTTGCTCATCCTTCTGGCCTCTGAAGCCTTGTTTAACTCCTAACTATTACTCAGTAATTATGTAACAGGATTAAAATAATTCTTTACTTTTGAGTTTGTTTTTTGAAAGCTTTCATTTCAGTCTACTGGAAAGTTACTAGTGTAGTACTCTGGGAGGTTGTTAACAAGTCTCTTTGGAAGATACCTCCAACAATGTTGCACAGCATTTTTTAAACAAAACTTTCCAAATGGCATTTGTTTTCTTAAGTGACTTGCAGATTAGATTTTCTTAATTTTAAAAGTAAAACACACACACACACACACACACAAAATGTTTTCCTCCCTATATTCTAGAACTGCAGATGAATGTGGTTTCTAAAACTTTTGCCGAGTCATATATTTTCATTAGCCACAGTGATCTTGCAACTGAAGCTTTGCTATAGGCTATGTTAAAGATACATGAGACAGAATATAAAATAGCTAGAATTTATTGTGCTACGTGGTATTGCAAAATTAAGGCTACCTGCTTTTTTTTTTCATCTAAACACAGATAAGCTGACTGAAAAGATGTGTTGAGCTCCAATCTCTCAAATAATAAGACATTATTTTTTAGTTAAGACTAAAATAAAAGGCTATTAACCATGTGAGGTGAAATTGAATGGCAAATTCCTGCATTTGTGAGAATCTGCTAGTGTTCCTGATGGTTAGTTCATAGAACAAGGGCTATGAGCCCCAGAGTATGATATTATGGCATATTTACGCAAAGCTGTGGCAGAAGGAAGTCTATAGGGAAAGAACACTCTACTGCCTCTCTTTGGGTTTCCTCTTGATTCCCATATAAAATCTAAATCTTGCTCATGGCTGGCTTTTTGTTGAAAACTCAATTAGCCTTAGAGTTTTCTACTTTGTATCTCCTAATTTTTTTTTTCCAGTGGTGCAGGTATTTGCAAACTGCTGTGTCATGTTGTATGGCAAAGTGTTTTTCACCTTGTAAGAAGGTTAAGAACGTCGCTCATGGAATCTAAGTCTAGGAGTAGGTACTGTTTGGAGATGAAGTGACTGGTACAAGGTCACTCTGCCAATGGCCCCAGAGAGATATTTAAATTCAAGTCTATCTGACTCCAGAGCCCAAGCATATTCGTGCAGATACCAAAATTTAGATGCTTGTATCTACTCCTTAAATGTTCTTATTTATTTCCAGCTGCCCTTCCTTATACCCTTGTCTAAATCTTGGCAAAACTTGTTTTTAGTGAAATTGGTTTTAGTCAGTTCTTAAGTCTTCCCTCTGGAGAGCTCTTTCTAAAGTAGAAAATAATGAAAATGTGCTACATATCTTCCATAGTTATTAGTCTTCTTACCTCAGATACTACCCTCTCACTCTGACTGCCCTATCTCCTGTTGCTCAGTTACTAGCTACACTACTTTCTGTGGTGATTGCTGACTTTATTTTCTTCAAAAATATGTTTCACTATCTAAACTTATATTATTTACTTGTTTGCATTTGTTCTGTCTGTCTCTCCCTCTTTTAATGTAGGCTACCTTGGAGTATGAACCTCAACTACTTAATTCCACTCTTCCCTTAGCATTCATATATTAGGCGTGGACTGAAGGTTCACTAAATGTTGGTTGAATGAGTAATCACTAGGTATTTGATATTGGGCTAACAATTAGCAGGGTGGTGACACCATTCTCACACTTGGCTGCAGCTCTTCTGGTAAGAGAGCAGTATATTTTTGTTTTTAGTCACTACCTTCCTGCAAAGAGCGTTTCAAATGGGTTCCAGTGTCACTAAGCTGAAAATCATTGCCATTAATATGTTCCTGTTCTACAAAGTTACATGAATGAGATAAAGAGTAAAAATATTATTCTCTTTTGATTAAATATTATTCTCTTTTGATTACGTATGAGCAGTTTGTGTTTTAAAGTCTCCAAACCTAAAAAAATAAAATAAATAAAATAAAGTCTCCAAAACTGCTTTCCTGTGTGTATGCACAAGATACCACATTTTGTTTAATTATTTATTTCAGCCATTTGTACACATTTACTATTGGAGAAAAATGAGTATTAGCAAGGAAATAAAATATCAACTCTAAGATTTTCTTTTTATCACCTAAAGTCATTCACACAGTGTTTGGTTATACATGACTTTTTTTTCTCATTTCTTGTAAATCAAGCATGTATTTTTTTCTATTGTTAAGTGAGCACTTATAGATTGCTTAATAAATGTAATTATAACCACACATTTAGAAGCTCAGTCATTTTTTAGTGTTCTGTTATGGTAAAGTGAGAGAAAGATTGACACTAAATATCACAGACAATTAACTGTTTCCTAGTGACTGATTTCTGTTTTATATGATGTTTAGTGATAATACCCTTTCCATGGTCGTGACTGTAAAATATATATTTGAATATGTGCATCTGCAAGCATATATGTGCATATATGTAGCCTGACATTGTTTTAAAGTATTTAAAGTAATTCTTAAGAATATAATTTGTTATTCATAATAATGCTTCTTAGAAGTAGGTGTTAGCTGTTTTCCTCATTTTACCAATGAGGAAACTAGGGCTCTAGGAAATTATACAACCTATCCAAGACTGAGTAATTGATACAAAGTACACCTGGGCCTTGAATTCTGGTTATCTGTCTGGTATTTCACTACCTTAAACGAATAGAAATTAAACAGGAAAAAAAAAGGCAAAAATTCCCAAAACACAATTTCATTTTTGATTTTAATTTGTCAACTTTGTCAACTTTTGATTTTGTCAATTTTGTTAGCATATAGTTCTTAATAGTATTGTTTCATTATTCTTCAATGTCATTAGGCTCTAACTCAATTTATTTTACTATTATCATTAAAACTTGGTAATCCACCTTTTAAAAAAAGTAAGACAGTTGCTGCCTTAATTTAAGGTTTAATTGCAGCCAACATAATCTATTCTAGTTAATTAATGGAAAAATGTTTATTTTAGGTTATTGATTTAGCTTACAGGATTGCTGGAAAGGCTAGTGTACCAGGCTTGACCACCACTGAGCAGAGTAATACTGAACCATACCAAGAGATTGTTACACGGAAATTCACCTCTTGCTCCTTCCTGCGTTATCAGCTCTTATGGGACCAGCAGCTTTAGCAGCTGCAGAAACACCATACCTCCATAACTGTGTGGCTTCTTCAATATCCATTGTAGCCCTACATTTCTCACTAAATAGAAAGCTCCTTAGCTTGTGGGAGGATTACTGAATGCATGTTATCAAGAGCTGTATCAACCACAGTGCTATAGCATAACATATACAACTCAGTGGCTTTAAACAATACTCATCCATTTTTTCTCACACTTCTACAATGTGGCTAGGTTAGCTGATGTAGACAGGGCTTGATCAGGTCGCTCTGCTTCATTGTATACCCCTGGCTGGACTTGGCTCTTTGATGTGGGTTGAATTCATTCTGAATCCAATTGTATTCATTTGGGGGCCCAAACTGAAGGGTAACAGCTACCCTTGAGAAGCACTATGGTAATGGGAGAAATCAGAAAAGCAAGCAGAAACACACCATGTCGCTTCCAGCCTAGGGTCAGAATTGACAAAATCCAAAATCGAGAAGAAGTACATTCCACCTCTAGTGCCGGGACTGCAAAGTCTCATGGCAAAGGAAGACCTGATACTTAAACCTATTCCACCAGGAAATATCGCTTTAGGGTTCAGCCCAGGATAAAAGAAAGGCACAGCTGGAGAACTATGATAATAGAGTTTCAAAAAATGGGTGTGACAAAGAAAAGAGGTATACTACATAAAATGAATACGATGGAAAATAAATAAAGTATATTCTGTGCAGCTTATATAAGCATAAACATTAAAACATCAAGAGAATGTTCTCGGTCACAATTGTGATTTCTATCAAAAGATTTCTATATTGCATAAATAATACGTGGATGCATAGTAGATGACATCATAGGAATGACTGTATAAAAAGAAATCTTAGGGATCCCTGGGTGGCGCAGCGGTTTGGCGCCTGCCTTTGGCCCGGGGCGCTATCCTGGAGACCCGGGATCGAATCCCATGTCAAGCTCCCTGCATGGAGCCTGCTTCTCCCTCTGCCTGTGTCTCTGCCTCTCTCTATCTCTCTATGTGACTATCATGAATAAATAAATAAAATCTTAAAAAAAAAAAGAAAAGAAATCTTACCAATTGTTGCACCTTAAGCAGACAGGAAAAAATAGGTATAAAATTGGCGAAGAGATTTTAAGCTGAAGTAAGTTTATGTTTCTGGATATTATTTATTTAAGTCTGTTATGTAGTAGACACATACCTATGTGCTGAGGATTAGGAGAGGACGCTGATTAAATTTCTGCTGGTGTAATTTTGTGCATACACAGAAGAATAGTGACATAGGCCCCAAAGTATACTTTGAATAAGAAGTAAAAGATAGGCATTACATATTAAATACAAATCCTGTATTCTAGTTATGAACCTGAGAAATTAATGGATTACTCATTTTGTAAGACTCTACACTTTGGCCTCAAGAAATTCTCTAGATTATGTGATTGCTCCAGCTCTAGCTCCAACCTCAGCTCTTTTTGAAGTTTCTAGCACCCTTATCATGGTTCATCAAACACTCTGTAACCATTTATTTTCCAAGACCAATCAGTATTTTGTCAGTCTGGTTAGTAATAATTGTATGGTCCTGGTTTAGTGGAATCTTCTCCTATATAACAATACCATCGTGTAGTGAAAGAAGAGAAATATTTCAGTCATTTCCTATTCTTTCCCAACACTGGGGAGAGCCTTCATTTCAAAGATTTGAAATGTTAGACCTTTGCCTTAGCAGCTCAAATCTTTCCATGCCATGGGAAAGATTAAGCTACAGCTGCATAGCAATGTATATAGTATTATAGTTAAACCAATTAGAAAAGGGCCAATAAATTCAAGAGATGATAAAACTATAAAAAAGATAAAAAGGTAAATATAAATAATTATGTTATATATGATTTCTTTAAGCACTGAGTTGTAAAAGGCTGGTGAAAAAGTTTTAATTTTAATTTGATTTCACCAGGTGTAAGAGAGCCCTATTTTCTATTACTCTAATATATTTTCCTTACAGCTATGCTTATTTTATGATTATTTTAAATCATTTTTAAATATTTTGAGTACTATAAAACATTTTATGTTGTATTTAGGAACTTAGTCGATGAACTAGATCATTTAAAAATGTTAACTGCCTTAACATTCAAATACTTAAAATTCTTCCCCAATAGCAGAAAATACCCCTAATTTTACAGTGGATGATAATGGAAGGAAAAGAATGCTTACAAGAAATTGAATTGTTAAAGGGTATTTAGGAATGAGCAAGATACTATTACATAGAGAAAAACAACCCAATTATTAAAATCAGCAAATGATTTATTCAGCTTCTACTTTTTTGTTATGCTAGTTTTATTTTTTAAATACACTCTACAGTAAGTGCTACAGTTAAAAATTTAGAGAACAGTTATCCATGTAGTGCTTAAAATCATCTCAGGTTCTACCAAAGATAAACATAGCACATGTGTTCAGGAAAGCAGTGTAGAGTATTTGGTGAGTTTTTAGCAAGGAAATGACACAGTTAGGTTTACATTTCAACCAGGTTGTTTGACGGCTAAGTAAGGGATATTTTTTTCCTATTAATTTTTCAAAACCTCTTGACTTTTACCTTTTTTAAAATTAATAAAACTTCCCTTTTAGAGCACTTTAGATCCATAGCAAAATTGAACAGAAAGTGCAGAGAGTTTATATATATTCATTGCATACACGTACATACCCTTCCCCGCTATCAGTATCTCCCACCAGAGTGGTACATTTGTTAGAATTGATGAACCTCCATTAACACATCATTATCACCTAAAGTGCATAGAGTACATTAACGTTCACTCCTTTTTAATTTTTTTTTAAATTTAATTCCAGTATAGTTAACATACAGTGTTGTATCAATTTCAAGTGAATAATATAGTGATTCAGCAGTTCTATACATTGGTCAATGCTCATCATAATAAGTGTATTCTTAATCCTCTTCACCTATTTTATTGTATTTAAAATTTTTTATTGGAGTTCAATTTGCCAATATATAGCATAACACCCAGTGCTCATCCCGCCCAGTGCCCCCCTTATTGCCCATCACCCAGTCACCCCAACCCCCCGCCCACTTTCCCTTCCACTACCCCTTGTTCATTTCCCAGAGTTAGGCTCTTCACCTATTTTACCCACCACCTCACCCCACCCACCTCTCCTATGGGAACCATTGTTTGTTTATATTTAAGAGTCTGTTTTTTGTTAATCTCTTTTTTCTTTTTTCATTTGTTTTGTTTCTTGAATTCTGCATAGGTGTGAAATCATATGGTATTTGTCTTTCTCTGACTTACTCACTTAGCATAATACACTCTAGCTTTATCCATGTCATTGCAAGTGGCAAGATTTCATTCTTTTTCATGGCTGATTAATATTCCATTATATATATCAGTCAATGGGTATTTAGACTCTTCCCATAATTTGGCTATTGTTGATAATACTCCAATAAACAAATGGGTGCATTTTCCTTCCAAATTAGTGTTTTTGTATTCTCTGGGTAAATACTTAGTAGTGTGATTACTGGATCATATAGCAGTTCTATTTTTAATTTTTAGAGGAATTCTAATACTGTTTATCACAGTAGCTTCACCAGCTCGCACTCCTACCAACAGCATGCAAGGTCTCCATTTTCACCACATTCTCACAAACACTTGTTGTTTCTTGTGATTTGGTTTTAGCCATTTTGACAGGTGTGAAGTGATGTCTCATTGTGGTTTTCATTTGCATTTTCCTGGTGATGAGAGATGTTGAGCGTCTTTTCATGTATCTGTTGGGCATCTGTATGTCTTCCTTGGAGAAATGTCTGTCCATGTGTTCTGCACATTTTTTATTTGAGTTATTTGGTTTTTTGATATTCAGTTGTGTTTTTTATCTATTTTGGATACTAACCCTTTATCAAATATGTCATTTGCATATATCTTCTCCCATTCTATAGGTTTCTTTTAGTTTTGTCATTGCTTTCTTCACTGTAGAGAAGATTTTTATCTTAATGAAGTTCCAATAGTTTATTTTTGCTTTTGTTTCCCTTGCTTAAGGAAACATACTTAGTAAGGACTTGCTATAGCTCATATCAAAGAGGTTACTGCCTGTGTTCTCCTGTGGATTTCAATGGTTTCCTGTCTCACATTTAGGTCTTTAATCCAATTTGAATTTATTTTTATATATCGTATAAGAAAGTGGTCCAGCTTCATTATTTTGCTTATAGCCGTCCAATATTCCCAACACCATTTTTTAAACTTTTTCCCATTGAATATTCTTGCTTCCTTTGTTGAATATTTATTGACCATATTATCATGCATTTATTTCTAGGCTCTTTATTCTCTGTTCTATTGACCTATGTGTCTCTCTTTTTTTTTTCTATGTGTCTCTTTTTGTGTGTCATAGTGTTTTGATTACTAAACTTTGTACTGTATATTGATACCTGGGATTATCATATTTACAGTTTAGTTATTCTTTTTCAAGATTGCTTTGGCTAGGGATCCCTGGGTGGCGCAGGGGCTTTGGCGCCTGCCTTTGGCCCAGGGCGCGATCCTGGAGACCCAGGATCGAATCCCACATCGGGCTCCCGGTGCATGGAGCCTGCTTCTCCCTCTGCCTGTGTCTCTGCCTCTCTCTCTCTCTCTCTCTCTCTCTCTCTCTGTGACTATCATAAAAAAAAATTTCTTAAAGATTGCTTTGGCTAGTCAGTCTTCTGTGTTTCCATACAAATTTTAGAATTATTTGTTCTAGTTCTGTGATAAATGCCATTGGTATCTTGATAGGGTTTGCATTAAATCTGTAGATTGCTTTTGGTAGTATGGGCATTTTTTTACGATATTTGATCTTCCAACTTAAGAACATGAAATACCTTTCCATTTGTTTGCATCACCTTCGATTTCTTTCATCAATGTTTTATAGTTTTTAGAGTACAGGTCTTTCCCCTCCTTGGTTAAATTTATTCATAAGTATTTTATTATTTTTGTTGCAATTTTCAACAGGATTGTTTTCCCAATTTCTCTTTCTGCAACTTCATTATTAGTGCATAGAAATGCAATGGATTTCTGTACATTGATTTTGTATCTCGTGACTTTACTGAATTCATTTATTAGTTCTAGTAATTTTTTGATGGAGTCTTTACAGTTTTTTATATCTAGTATCATGCCATCCCCGAACAGTGAAAGTTTTACTTTTTCTTTACTCATTTGGATGCCTTTTATTTTTTTGTTGTCTGATTGCTGCGACTAGGACTTCCAGTACTATCTTGAGTAAAAGTGGTGAGAGTGGACATCCTTGTCTTGTTCCTGATCTCAAAGGAAAAGCTCTCAGTTGTTCCCTATTAATTATATTAGCTGTGGGTTTGTCATACATGTTATCATGAATGGATGTTGTACTTTGTAAAATGTTTTCTCTACATCTATTAAAATGATCATGCGGTTTTCATTCTTTCTCTTGTTGATGTGATGTGTTACATTGATTTATGAATATTGGACAACTCTTGCATCCTAGGAATAAATCTCATTTGGTTGTCATGAATGATGTTTCTAAAGTATTGTTTGATTGGTTTGCTAATATTTTTGCATCTATACTTATCAAAAATATTGGCCCGCAGTTCTGTTTTTAACAGTGTCTTCATCTGATTTTGGTATCAGGATAATAATGGCCTCATAGAATGAATTTGGAAGTTTTTCCTTCCTCTTCTATTTTTTGGAATAGTTTCAGAAGAATAGGTATACTTTCTTACATTGGTTTGTATTTCTGTAGTCTTGGTTACTATTTCTCCTCTTTTGTTTCTGATTTTACTTGTTCGAGTTCATTCTTTCTTCTTCTTCTTCTTCTTCTTCTTCTTCTTCTTCTTCTTCTTCTTCTTCTTCTTTTTCGTCTGGTTAAAGGTTTATCAATTTTGTTGATCTTTTCAAAGAACCAGCTCCTGGTTTCATTATCTCTTCTTTTGTGATTTTTAGTTTCTATTTTGTTTATTCCTGCCCTTATCTTTATTATTTCCTTCTTTTTAATGCTTAGGGATTTGTTTATTCTTCTTTTTCTAGATCTTTTAGCTGTAAGTTTGGGTTGTTTGTTTGCAATTTCTCTTACTTCTTGTGGTAGGCCTATATTGCCATAAACTTCTCTCTTAAAGCAGCTTTTGCTGCATCCCAACAATATTGGACATTCAGTTTTTCTTTTCATTTGTCTCCATATACTTTTTTAAAACTTTCTCTTTGATTTCTTGGTTGATCCACTCATTATTTAGGAACATGTTATTTAACCTCCACGTATTTTTGTTTTTTCCAAATTTTTTTCTTGTGGTTGATTTCTAGTTTTATAGGACTGTGGTAAAAAACAAACAAACAAACAAACAAACAAACAAAAGATGCATGATATGACTTGTTGTTTTGAATTAGTTTAGATTTGTCTTGTGGCCTAACATGTGATCTATTCTGTGGCATATTTTTGTTTTTTTTTTTTTTAAATTAATTTTTATTGGTGTTCAATTTACCAACATACAGAAAAACACCCAGTGCTCATCCCGTCAAGAACTGTGGAACAGATCAACAGAACCAGGAGTTGGTTCTTTGAAAGAATTAATAAGATAGATAAACCATTAGCGAACCTTATTCTGTGGCATATTTTATATGTACTTGGAAAGAATATGAATTCTTCTGTTTTAGGATGGAATGTTCTGAATATATCTATTAGATCCATCTGGTCTAATGTACCATTCAAAACCATTGTTTCTTTATTGATTTCCTGTTTGGATGATCTTTCCATGCATATTAGTAGAATGTTACTATTATTACTATTATTACTTACTGTTAATACTATACTATTACTTGCTATTATTGTATTACTATTGATCACTTCTTTAAGTTTATTATTAGCTGCTTTGTGTATTTGGGTGCTACCATTCTAGGTGCATAAATATTTACAATTGTTTATCATCTTCTTGGACTGTTCCCTTTATGGTTATATAGAGTCTTTTTTTTTTTTTTTTTTTTTTGTCTCTTGTTACAGTCTTTGTTTTAAGGTCTATTTTGTTCAATGTAAGTATTACTACCTCAGCTTTCTTTTCACTTCCATTTGCATGATACTCTTCCCTCTCCTTATTTTTAATTTGCATGTGTCTTTAGATCTGAAATGAGTCTTCTGTGGCCAGCATATCTCCATTGATGGAGTGTTTAGTCCATTTACATACAAAGTAACCATTGATAGATATATACTTATTGCCATTTTGTTATCTGTTTTATGGTTGTTTTTGTAGTTCTCTATTCTGCACTTTTCTTGTTCTCTTCTCTCATGGCCTGCTGGCTTTCTTTAGTGATATACTTAGATTCCGTTCTTTTTATTTTTTTATGTGTCTAGTACGAGTTTTTGACTTGTGGTTATAATTAGGTTTATATATAATATCTTATGCATATAGCAGTCTATATTAAGTTAATGGTCTCTTAACTTTAGACTCATTCTTTACTTCTCTCCCCCCGACCCCCACATGTTTCAGGTATATGGTGTCATACTTCACATCCTTTTACTTTGTGAATCCCTTGGCTGATTTACACAGCTATACTTAATTGTACTGCTTTTGTGCTTCCTACTTTTCTTACTTCTGCTTAGGTCTTCTTTTCCACTCAGAGTCCTTTTAACATTTCTTATAGGGTACTTTAGTAATAATGAATTTCTTTAGCTTTTGTTGGTCTAGGAAACTCTATCTCTCCTTCTATTCTGAGTGATAGCTTTGCTGAATAGAGTACTCTTGGCTACAGGGCTTTTTTCTTTCAATATTTTGAATATATCATGACACTCTCTTCTGGCCTGCAAGATTTCTGCTGAAAAATCAGCTGATAGCCTTAGGGAGTTTCCCTTGTATGTGATTGTTTCTCTTATGGCTTTTAAAATTCTGCCTTCTTTTGCTATGTATTTTTGCCATTTTAATTACTGCATGTCTTGATATGGACCTCCCTGGGTTCATTTTGTTGGGGGATTTCTATGCCTCCTGAACTGGATTTCTATTTCCTTTCTCAGATTCAAGAATTTTCAGTTATTATTTCTTCAAATAAATTTTCTGCCCCCCCCCCCCCTTCTGGGATCCCTATAAGGTGATCCTCTTTGTTCAACGAGATTGCTTTCCATTGCTGATCCATTCTTCTGCTTCTTCTAGTCTACTATTTGTTCCCTCTAGTGTATTTATAATTTCAGTTATTGATTTCTTAACCTCTGATTAGTTCTTTTTTAAATTTTTTTAAATTTATTTATTATAGTCACAGAGAGAGAGAGAGAGAGAGAGAGAGAGAGAGAGAGGCAGAGACACAGGCAGAGGGAGAAGCAGGCTCCATGCACTGGGAGCCTGATGTGGGATTCGATCCCGGGTCTCCAGGATCGCGCCCTGGGCCAAAGGCAGGCGCTAAACCACTGCGCCACCCAGGGATCCCTGATTAGTTCTTTTTTATGTTTTCAGTCTCTTCGTTCATTGTGTCACTAGGTCCTCCACTCTTTTCTCAGGTCCACTGAGTATCTTTATGACCATTACTTTTAATTCTCTATCAGGATTTTACTTATCTCCATTTTGTTTAGTATTAGTACCTTGCTGTGATTTTGACCTGTTCATTCATTTGAGGCATATTCCTCTGTCTCCTGCTTTCGTCTTTTTGTGTCTGATTCTATGTGTTAGGAAAGTCAGCTGCATCTCCTGATCTTGAAAGTGTTGGCCAAAAGAAGAGGTCTTGTAGTGCCCTACAGTGCAATGTCCCCTGTTCATCTGAACTTGGTGCTTCAGTGTATCTCCTGTGTGTGTTGCATATGCCCTACTATTGTAGCTGAGCCACTTTTGCCTTCAATTCAGTCATCTGCAATGGCTCTCTTTGCCTGTTGTGGGCAGGGTTTGGTTCCTGCACTATTAGTGGGCCAGTCTGCCTTGGGCTTCAGATGTGTCAGACATGGAATTTGACAGAGATTCAGTAGCACTTGAACTGCAGGTTGCTTTCCTATGTTATCCCCTGATCTTTTGTTGGTCACTTAGGCCTACAGTTGGGGCCCCAGTTGGACTGATGTGTGTTCTTATCTTCCATTCTCTCTGATGCTGAAGTCATTTTGGAGTGGTGCTGGCACCCGTCAGGGCTTCTTTCACACCACCATACTTGTGGCACTACTTTGGATGGGCTCTCTCCAAGGGTGTTTGGAGGAGGCTGGTTGGCAGAAGAACTTGGGAATGGAGCATGCAGTGCCAGCAAGGTCCACATAAGTATGCTATGGAAGGGGACCTTCAGCCTGAGAAAACTCTGGCCAAGACCTGCAGGGTTGGAGGGGGCAGGTCCATAAGAGTGTGTGGGGGTTGCAATGTACTGTTAGCAAACTTGGTGGAGAGTGTTGGTGTTGCAATCACTTGTTCTCATGGGTGTCTCTATGCCTAAGCTGTGGAACAGAGGAGGATATTTGTTCCCACCAATTCCTTTTTCTCTTGGAAAAGTCTCCCAAAGACCCCTACTCCTCCAGCATATGTTCTGAGATTAGTAAATGAATCTCATTCCTGTATACTCCAGGCATTTTTCAAACTGCTACTTCTATTCTATACTCGGGGGGCTATTTGTTGTGCTATCTCTTTAAGGGCAGGGATTATGCCCTCCCAGCTCTCCCAGAGCCTACCCCATTGATTTTTAATGTTCCAGGTTTAAGCTCCACTGAGTGTTAGGTTCTTCTGGTTTTCAAAGTCAAACATTGTGAGGATTCATCTTCCATGTGCAAGTACCCTATACATGGGGTGCCTGATATGGGTGTCTGTTCCTCTCCCTACTCCACATTTGTTGTGTACCTCTCTCCTGCTGACAGTACAATGGCTCTATCTGGCTCTCAACTGCATCTCCACCTTTCCACCTTCTATCATATTTCCTCTTCTGATAGCTGTAGAGAGTCTCCTGTGCAGTCTTTGGATAACTTTCTGGGTTGTTTATACTGGTGTAGGTATTATCCAGCTGTATCCTTGGGACAAGGTGACCTTAGGATCCTCCTTCTCTGCCATCTTCCCTGGAAGTCAATCTGTGAACAGTTTTCATTAGGGTTCACTCTTGATGTTGTACATTCTATGCATTTAACATATATGAATTATATATATCCACCATTGTAGTATCATGAAGAATAGTTGAGGGTCTTAAAATCCTCTATGCACTATCTATTTTCCTACCTCCTACATAGGCCCTGGATAACACTAATCTTTTCACTGTCTCCATAGTTTTACCTTTTGTAAAATGTCATATAGTTGGATTTATTTATTATTAGCCTTTATAGGTTGGTTTCTTTCACTCAGTAATATGCATCTAAGTTTCTTACATGCCTATTCATGGTTTGATAATTCATTTCCTTTTAGCACTGAATAAAATTCCACTATACCACTGTGGGTGTACCACAGTTTATTCATTCACCTACTGAAGGGCATTTTGTTTGCTTTCAAATTTTTGTGATTATGAATAGAACTACAGTGAACATCAATGTTCAGGTATTTCTGTCAAAAAAAAATTTCAACTCCTTGAGTAAATACCAAAGAGTGCCAAATTTTTGGATCATTTGATAAGAATACATTTAGTTTTGTAAGACACTGCTAAACTGTCTTCCAAAGAGGTTGAATCATTTTGCATTTCCACCAATAAGGTATGAAAGTTCCTATTGCTCCTCATCCTCAGCAGCATTTGCTATAGACAGCATTTTAGATTTTGATGATTCTAATAGGTACATTAGAATCTTACTTAATTTTCAGTTGCCTAATGGCATGTTATGTTGAACATATTTTTATATGCTTACTTGACATCTGCATACCTTCTTTTTTCTTTGTGTCTTTCCCTGTCTTCTAATCCATCATTTAACCAAATTGCTTATTTTCTTATTGTTGAGCTTTAAGAGTGTATTTTATATTTTGAATAACAAAACTTCTACAGGTGTGTTTTTTGCAAATATTTTCTCCCAGTCCATGGCTTATATTTTCATTCTCTTGATAGTGTCTTTTACAGAGCAGAAATTCTTGATTTCAATGAAGTGAAGCTTATTAATTCTTTCTTTGATTGATCATATCTTAGGTTATATGCAAACAGATATTGCCATACTCAAAGTCACCTAGATTTTCTTCTGTTATCTTCTAAGAATTGTGTGGTATGGGGGTCTAAGAATTGTGTAAATTTAGAGCTATTATCAATTTTGAGTTAATTTTTGTGAAAACTATAAGATCTGTGTCCAGATGAATTTTTTGCATGTGCATGTCCAGTATTGTTCCAGTCCCAGTTGTTGAAAAGACTGTCTTTATCGTACTACCTTTGCTCCTTTGTCAGTGATCAGGTGGTATATTTATGTGAATCTGTTTCTGGGTTCTTCATTCTGTTCTACTGATCAATCTGTCTATTTTTTCAGCATTACTGTACTGTTTTGATTACTGTATCCCCAGAGTAAGTCTTGAAGTAGTAGTGTCAGTTCTCTGACTTTGTTCTTCTCCTTTGATATTGACTTGGTTCATCTGGGTCTTATGACTTTCCATATAAACTTTAGGATATCCCTAAAATATCTTGTAAGAATTTTATTTGGTTCATGTTGAATCAATAGATAAATTTGAGGAGAACTAGATCTTGACAATGTTTAGTCTTCTTGTCCATTAATTTGCCCTATAACTTCATTTTTCTGATGGATCAAAGAAAGTTGTTGATTTTTCAGTTTTTTTGGCTTTATACTTACTGTTAGAATAATGTGAGGACTTCTAAGCTCCTTACATTTGGAACAGAAAACAGAAACTCTTGGTAGTACTTTAAAAGGCTAATGTGTTTATTTCTAAACAAAAAAAATGAAAATTCAAAATGGCAAAACATTACAGAAATACCTCCAAGTTATTGTGGGTTTGGTTCCAGACCACTGCAATAAAGCAAATATCACATAAAAGTGACTCAAATGAATTTTTGGTTTCACAGTGCATATACAAATTAAGCTAACACTATCTTATAATCTAGTAAGTGAGCAATAATATTATGTCTAAAATAAAACGTACATACCTTAATTTAAAAATCACTCTAATGCTAAAAAAAATGCTAACCATCTTCTGAACTATAAGAGAATTAATCACCGATCACAGATAACTGGAACATATACAATAATAGTGAAATAGTTTGAAATATTGTGAGAATTATCAAAATGTGACACAAAGACACAAAGTGAGGAAATACTGCTCAAAAATTGGTATGAGTAGACTTGCTTGATGCAGGGCTGCCACAAAACTTCATTGTAAAAAATTTCAATTTGTTAAAAAAGCAAAAACAATCAATATTTTTATTGTGAAGAATAATAAAACAGAGCACAGTAAAAACAAGTATAGCTGTTTTATAAACTTTGCCAAACACATTTTTCCAGAACAAATTAAAGTTGAGAGGACCAGTCAAAGTGTGGTAAAAAACCATAGGCTGTTATTACAGGACCTGTAGGAATTAGTTATAAAGAATCTATCTTCTCTGTGAATTTTTTAATTTAATCAATTCTAGCAGCTGTGGTAATCAATGGGTAAACTTTAAATGATGATCTAATTACTTTCAAATACTTTCAGGTAAACCAAAATAAATTTTATGTTGAAAACATGATATATCAGTGAAAAAACAAAACAAAACAAAACAAAAAACAAAAAACAAAACCTCTCTAGAAGAAGTCATTCAGGTGAAAGTGTCTTACTTTTCCTTTTGTTTTTGTTTCTACTCTTGCCAAACAAGATGCCATCATGAATCCTCTTAAGGCCTGAATTAATAGAAAATTAATACTGAAGTCTCCTGAATACACATTTTATGAGGCAGTTTCATAAAGCATACATCAACATGATATTGAAAGTTATGTAAATTCCTAGGGCAGTGCTTTTCAGATTCATAGACTTTAACTTATATATTATCTATCACAGAATTTCTGGAAGAATTAGCATCCAATTATTACAGGACTTTTGTACTAGATATGTCTTTAAAGGTCACTTATTCTACTCTGTTAGCTTCTCAGTAAAATAATCGAGACAGATGTAAGTAAAAGTTGTTTTCAAAGAACTCTAGAATATTCAAAGGAAATTCTCCAATTTTCTTCAGAACCACATACCAGATCTTGACAATCCTTACTGGTAAGGAAGTTTACCAAATACCTAAACTAAATCATTACTATGATATTAATGCAATTATTTGTGTACTTCCATGGACATGAGGCTGCTATCCTTGTAAGAATATTTGACAACAAAGAGAACTTTAATGTTCTTATTATTTTTAGGTTCGTTCATTAAATTGCTGAGGTAAGCGCTTTGAGGTGTCATGTTATCTTTGACTCAAATCTTGACTCTCCCACTTTTCTGCTAATGGAACCATGAAAAAGTGATCTAGTATTTCAGAGCCTCAATATCCTCACCTGTAAAATGGGAATGGTAATTCCAAACTTAGCAGATTGCTGTGAGGACGTAAGAAACATATGTAAACTGCTGAGATGGTATCTAGTATGTAGCAAGCACTCCTAAATGCAGTCACTTCTGTGGTTGCACTTAAAATATCATTTGATTAACCATTCATACATTAAAATATGGCAAATATATATTATGTACCTTCAATATTATAGTCACTCTATTAACTAGTATTGGTCTGTGCTGCTGAATTAGGTTAAGTTAACATAATCTATTATTTATTTTGTAAAAACTTGTTCCTGGTCCTATAACAATGTCTACTCTACCCCTTAAGAGTATGCCAATTTATGTTCACAAGTTTATTTTCTTTTATTGCCTCAATTCAGAATTAGAGGTTCTTTCTCAACTTAAAGAAAGAACCTCCCTTCTTTTACACTAACTGCATTGTGTCAGTTTATCTTGTTGGGGAAAATGCATGCTTTGAACTTGGGTTGGCTTGGTTTCCAGTCTTCACTTATTTACCCAGAAACTTGGATTATTATGCAGCCTCCCTAAGACAATTTCCTCAGCTTTTGCAGACATAGTGCCAATTTCAGCGAATGGCTATGAGAAGTAAATACGTAAGGTAATATTACTTGGTTTAGGGCCTGGTGCCTAGTTGGCTCTCAGTATATGATAGTTATTCAATGAAATAACTTAAAAGCAGGCACAAATTTTAATCTGAATGTGTCATTTCTTCTATATTTTAAATTTTTCATTAGAGTCTTATTTTGACAGTTCTCGTAACTTTTTAAAATCATTTTTGTTAAAGAAATTGCCTATTAGAAGAGCAGCATACTACATGATCTTAGTATTCTATTCTTTGTCAGATGAAGACCTTGTGAAAAACAGTTGAGAAAAATTTTAAATGGAAATCAGGTGTTAAAAGTTTAATTAGAAAAATTCATCCCTTATCCATGGGCTAATGTAGACTATGGCAAGCTGTTTAATTGTTGATTCTAGGGCTATTTTTACATTGTCAATATTCTATTTAGTAATCTTGGGGGAAATAGCATCAAAAGCAGACAAAGAAAAATGTTTCACTTTCCTGCAGCTGATTCCCGTGATTGCCTGACGTTTAGTTACATTTGGGCATCTGTCTCAGGAACTCCCATTGTCTGGAACCATATGCAAACTGAAGTGTGCATTGGGGTATAGACATGAGGACAGAATTTACACTTGGATATGCCATTCGACAGCAGCGGGAGAAGCTGGACAAGCCTGGGATACTTCATACAGTTCATTTAATGAACTGTTACTTTATTATTTTGTAAAGCTTCTGTAATGCACATTTATGATATAAAAAGTGCCTTGCATACTGCTTCATCGGAAGGGGACCTCATTTAGATTAACCTGTGACTTCAACAGCAGGTGGTAGAATGAACCAACTGCTTCAATTACTGCTTTTGCGCATGACTTTCATGTGTTGCTAAGATTATCAGAGGAACCTGATTACATCCCCTTAGACACTATTGTTGGCACGATGATTAAGCTGTTATTTTTTTTTTTTTTTAAGACTGGGAACCTAAAAAGCTTTTTGGCATGAGGCAAAAGCACTGTGTATAGAGATCAGTAAGATAGTGTGTATCATTGCCCTGTAGCTTATCTCCACATATACAGCTCCCTGGTGGATCCCTATGATAAACATTATTGGAACAATTAGCTGCTGCTGACACAGAATCCAGACACAATAGCCATGGCCAGCAGCACAGAGCCAAAAATTATGGAGCCAAAAACCATAAAAAGCAACACCAAGCTAGTCTCCCCATTCAACTGCTGTCATAAAACCCTCCCAGTGCTATGTTTGCATAGCTGGCTTCACCGATATGGCACTGTTAACACAAAAGAAGAAGCTGCAGCACTTGTCTTTGTTTAGCTGAAATTACAAGTCATTGAATTAGTATGTCATCTTTATTGTGCTGTCATGCAGCGGAGGTGAGGAAGGCTCCGTAATGGATGGGAGAGTTTGATGGCCTGAAAGACAGGCTCACAGATGGTTGTCGATATAAAACAGTTTTTCCCTCCTTTAAAAAAAAAAGAGAAGAAAGGAAGGGGGGAAAAGCAAAAAGCCTGTTTGGAATGGATCTTTGGTGATTTGTGTGCAATACCAAGCAATATTCATACCAGTCTCATAGGCAAGATCTCTGGTGGCCTAGAGGATACGACTAGGGACATAAAGGCAGATCTTCCTGAGGAATGCGGTGTGATTTAAATAAAAGTGATGCCATGTTTTAGCTTCTTAGAAAGCTGCTAGTTATTGTTGGGGGGAAGTTTGTCTCATAATATTTCTAAACAATTGTAAATGATTACGTAATGTGAATGGGAAGAGCTAACGGCATTATAGGAAAATATAAAGAGTGAGAATTTTAATCGTTCTTATTAAAATATATTTAAAGTTCTGTACTTGTATGGTTAAATATTTTTTGTTAGGGATATTTTACTGTCTAATAATGAGAGAGAGTTTGGGCCGAATGTGGCTTAAAATATCTTTAATTTTAGTAATTTCTTACTTTTTCTCTGTGTTTTAGTTTTATTTGCAACACATCATTTGACAATTATGCTATATATACCTACTTAACATCAGTGAAATTACAAACCAAATTTCAACTTTAAAGGACAGAACATTCTGTCCCTTTTGACACAGTTATTAAAAAGTTTGACCCAGTCTAAAAGGCACTGTTCTGAATCTAATTCTTTCACAGAGAAAGTGCTCTTCACCAGTATTTCATTTCATGTGGGACTATAATCTGCCAAACATTCAGGGCAATGTTTTAATTAAGGAGAAAGCTAGTTACACCTAAGAGTGTATAGAATTTTTAATGTACTGGCAATTATTTGGGGGTCAAGTTTGTCTTTTATTTTTTTCTCTTGTGGACAAGAAGAAAAAGAGACTAATTAAAGATCTGATTTTCTGTGATAATATTGAGACAGAAGTATGGCCATATATAAAAACTTCTAATGGGGGGCAGGGCACCTGGATAGCTCAATCAGTTGAATGTCTGACTCTTGATTTCAGCTCAAGTCATGATCTCAGGGTCATGAGATCAAGCCCCACCTCAAGCTCTTTTCTCAGTGCAGAGTCTCCCTGAGATTCTCTCTCTCTCCCTTATCCTCCACCCCTCCCTGCCCAAAATAAATACATACATAAAATCTTTTTTAAATATCTAATTAGAATAATATAAAGGTGAACATACATTTTAAAAATATACTTAATCACATGTAAGAAAACTCTAAGAGCTAAAAATAAAGAATTGCTTAATGGCAGATATTAGATCTGTTCATGAATGTACATATTTCTATTGAAATGTGAAAAAACGCTTTCTGAATATGTCTAAAATAGTATTTTCATCTTCCAAAAGAGCTGTATTAAGGAGAAATAAGGAATTAAATGCTTACATAGGGCTCTAAATTTATGTCTATTCAGCAACATTATTACATTTATTGACTTCTATTTAATGCTTATTTTATCTTTATTTGAAGATTCTGATGCTGACTCTTGCAGTTTATTATGAAAAGCACCCTTTCTGTAAAATGTTATTTGTATGTGTGTCTTTTTATGTGAGTTGGAGGTATGGGAAAAGATTATGGACTTTACAATTAATCAGATTTGGATTTGAATCTAGTCTTTGCCACTTCTTGGCTGTATTAGCTTGAACAGATTATATAAACTCTTAGCATCTTACTTTTTCATTTGTAGATATGAGTGTGGATGAATGAGCAGTGAGTAAGGATGAAGACAGCAAGAATCAGTGACTTGGGCAGCAGGTGACCAGGCCAAAGCTTGGAAATGAGTATTCATGGCTGCAAGATTAAAGGTGCAACTCACTGACCTAGGGTCCAAATGTTACCAGGGTAAGGGTTAGGACTAACAGACTCAGAATCTAGAACAGGAACAAAACATGGAGGTTTGGGCTCAGAAAAGTACAAGTTCAGAGCAGAACCAACAGAATGACAGCTTGATGTTATCTATGAAATCTAATGAGAGAATCTATCCAATTAGGGCTCATTCCAGAGCTCAGAGACTGGATTGAGGATTAGGAGGTCCCAGCTCTTGGTAGAGGTGACTCTTATAGGACAAAACGAAGCAAATCATTAGAATTACAATTATTTACAACTTAATATGACTGAATTAGGGCAAGTGAAGATATTGAAAGAAGTGAGGGAAGAAAGAGAAAGCATGAGGTCTAAACAATTAATTGAAGAACTAAGATTTCTCCCTTATAAAGGAAAAGATTAAGGAAAGGGATTAGAATGATCAGGGATGAGGTGTTCAATCTTGTATTGCTAAAGCCACCTTTTTTGTTAGCCAAATAGAGAAAGTCCTTCCTGACAACCACTAAAAACGCTAGACCTTCCCACTTCAGGTCCTCTATACCAAGGACTTTTGGTTCAGATATAGTGTCTAAAATAGTTTCCTGTGTGTTGTGAGATTTTTAGGCTTCCTGTTATTCCCTCTATTGTTCAAACATTTCCATCTGCTCTATAATCTCTCAAATTCTTCTATGAAGTATGTAAAAACTTTTAATCGACAATTAGGCATACATAGCAACCCAAGTGTCCATCAATAGATGAATAGTTAAAGAAGATGTGGTGTACACACACACACACACACACACACACACACACACACACTGGAATATTACTCAGAGATGATAAAAAAAAGAATGAAAGTTGGTCATTTATCACAGATCTATGGATGGACCTAGAGGATATTATGCTAAGTAAAATAAATCAGACAGAGAAGGACAAATACTATATGATTTCACTTATATGTGGAATCTAAAACACAAGATACATGAACAAGTAAAAAACCAACAGACTCTTAAATACAGAGAACAAACTGGTGGTTGACAGAGGAAAGGTGGGGGGTGAAATAAGTGAAGAGGGTTAAGAAGTATAACTTTCCAGTGATAAAATAAGTAAATTACAGAGATGAAAATACAGCACAGAGAATATAGTCAATAATATTGTAATAACATTGTATGGTGGCAGTTGGTAGCTACACTCACCATGGTCGAGTATGAGTGTATATATTGAGTAACATATAAAATTGTCAAATCAATATGTTGTACATGTGAAACTAATAAAACATTATATGTCAATTATACTTCTATAATAATAAAGAAATAAGGCATGCATAAAACCTAAGAAATAAAAAATGACTACAGAGAAAATCATTTCTTATTTTTCATGGTTTACAAATCTGGTGAGACAATATATATGAAAGGCATGGGATTGGAAGATGCCAATGTACATGATAAAAATTATTAACATCTCATTTAATCTGCACAAAAGAGGGAATGAGGATTAGAAGTTAGTGACAAGTTGACTTGAATTTGCATAAAGACGTGAACCAATGACAGAGATCAGACCACCACCTGTGAACTGGTATTGAGCCAACGAAGATTGTATCAAAAGCAAAGAGCATCTGAGACAGAAGTGAGAAAGAGGTAAGATGCCGGGAGGAGGCCCAGAAAAACGAAGACGAATTAGTTTTCAGCTGCAACCATAGCAAAAAGACCAAATTACCTGGTGTTTATAGGTGTCCAATGCATTTTATTATGTAGCTTTTTTCTCTCTGCTTTGAGTTCATCCTTCCCATAAATTTTTAATTCATTTCCTGGATGAAGATAAGAATAAAGCCAATGAACAACAACAAAAAAAGGCATACCTATTCATTATATTCAAAGGGAAATATTTTTTAAATGTCACACACACATATATTTATATTCTGCTGTTCTAGAGCAATCCTAGACTAGTGTTCCAATGTTTAGGTCACAGGGTCATGTATTTTGTAACATAAGCTGATTTCAGTTGAAACATCTTTTTTTCTTACAGCCTGCAACTTGTTCTTTTCGAATAAATGTCACTTACCATGTTTAAACTGCCTTTTGGTTCTCTGTTCTTCCCCTTTTTTTCTGGGCTCTGTATTTTGCTTAAACTGTGTGATTAAATGAGAATTGGATGATAATTTGAAATGATCACAATGTTACAACCTTGTCAAAATCAACCAGAATATATTTAGCAATTATTTTAATAAGCAATACTACATAAGTAATTTCATCATTTCTTATTGTTATTTTTATTCATCAAATGTATAAACAGTAACTGAAGACATCCTAGCCTGATGTAAAATTGAATTCAGGTTTTCCGGCTTGATTTGTGTATATGTTGCCATGATTCTACCTCTTTTTTTTTTCATCTCTATATTTTTCTCCCTCCGGATATTGTTGCCTCCTTTGGTTTCATTCCTATGCAGATAAATGCTTACAAATGTAGCCCAGAGAATTCTGTCTCCAGCCTCACTTTTATCATTGAATATTGGATTAATAATAGTCACATAAAGCTCAGATTTTCTCTAAATCATAACTCACTAATTTTTCTCATTCCCTCTGTGTAAGCTATGACACTATAATTGCCCTAAAAGATAATATACTGGAACAGAAAGTTACTGAAAACTTACTTTTTAATTGAAAAATATACTAGCATTGTCACTTCACACTTATCTACTCAGATTCTTTGCTAGTGTCTCACAATCAGTATGTTCAAAACACCTTCTCCATCATGTCCCCCAAACCAGCACATCCTTCTACTTTAAACCATCAGTCATAGGTCTTCAGAGTTCCTATTTATACCTCTTTCTTCGGTCATTTGTCACATTCAATAGAGTCTAGCCTTACAGTATCAGTACCATATCCCCACTGTTTTTTTGTCACACTGTTAATCTCCTGAGTGGGGCCTTCAAAAAATATTTTTTTAATGATTTGATTTATTTATTCTAGAGAAAGAGAAAGAGGACAGGGATAGGGAGAGAGAGAATCTCAAGCAGACTTACGCTGAGCATAGGGCCTACATGAGGCTTGTTCTCAGGACCCTGAGACCATGGCCTGAGTCAAAATCAAAAGTTAGAGGCTTGATTGCCAGAACCATCCAGATGCTCCACTGAATGGTGCTTTCAGACTTCTTGCCACCCCACCAAAAATTAGCCTTTTGAGGAGTCTCCCACCTTTCATCTCTCATCCTCTTAAACCTCTTTTGTAAAAAAAGATTTTAGTTACTTATTCATGAGAAACATAGAGAGAGGCAGAGAAAGAAGCACAGGAGAAGCAGGCTCCATGCAAAAAGCCCGATATGGGTCTTGATCCCTGGACTTCAGGATCATGCCCTGAGCCGAAGGCAGACACTCAACTGCTGAGCCACCCAGGCATCCCCATCCTCCTAAACCTCTTATCTCTGTCTTTCCAAAGCTTCCAAAGACTCCTTTCTCCTAATATTCAGGGCACGTTCTTAGCTTGGCGCCTATGATCTTCTATGCCATGGCCAGTTTTATCTCCTGCAGATTCCTTGAACAGAGCCTCTATTTCACAACCTATGCACTTTTCCTGAAATCATCCTTGCCCACTAAAATCCACTTCAAATGCAATCTCCTCTTCCAATTCTCCCAGACCAGTGGCATCTTTTCTCCTGTGAACTTTACCCCCTTGCATTTTCTAATGGTTCAATGCCCTGATTATATTACAGATACTTGGAGATGATCTGATCCCTTGTTTTCCCATCACCATTACCCCCATTCAAGTGTAAGCTCTTTCTGGGCCAGATGTGGCCTAATTATCTTTACATTTCCAGAATATATCATTGCAGTTCCTATACCCAATACTCAATAGTGATTATTATTTTTGAAAGGAAACAGCTACTTGAAGTTTTTGTCTCCTTGCTGTTTATCATAGCAGATGCTATGTAGATGTAGAGTATAGAATTATATGGAATTCCAAGGATCCCAGTCATCTGAGTTAAATTGTAGGTTGTGTATCTTTCTGAGGCAGTGAAATAAGCGAAACTTTATAATCCTGGCCTGAGAGTTGGGACTTGCATTCTGTATGCTCTTCTTCAGATTCACATTTTGGAACCTGAGATTGCCTTTGTGAGAATAGTGTAGAATGGCAGTGTTAATAAACTTCCCAATTAATAGGTGAGTTTTCAAGAACTACTCACTCTGGTATAATTCTTGAATTATAATGGTAGTCTTACTTTTTACATTGAGAAGAACTGTAAAAATAGTTAATGGCTTTGACCTCAAGGAAATCTGAGTTTTGTATAACGGTTCTTTAATCAAGGGCAAAGGGCACAAGGAGTAACTCTCTACATGGAAGTGATGCTCACAAATACCTTCGTTTATCGGGCTATGATCCAACCTTCCAGATTCGCCAGAGTGGAGGGAGGGGCAAGCCTATTTACAGCACTGCAAAGGCCTTATTCACCCCCTGACTTCACGCTCAGCTAAACTTGGAAATGCAATTGGTTTATTTTGTATAAATAAGCAAGAATGCTGGAAGAAACTAAATATCTTCATAAAACAAAACATTATGATACCAGAAACCCTTAGGAATAGCACTAATGCTTTTAAATGAAGGTTTTATTTGTCTCAGAGCTGCAAAAAGGAGTCACTAATGAGATGTCATTTAAATTCTAACACCTGTTTAATGGCACTTTTTTCTCTATCCCCAAAGAGTAACTGTTTATGAATGTTTGCAGTTTTCCAAGTGTATCTACAAGAATTGTTTTTTCATAAACAATGTGATGCCTTTTTCCTCATATGCTACAGTCACATTACAACATATGATGAAAATTGTTGGTTGTGGCATTTTCGTATTACATAGGTTTCAAAGATGGTGTTATTTCATACACTGAAACTTTAAATTTTATAATTCGCATGGTAAATATTTTATCAGAAACTTCATGTTTTTCAGATTTATGAGTATATACTGTACAAGAAAAATAAAATCTTTAGTTGCATTCTTCACCTAAATTTAAATAACATGTGAAAAGACATTGCTGAAAAATGTTTGCCCCTATATTCTCTGTTATGAAAAGAAAATATATTTATGAATAAACATACATGCACATAGATATCTAAGAGTTACAAAGAAAAAATGTTTGTTGATTTTTTTTTCTCAGGCGATAAATAACTGAAAAAGTCAGAAATGAAACTGCACCATTTCTTTTGTGATTTTGTTTTTCTTGTGTAAACATAAGAAACAATTTCTTATTCATGAAAGAGATCCACAATAACTGCATTGCCATTTTTTCCTATGATTTCTCTAGACCTCGCTAGTGAGGAGCAACAGATACTATATGGATGAATATGTGAGAAAGCATTTACTATTGGAAATATTTAGGATTTCCTAATCTCATTTGGTATCTTTAGGATCTGTCTCATTTGGTATTTATAGCATTTTGTATAGGTTACTTTCATGTTTCACCTCCCTTACTAAAACTGCTTTTACTTTAGCAAAATAAATGACTTATAAGTTTATTTTAAACAAATTATTTCTATCTTGAGAAATTCAAGTATAATTAATTTCTTTGGAGTAGCAGAAACTTCAGGCCACAGATTTTTACCAAGATGATTGCATGAACTCTCAAAAATGCTGGCTTCTCAAGAAGCTTCAGGGAACTCTTCTTTTAAGGGACATATGTCTTTGAACTGATGTGAGCCATGGTTTTGCCGTTATCATGCTGGAAGTATGACGAAACAATCATTTGTGTCAGGAAACAGGAACTGGTCTTGGGGAAAGGCGAGACCAGGGCCTGAGGACCAAACCTTCCTCAGAACTCTTTGGGATTTCAGCTGAGTGCACAGGATTACTTACTGCCAAAAAGAATGGCTGAGCCATAAAATGCTCAAAGTGTGGACTTGAACAGTTCTATAAAACCTAACTGTTCTGCACATTAAAGGAAGAGAGAAGAAAATTGTTGCAGATGTGATTGGATTTCTCATTATGCTGAAAACTATTCTAAATTTCTTCCTCATGATCATTATTCCTTAGATTTCTTAGTACCAAATCATTTCTTTTCCTCCCCTCTCATGACTCCCCCTTTCATGAGATTCTCGCCGATTGAAGGTGCTCTTTTGAGTGAACAGAAGGGCTAAACGTTTTTCAGTTTTCAGAATGCTTTCCTTTTCTCTCTCTCTCTCTCCCCAGTGTATATATATATATATACACAAACACACACACACATATATATGTTTATATGCATATCTATGTGCTTATGTACATATACACTCTAAGTATATATATATATATATACACAAGCACATATACAGTGTTTATGCTTATGCACATTCTGTATACACTTATATACATAACATATATACAGTATATGTATATGCTTATGCACGTATATATGTGTATGCACACACATATATATAAAACACTGAAGAATTGGAGAGTATACCATTGCTCCTGATTTATATAATTTTTATTTATAAGTGGGATCTCAGTGTTTAATCAGTGTGTTCTCTAATTATGCACCGGATTTACTCACAATCGGTTGACATATACCTTGCACTGAGCCGAGGGAAATAAGCATATTCTTTTTTCTGCGCAGTTCCTTCCTGGCTTATGAAAGCCAAATATCCATTCTGTATGGAGAGATGAATCAGCAATCCATATAATATCTATTCATCATACATATTTCACAAGGAGGATATTGTGGTGACTGCAAAGTTCTTACAAAAATAATATGGAAATCCGGAACTTGATGTGGAGTGTCAGAGAGCCTCTTACTATTATTTACCTTATCAGCTTTTGCTTTCTGAAATCAATGGAAGGGCATCAAGTTCAGCTAATCCATATTTCTGAGTATGAAATTGAATTTATAGTCTGTAGTATGTTGACTACCGCTCGCATTTAAGGCATAATTGATTTTTATTGAAAAGCCAGCAGGCACATCAAAAATTTCCACAAACCACAAGGATGTTAAATTTTACCCTGTTTAGATAATAGTGTGGCTTTATTTATCCTTTAAAATGAAGCTTTTATATTTATATCAGCAAATGCTATGGAAGTGTGACTGATACCTTATGAAACCATCAATCCATGGTTCTATAGAACTGTACTGCACAGAAATCAGCAACTTTAGATTTCTAAGGTAAATGTCTATGGTTGGCTTGTTTTAAGAATAAATGGATAAATGGAATAATAAATCTAGCACTATATCATGTCATGTGGTGAAGTTATTTTTTTCCATTGAAACAACTGCTTGTACCATTATTTCTTTTCCCTTAAATTCCTCTGCATCTCATTTTCCCCTCTGATTTATGGATTACATTTTTGTATCTGGGTTAATTCTTCATACATGTGAAATGCAATTTCTGAGGAAAAAAATCTATTCTTTCTATTTTTAAGTAGTCAACTTCAGTGTGCATGATACTTCGTGAAGCAAGCTTCACTCAAATGTCTCCCCGGTCAATGTGCTAAGTCCATTTATTTGTAACCACAAGTTAGCATCAGAAGACTTTTGAGTATTCCTGCCACAGAATGTATGATCTCAGTGTCAGTTGCATGGTGGATTTTCAAAAACCAAAGTTTGACTCACCTTGGCAAAACCCAAACAAAATAAAAACAAAAGATGCTAGAACCATTGTTTGTTTTAGTCTTCCTTCTTCTATGATCCTATAGCAGCAGTTCTCACTGGGAGACAATATTAATTACCTTAAAGAGAAATTTGGGAATTTTGAGAGTGAATTAGGTTTTTTAAAAAGCTGGATGGAGTGCCGTTGAGACTGGCTCAGGTGGAACTCAGGATTGCTAGACATTTACCATTTGCAGGAGGATCCAGAACTTGTTTGCAGGATTTTTGAGTCTCCTGTAGATTAAACAAACAGATAAACAAACAAACAAACAACAGTTATCTGCAATTAAAACCTATTTGTATTTTACAAGTCAGTATAAGATTTTTTTTTTTAATTTTTAAAATACACCCTGAATTTTACAAAAGTCAAACTATCCTGTAAGTTAAGAGAATGATGTTAGTTTGAACTTTACCAATCATGGTCACAATTTACCAACTGGTGGCAATTCTTTGGTGTTTTGCTGTTTCAATACAGCAATGTTGCGTCAGTTTGCATTGGTGCCTGACCCCTTTACAAATTTGCAAGTTTCTCCGCATAGGTATCAGTGCTCAATTTCTTCTTGTCTTCATTATGTAGCAGTGCTCAGGTATTTATCTTCAAAATATGTACAATTCTGTTATGAAGAACTTTTTTCTTATTTCTCTTTCATTCGATAGTCGGGACATTGTATTGATTTTTTAAAATTATGTGCTTAGAGTGGTCAGAATATCTATGAATTTTATTTTAGTACAGTAAATAGGTTACAAAATATTTGTTATAAAAAGGAGGCACTAAGTCTGATAAGGTTGAGAACAATCGCCTTATAGCATCAAGACATGAAGGCATCTGTTGGAAAATTGTCAATGATAAATCTAGAGATTATTTTAATAGAACAATTATTTCCAATGAGGAAAATAGTATTTCAGGGATTTTTAAATATGCGGCGATAAGCCCTTAGTGTCTACCTTCTTATGTGTATGGATGAAGAGTGTTCAAAACAATTTGTCATATGCACAGAAATACAAAAGATGAAACCTAAAGAGATTATACATTAGTCTCTTAAGAGTAAAACTGACGGAGAGAAGCAGTATACCTTTCACAGAGGCAGATATTTTCAAAGCAATGTGTGACAGGTACAGGGACAAATCCCGTTAATAAGTAAGAGGATTTGTGCTTGGCTCTGTCACATGCCACTTTGAAAACCTACCCTCAAACTGTCTATAAATTTTCATGCCCATCTTTTTCTCCTTGCTTTTTCCAAAGCGTCTGATTTTTTTGTGCACCATTTTCCCCGCTTTATCTCATGGCATCCTTTAATAATTTCTCAGAGGTTGGTATGTGTACTATGATTCTGTGGCTACTTTACTGTTAACAAAATAATATTTGCTGTGTCTATTCATTTTCACCGTCCCTTTTGCTGCTTTGTTATAAGACATCTTTATACTGCTTATGACTTCTAAATGTGAAAAAAAAAGTCTGCCTTATTAAAATTAAGGAAGGGAGGAACACTCATCACATTTGTTAGTTTTTCTTCTTAACATGGAGTTATATTTCTTAAGGAAAAAGAATATCTGACAAATTGATGCTATGCAATATGAATGGTGCACCAACTAGAAAGAAAATGAGCTGCTCATTTCTTTTAGTTATAAGTTTTTTTAAAAAAATCAATTATCAAACCTGGATAACTTTTTGCAAAGTAACCTCAAAACAAACTTCAATCCTGATAATTACCTCTGCTTTTGGATCTTGACCTTGGTGCCTCATCACATGTGAGTATGCTGATAGAGGTGGAGAGACACAAGTATTTGGTAAAACATCTATAATTTGGTGCTGGTGATGCTATGCCTTTTTATCCTCTGCCAAAGATTATTTGATTTCTGGCAATATATATTTGATAACTTGCCATTGAAATAGAAATAATTCTATGGCATTTTTCTTCTATAAAATATTTGACTCTAAATACAAATCCAGAAATTTTGCTGCCAGGAGTCAATTACTTCAAATTGCAGTATTATTTAAAGAGGACAAGTTTCTGGGGAAAAAAAAAAAAGTTGTCCATGAAAAATGTTTGAAAAATGGGCAGTTCTAGAGGAACTTGGGTGGCTCAGTCAGTTGAGTGACTGTTTTGATTTTGGCTCCTGTGACTTCAGGGTCATGATATCCAGGCTTGTGTTGGCTTCACAGTCTGCCAGAGTCTGCTTGAGGTTCTCTCTTTCCCTCTCCCTCTGCCTGCACTCTCTCTCTCAGTAAATAAATAATCTTTTTTTTAAGTGGGCAGTTCTAAACAAAAATCATTGTCCTAAGAATTTCTGTTTTTCTCATTCAAGAATAATGCCTAGAACCTATTGAAATGAAAGTGTTTCTAGAGGACTAGCAATGTACATCAACACCACTTTTTTTGCTTATCTTTAAGTATGAACTTAGGCTGTCCTTGGGATGGTTTGTCTACATTAAGTCCAACACCTGGATATTTTTTTAAACATTTAGATGATTGGCTGAGTTTTTTGCATTACATCTGCCTGTTTGGCACTTTGTTGCTCTGTATGTTTGTGTGTGTGTGTGTGTAAGTAGAAAAGATGCCACCACTCAGATGAAATAATCTAGAAGAGAGAGCAATGGGCTTTGAATTTCTTTGCCTTTCTCTGAACATCCAAATTTGGACTCGAGGACCAACTTGCTCAAGTTCAAACTACAGAAAATTTCTGAGAATCAGTGACAAAGTATAAAAGACAGGATTGCTTCCTGTGGTATTCAACTCTGTAATATCACTACACACACATCACTGTAAGACATTTAGAGGCTACCTGGCTCAAAGCAGTTTAGATTTTAGGAACCTGTTGGCCAGGAAAAAGTCAAGATAATGTTTTTAATTTAGCATCTTTTTCTTAGAGATGAGTTTAAATAAAACAAATGCAGAGCTGAACACTAAACATAAAATAGAACTTACTTCTGTGAAAGCATAATCTTAGAATGCCAAACAAGCACATCCATAATATAGTGATCTAATGATTAACAATAATTTATACTTATGAAGATTTTTGAGTTTCTCTAAGCTCTTTTATACCCATGGTCTTATTATTCCCATTTGGTAATAAAAACCTTCCTTGAACACAAGTCTCATTCTTGATTTGGAGCAATTCCCATTAACCCATGAACAGAAAAGGAAATGGAAAGGGAAGGAACATTTGGAAAGCAAATCCACTATATTGGGGGATTGCAAATGCATCCTTTTATTTAATTGTCACCATTACTTCTCAAGTCAGAAATAGAGAAGCAAAATCTGCTTTACCTCTGAAAAGTTGGGTTTGAATCCTGCCTCTGATACACAGTAGGCAGTTGTGTGTCTTTAGTCACGTTACTTGAATAATTTCTGAGCATTGGATTCCTTGCATATAATATGGGAGTACTATTGACCTCATATACTTGTTATGAAAATTTTGAGATAATATATGCTAAAGTGTGGTTGAAATACAAAACATAGCACATGGATAATGCTCAATAAATGCTGTTTGCCATTTTACAGATGAAGAAACAGGCTGGAAGAGTTGGAACTAGAATGTCCTCTAAGAAGGGACCAAATCTATGTCTTTTTCTAAGCCTTTTTATACTATACGCTTTCTTACATTGCTTATTTATAGAAACAATAATTTCCACAGTTCTGTTGCTTTTATAAGATTCATCCCAGGATAGTAATGTAAATTATATAGTAATTTCACATGTCTTTCTTACTCATCTTGAATGTTATTAAAATGAAATAGACAAATGCATGGCAATGGTAACATTCATAGCATGTTATGGTTCCTATGAAAACCAACATAAACATTCCCATTACTTTTACTAGGTTTTATGAGCAACAACACCAATCCTGAAATGTGGTAGGGGCTAGCCCTCATCTGTCACTACATCTCTGTATGGCTGCAAACTATATGAGTAGCTCTGCAAATATTTACTATGAACCTGCTTTGGGCAACAGAATTCTGAGATAGACAAATGTGGACCTGCCTGTAAGGAAAATATCAGATAAGCCATAACACACACAATGGAGTCTAATAAGTTCGAGTACATAATACACTTTGTACTTTGGGAACATGAGTGAATGTAAAAATTCTAGTTAAGATAGTCCTAGAAGTTCATGGAGAAAGAGCCTCAAAGGATGGGCAGGATTTGGTGAGCCAAGATGAGCAGAAAACCCAGAAGCGCCAAATGTCTTTGGGAAGCAAGTCTGTACTTTGTTCAGCCCGTTGGGGACATTTAGATGACACTGAAATTACGTGTTCGATCCACTCAAGTCCTAGAATGTTATCTTAAAGAGTGTGAATTCTAAGCAATGCCAATGAGGTAATTCTGAGATATTTACCTATGACATAAAATGATGAGAGGTGGACAATGAGAAGTTACTGAATCAGGGATTAGGGGAAAATGGATTACATGGTGAAACTTAGGCTAAAGAAGCTCATAAACTAAAATATGTGATGTTTCATGAATCTACAGGACATCGTCTTTATGCCTAAGTTTACTTATTAATAAGATCAGTGAGCTAGGCTTGATTTATTTTATAGACCTGTTTCAGCTTTTATTTTCTGAGTCACACTATTCCCTAATTTGTGTTCTACTGAATGCTATTTCTTCTAGATGACAAGGTGTGCTATGTTAATGCAAAGAAGAAGAGTTTGAACAAATTCATAAAATACTGAGTAAAATAGTAATAGAATGTTTTTGAGAGGACTTCTCAAAGCCTTATTCTGTTAATGTTCATTAATGCTCATTGTACATTTCCAAAGTGGAGAGTATTTGTATATTGCTTTCCAAGATTATGTGACCATGGAACCCTTCTAGCTTTCATCTTTTGCTGTCAGAGTTCTATGACACAAATTTATTTTAATGCCTGACCCACTATGCATATTAGAGTCTCTACTGAAATTGTAATAGAATACCTTGGTTTTGTTTTAACAGTTTCTTTAGTGACTCAGGTGTTGCAAGAATATCAAAGGAATATTTTCCCCTGATACTTTAAGGACCATGTAGGAGAGACAAACATGTAAGGCATTCATTCAGTTCATTCCAGCTTCATTATTTGAAGATTATAGAATAGTTGTTCCTCAACTATCCCATGAAGTTTGAAGCTTCTTAGAGTAGAGTACCTAAACTCTTGAGTAAAATACTCTTTCTTGGGAATACCTGGGTGGCTCAGTTGGGTAAGCATCCAATTCTTGATTTTGGCTCAGGTCATGATCTCAGAGTTGTGAGATTGAGCCCCACAGGCTCTACTCTGGGCATGGAGCCTGCTTTAGATTCTCTCTCTTCCTCTCCCTCTCTTTTCCCTTCCCTGCCAAAAAAGAAATAATTTCTCCTCTATCTGGAAAGATAATTCTCTGACTTATCAGGCACTTTTTTGGGAGTGAGAAACACTTAGAGTAGTGAGAAGGGAAGGATCAATTGACCAGACAGTAGATGAGTACCATTAACCCCTGGCTATCGGTGGGTTGGTAGACGTCATGACCAAAATGCTCACACATCTATCAAAGTAAGCTTGAAATTATCGCCTCAGAAGAGAGGAGTTTAGGAGAGTCTTAAGTAAGATATGACACTTGTCAGAGGAAAATAAGAAAATTGTTCCAGATGGTTGAGATTGTGAGAGGAAGGTGAAGAGGTCAAAGGAGGCAATGACTGAGGGAGAACCAAGAGGAGTGGTGAAAATCCTTGGAGGCTCGGACAGGTAGCTTAAACTTCATCTGAATGACAATGAGATTCCAGTGAAGAAAGTCAAAGAGAAATTCTAAGTACTTTAGCATGCAAAACCAATGTTTTAGAGATATCATTCAGAAATGACTAGGAGTTGTCAGGTTTGGAGAGGCTCATAATAAAGCGGTATAGCATTTGAAATGAGAAGAGATCCAAGTGCAATGTATACTGTAGTTGGTTGCTTTTCCCCCTTTTGCCATAGCCTGTTTACACCTTGCTGCTGAATGTACTAACAGTTCCCTCTGCTGTCTACTAGCAAGATGGTGAGAGTACAGTCAACACTGCCTGATTTAGTGTTAGCTATTTTAACCATCTTAAAGAAATACTGAAACGAGGCATATGCTTTTTTCATTAATGACTCTTCAGACTTGGAAGCATGACAAGTTTTCAGTTTATTGGTTTTTAAAAAATCAAAATATCTCTCTTCAGAAACTGAAAGTATTTAATTCTACCTAAACCTTATCTTCCTCAAATTAGCTAAAACAAAACAAAGGGACTGGTCTATTTCTGTTCCCACAAAATATTTAAAAGTTAAAGAAACAGGGACTTTGAGGCATAGCACCTAGGACTATCTAAGCACTATGACACATGATCACAAGCATATCCTGGGTGCAAGGTGTTCTGGCCATGCAACCGTGGCCAAATTATTTATCCCTGCTCTTCCTTGGTCTATCCATCTTTAAAAATAATATTTGCACTATGAAGTTGTAGTTAGTATTAAAAAATATAGTTTATGTAAAGACCTTGGTATAGTTCTGGAATCATGGTAAGGTTTAAGTCCTGCTACTTTAGCCCTTGAATTACTTTCATTCATTTATTTAGCCAAAAAATATTTTATTACTTTCTAAATGCTAGGGATACAAAAGTGCACAAAACAGAAAAAGTTCTTGTCCTTATGGAAATCATATTCCAGTTGGATAATACCTAAGCAAGGAACATACAGTATATCAGGTATTGATAAATGCTATGGCATTAAGAGTCAAATTACTGTTTTTTTTAATCATTGTTAATTTTCTTGGATAGCATAACAGTGACCGATTTATCTACATAGTTGTGGATACATTTCTCTACTGAATGAATATTAAGGCAGATGCTTTAAAGCCAGGGTATAGCAATATGATCATATAATTTATGATTCAATCCAGGACTCTTTTGATAGTGAAAGGGGAGCTTGGGTGTCATATAGGCACAAGAGATGCAAACTGGGACTGTCTCAGGCATACTAGGGAGCCATAATTATGCTGGTAATCAGGGACTTGAGCAGGGACATTTTGGGCAGGTGGTGCTGATATCAGTGTAATATGGCAAAAATATTGTAGTCCAAGTAGTAAACATCTGGTTAGGGTAAGACTGACGGTGGCCAAAAGCTAAACAGGATTCATAAATAAAATGGCTCAGAGTCAACTAAAAAGTTCTTGTACTGATGGATGTAAGCTGCTTCCATCATGGACTGGCCAGCTGCAAGCCAGGTAGCTTCCAACCTAATAGAGATTCCCCTGGGCTCCAGAGCCTGACTTCTGGTTGGTCAGGGAGCTGTCCTTTATGAGGAAAGAGGCATGTGTTCTCCTCTAAGAGCCCACAGTGAGCCTATCCTGGTTGACAAGGAGGATATTCCTGTGCCTCTGGAGATCTAGTGAATAAAAGAAAGTTGTTCAGGCTCCTAGGAGACAGGGTGGGTGAGATGTTAGTCCTTGGGGCCCTCTAGATCATCCCCGTTGAGGTCCTGTTCTTCCGGGTGCCCTGTCTCCCTTCTCATGAGCTTCCTACCACCTTGTTAACGAACCCCCTTTTACCTTGAATTAGGGAGACACCCCTGAAAACTAATTCTTCTAGATAGAGATAAGGAGAAAAGCCTCTATTTGAGTCTCACAGGAAAAAAAAAAAAACAGTTGAAAGTTTCAAATAAGTTAGTGAAATCATGACTGACACTTGGGTCTTTTGCCTTAAGTCAGGTGCTTTGTCAATTATTGCTAAAAGTAATCATATCTGCAAAGTGTGTATTTTAAAGTGTCAAAATCGTTTACTTTTTGAAAAAATATTTTTATGTATTTATTCATGAGAGACAGAGAGAGAGAGAGAGAGAGAGGGAGGCAGAGACACAGGCAGATGGAGAAGCAGGCTCCGTGCAGGGAGCCCGATGTGGGACTCGATCCCAGGACTCCAGGATCACGCCTGAGCCGAAGGCAGGTGCTAAACTGCTGAGCCACCCAGGGATCCCAAAAATGCTTTACCTTTTAAAATCTATTTTTGGTGATGATAACGGCCTTGTCAGATATGTTGTGAAGTATCATCATCCTTTTCTGCTTTTACTGGTAACCCTATTTTATAGGCATTGGGTAGTGCGAGACTTACATAGGAGAGATAAGAGAGTCTGGTCTAAGATTTTGGACTGTTTGGATGCCTAGAGGTTTCTCTACATTTAACAAACGCACAGCAGTCTTGTATTTAACCATACCTTAAGATGACGTGCTTGCTTAATAGTTTTCAAAGTATTGTTTCAGTTTGCAATCTTTTCTTTTAAGTTTACAATCTTTTGTAATCTATTCTTTCTGCAGCAAAGGAATAAAGTCATTCCTTCTTTCTTCCTCTTCTGCTTATCTCTCTGCCCAATACACATAGATTGAATGTTTGTCGAGGAATGACACGCATATATAATTCAAATAACTTCTACACAGAAGATGCTTCTGACAATTATATATTTTTTATTCTTGGGTAAAAAATAATAATCACTACAATGACAGTAGCAATATTTGCACAGTTCTAAGCACTTTACATCTATCATCTTATTTAATATTTACGGTATATCTGTGAATCAGATGTTATTATTACCTTCACTGCAGAGATGTTATTATTACCTTCACTGCAGAGATGAGAAAGGTCTTAACCTTTCAAATTTTTGTGAATTTGAACCTCACTCTCCTCAGGTTATCTCATAACTATTTGCTGTTGCCTACGGGTGCAAAGTAAAAGAATTCAGAATATCATGGAGCAGAGTGTGGACTCTGAGTCACAGATTAATGGTTTCACATTAATCTCTGGTTCTGGAACTGACCAGCAGCATGGTTTGGACATGCCATTAGTACCATCAGCTTCTATGTCTTTAATGGCAAACTAGCAACAATAGCGGTTGTTTTAGATCATTGTGGGGACTAAATTAATCTGTCTCTTAATTAATTACAGTTGACTGGTGAACAACATGGGTTGGAACTGCATGGGTCTGCTTATATGTGGATCTTTTTTTCAATAAGTATAGTACAATGCTGAATGTATTTTCTCTTCCTCATGATTATCTAAATAACATTTTCATTTCTCTAGCTTACTTTATCATAAGTAGTTAAATTCTGGGGGAGTCAAAAGCTATGTGTGGATTTTCCACTGTGTGGGTGGTCGGGGCCCCTAATCCTAGCATGGTTCAAAGGTCAACTGTAATTCATCTGATTTTTTTTTTTTTTTGGCTCATCTATTACATAAATTCCAGGCACCATTTGTGTGTTGAAGAAAACACAGGTAAGCAAGAAAGGCAAGGCTCTCATCTTTAGGAAAGTCATAGCCAGGCAAAAGAGAGAAACACAGAAAAAAAATGTAAGCAAGCAGAAAAATTGCAAATTATAACAATGGAATAAGGAGATGGAGAATAGAAGGGTCACATTACTAGATTATCAATTCCTTGGGTATAGTGGTGGCATCTGTCCTGTTTCATCACCATACTTCCAGTTCCTATAATATGAATATTCAATAAATATTTATTGAATGAGTATATAAATAAAATAAAAAACAGTTGAAGTGTCTTCACGGACAACTTCTTTAAAGAGGTAAGCTTTAAGTTAAGATCTAAAATATAAGAAGAGTTGGCCATGTCAAACACAGGAGAAAAGAACTTTCTGGGTAAAAGTAATGGGCAAAAAGTCCAGAAGGGAAAAAGGAAGTTTATCTTTCTCTACCTTGGCACCAAATGGAGAGAAAAATGCCCTGTGAGAATAAGGAACCCTTGACTTGGAGCCCCAAGCCAGAACATCAGCCAGGAAAATTTGCTCTGGAGGAGCATTCCCTGAACTCAGACCACATGAATAGGCACAGATAAAGCCCTACAGAAGATGAGATTACTCTGTAAAATTATATAATATGATATACTATACTCTGAGGAAGAATTTCCACACAAAATCGCAGAAAGATGAGAATCATGAATTCAGACAATAGAATAGACTGATGATACAATAAGTGTGTTTCAAATTACTAATGATAATAGAACAAGACTCAAATAAAGCTATATACAAATGTAAATATTTTAATAAAGATTTGAATCATTTTTATACCATTTTTGTTAATTACTGTTAAATACATGTTAATATCACCAGACATGCAGACATTTATCAACAGGAGCAGCTCAAAATATAAAGCTCTGTCTTATGGATTAGACTCGATGGCACTTGTCCATTACACATTAGTAGCTTACTTTCCCTGAAATTTCCAATTTTGAACCGCTTTATCTCATGCACATTTCGGTTCTTCACCATATCACAGCATACACATAATGGTTTATACTAGGATTCCTTAAAAATACAAAGGCACAAGTAAAAGCAGAGACTATGATTGATTGTACGTTTAAATAAATGCACTACAGATTGAGACAAATGTGCCAAGCGTGTGTGTTTCAATCACTGTATCGTCACACAATTGAATAAACACACATGTACAATACAATGTTTAATTGAGTGCAGCAAGTACATTTATTTTAGTGATTGCACCATTGCATATGCAAGCAAATGTACTGAGTTCACTCTGCTGAGCTGAAGTTTTGTACACATATACAAGTTTTAAATCTTTCACTCAGTTTGATGGATCACAAATACCTGCATATTTTTAAGTGATTGAAACGATGTGTGTTTTATATCACAAAATTTGCTTTTGATGGATTCAAATAAATTTGCAAAGAAATCTGGTTATTAGCTCCCTAAGGAAAAAAACAAACTTAAAAATCTTGAAACATTGCTTTCTCTTAAAATGTCACTCTGGTCTCAGTGAGGATGAAACAGAATATTTCCTCTGTGCCCGAGTAGATTTTCTATGACTATCTCATCTGGAAATTGCAGTTCCAATTCTTTAGGCATCAAGCATTTGACTCATTTCGCTTTAGGACTGTTTGCACAGCTTCAGTCAAATTCAGTATTACCTCGTGCATGCATGCACATCCGAGGGCCAAATCTGGGCTATTAGGTCTAAAGACCCAAATGGAGCTTGCTAGATTCTTTCATTCTTCCTTCATGCTCTTTTACATAGATGTTCTTTTTCAGAAGTGCTGCCATACACAGATTTCTATGTCATTTCCATTAGAAGCATCTTAAAAGGAAGAAAAAAAAAAAGAAAACAAAGGCTTAATAGTAGTGTTTCTTTTACTGTGTCAGCTTTCTAACATCTGTTTCATTTGCCAGGTGTGATGGACAGGTGGTAATGAATGTTCAGTACCAGGTACCCAAAAGGAAGTTGTTCAAGTAACAAGTTTTATGGCTTGATCTTTTTATCTTTGAATGGATTAGCTTGAGTTTTAATTATCTTTCTTTAATAGGTACTTTTTAAAAATTCCTGCTCCTAGCATCTTTTCACATTGAGGGTTTATCGATCAGAGAGATTGTCCAATAGATGTTCCGAACAATAGATATTTTACATTTAGCGTAGGGTGATGTTTCCAAAAGTGAGTTCTGCAAATTTAATTCCAAGTAACATTATTTGGGAAAAAGATACTTTCCCAAATATATTTGGAAAATATATGCATGCTAACAATATTAGCTAACTTTGATTAAGTGTTCATTCTTCGCTATGCCTGCACTAAGTGGTTTTAGATCCTGTTTTTTCCCCCACTTTACAGATGAGGAAGCAGAATTTAAAATGTAAAATAATTTCGTCATGTGTTTCCTACTTAAAGATGCACAAAATTCATTAACTAAGAAGTCTTGTCATGAATTAACCCAGTTAATTTTATTTAGCCCAATTTTTACCCAAACTTAAATATGAAGAAACACTTTGCATGTAAGATCTTTGAATATCCCACAGGATACACTTTAGGACACTCTAGACTAGGGAAATGGAAATAAATGAGATTTACTACCTTTGTTAACAACAACAACAAAATGCCTGGCTGTGCCCAAACATAGAATAATATGATTTTTAAAATGAATTTGCTAATCAGTTTAGTAAATGACAGGTCATTTTGATGAAAAACCTGCCAAATTGGTTGCTTGATGATGGCTATTTTTTAAATGGTTATTTGCATCTTTTCTTTAACACAGAAGGTCATTGCTGGATTATTCCAACATAACCCATTGAAACGTGAACAATTAAGTCAACCAACCAGTCATGATGCCTTGTGACTGATTTTTCTTTCCACTAAACGGACTGAATGGAATAGTTAGTTTACCCTCAAAAAACATTGAATTATATTTTTCTTGCCAGTGCTTCTTATATTTTGTAGGTCTGTATTAGAAGAAAGTTTGATTTGCTTATTGTACACACAAAAATAATTTTGTCCGAAGTCGATATGACCCAAAGAAGACTATTTAACCAGTAGATAAGGTTTCATGGTGGGGAGAAAAATCACTGTGCTTGCTTTTAAATAAGTAGTGAGAAAAAAAAATAAAAGCTGTTTTTATTCTTACCTTCTCTGATGCAGTGTCTTCTCTTTCTTGTCCACACAACAGAGAACATATATGATAATAAGATATACACAGTTTTTTTACCCATATTGTATCAATTAGATAAAAGCAACATAGAAGAGCATAACCCCCTAATGAACAACAGCTAAAGATATAAAAATGTGTACATATTTTTCCTTTGTTCTGACAGACAGCATATCTGAGATCAGCCAAAGAAATAAAGACAAATAACATCACAAACTTTGAGAGCAAACGAAATTAGGCTTCAGCCTGATTGTCCTGCGATGTTTTTATTGCCATTTTATCCATCCTCTGCTTAGCTTCTGCTTAAGATGTTGGGGAGATGATGAAAGCTGAAAAGTAAATAGGTGCTTCAAAAAATGCAAACAAATGAGTGCTTTCCTAGCAAAGAATGACGGAAAATCAGCCTTTCCTCCGAAGCTAATCCCTCGACAGCTAAAACTGTGAATTTCCCCCCTCAACGTGCACACAGATGGGTTGCCACTGCGGATGACAGATGAGTTGTGTTTGGCGGGATTAATGCGCATTATCATGTTAATGGATGCTTAGGTGAGGTCCGAGCGAGTCACAGGCCTGGCCAGAATTACTGGGGTTTACAGAACTCTGTGTGCTCATGCTCCTCTTCTCTTTCTTCTCCTTACTAATAATTAACTTGTAATGTTTAACATTTTTAGCCCACCAAATGATCCACAGCCTACTGCCTTCTTAAGTACTCGGAGCATTTATAGATCTAGCATCATGTGCTCTGTCCTTTGACATGCAAAACGCAGGCAGTCCTGCCTGATTTGTCCTTCTATTGCCTTTGTGCATTCAGATCCCTCATAATCCAGAGTCGACTTTGTTGCAATCGCTTTTGAAATCTGACATATTGATCAAGAGTTACCCTTAGTAACTACTGCACATATATCAACTGTTGTTGAGCGTGTCAGGTCACATTTGATGGCAAGATGATCCTGTACCCAACTAGAGGAGCTCCTGCAGCTCTCACAGGGGTAGCTTCTGGTGATCTTAGCTGGCCAGGAAGGTATATTGTGGCATCACCGCTAACGCAACAGAATTTCATAGCATCAGTGCAGGGGCCCTACATAAGTTAGAGGCGGTATAGGTATCACCACGGATATAAAAATATGTATTTTCAATATTTGATAATGGCTTGCATCATTTTTGCTTTTTTTTTGCATTTTTAAACTAAGACAAACATCACTAAGCATTAATGGCAGACTTTGATGTCCTTTTGAAATTGTCTAAAAATGGCTGGATGTTTTTCTGTTTAGCTTAATTTGACACACTCCTTTCCTATGAAGAAGTGTATCAATATTACTCAATAACAGGCAAAGTTTCACAGGTCTCTGCTTTAAAAAATACTACTATTGCAGAAAATAATATCTGTATCACAGAGATGTCCATCACACCCTAGAGTGAGTGGTATTTATTTAACAGTTGAGGTAGTTCCTTGACATTCATTCAAAATCTTTTAGAGAGAGAGAGTTTCTGCCTCACTCTTCAGTGAGAAGCATGTGATGAAGGGGAAAATATCTCACAAGTTTTTGGCATCATGTATTAATTAAAACAAATAGCTCACCAACAGAGTAATACCTGTAAGTAGATGGAGCACATGCTCCTGTTTGCTGGAGAGAACACAGGTTTACTCCTATTGTCAGAGAGTGGTTGTCAGCAGTGCCCTCTTTTATTCCCAAAGGTTCCTATTTGTCTGATAAACCTATAAACCAAAGTAATGGATTTCTAAATGAGCCTGTCCCATATTCAGAGTATGCCAGAGAAGGAGGCTATTACTTGTCAATAAGTCCCCACTGCCACAGAGCATATCAGAAGCACTGGATCTGTAGAGAGGGGCCCTGAGAAACAGGATTTCCTTCTGAGGAGAAATTAAGGTTGAAACCCCCAAATCCAGATAATGCTTGTGGTTTTTTCAGTAAACTTTCCAAACTTTTCATTCCAAATATAATCAAGAATGTTAGGTACACAATCAACCAATGCATGATTTTTTTTTGATCCAATAATTTTAATCTCCAATATTAATTTACTCTAAATAAAATCAAACTGAAAATTCAGCACAAAATCTTTGGTCATCTGAATTGACACAATTTTGGCCACATGTATTGCCAAATTAATCAATTAATTTTCACATCAACTTTATGGGTTAGGTGTTAACACGACCCTTTTGTACATGAGGAAACTGAGATCAGAGAGGTCAAGTTGGTTAGGATGACACACAGCTAAGCAGTGTGGGGGATATGCTAAATATACAAATATTTGATTCTGAAAGGCTCAGTCTTAACCTTTACGATGTGTTAACTTATATAAACAGAACCTACATATAAATTTCCTAAGGTCTAAAACATGTTGTTCATTTTGATACTATTCTAGAAATATGTTCGGTGTCAAAATATGTTCACATTGACAGAAATGCCAAACTGCTCCATCAGTACCTTTCATTCCTTTTACTTATTATTTTGCCATTTTCATTTTATTGTCCCATTTTATGTTTCCTCATCTGTTCTTATGTATGGCTGAGTTTGAATAATTAACAGAACAATAATGTTCCTGCAGAATGACCAATTAGCACACTTCACAAACACCTCTGCAATTTAGACACAAGAAAGCCAGACTGGGAAAGATTATTAGAAAATAAAAAGAAGTTAATGGATCAACATGTAAATCCTTAGTGCTCTGTGACGAATAACAGGCAATGTATTTTTGAGAACTATCTATAGGCTATATATCAGAAATAATCTTTGGTAATTTCCCCAGAGCCTGAAGTTACTTTGCAAAAAGCAAAAGCTACTGAAAAAATATGAGCAGAATAAAAAGCATTCCTCTTAATTAATTAAAGCATTAATTGATGATCATTAACATCTTACTCTAGTTTCTCTATTTTACTTTATTTTAATTTTATTTTATTTAAATTAAATTTGCTAACATATAGTATATCACCCAGTGCTCATCTTATCGTGTGCCCTCCTTAATGCTCCTGACCCAGTCACCTCCCCACCTCCCTCTAGTTTCTCCATTTAAAACCTTGATCTTAATAATAACTTCTGTCCCACATCATAAGTTTCTGAGGAAGATAAATGTGACATTACCATCAAAGGAGCATTTAGCTCAAGGTAATCCATAAGGACTCCAGTAAGGAATGCACCGTTTCATAAATTTTTACCAAAATGCCACAGAAAAGAATGTTCTTGGTCTACCTGTACCTCTTCAGTACCATTCCAACTACACATATGGTCAAAACGTGGTTTTAATATTGTTAGCTTTTATATTCGTTATTTTTAGTAAATGTTAATTCATGAGAATCTTTCACACCTCAAGAACATAGACATAATTTTGATGACCAAAGGGTGAAGTGTTTTGTCATAATAGCTGAATATGAGTGAAAATTTCATAGACACCAAAAAGGAAATTTCAATATTTGTGCTTTCAAAAAGGTTCCTCAACCTCAGATTGTAGCCTTTATGAGGCTATATAATAAAACAAAACAAAAAAACCCAACAACCTTTCTTTTCCAAAAGATTAATCCATCCAAATTAACTCAAGTTTACCAAGTTACATAATATTATTTCTTGTGGAGCAGAGCTTTTCACCCTCTCACACATAGATGTCTAAAGAAAGGAAAGGGGAGGGGGAGAAAGTCTGCAATTTTTTAAAAAGGCTTATCCCATTTTGTGAACGAATGTTACTACTGCTTCTCTTTGACCCCATGAAAACGTGGCTTCCTATAGGTCTTCCTCAGATGAGCTGAAGCAGAAGGCACCTGGGAACAGACGGTTCTAAGGCCACTGCTCTGCTTCAGGCCCTGCTGAGGTTTTGTTTTTTTTTTTTTTTTTTTACTTCTGTGAACCTCCTTTAAGGCAGGGAGGTGAGCTCTGCACCCTGAAAGACCCTCCAGATTAGGTGGGTGAAGGTCTTTGGGAATAAATCCTGAGCAGCGAGGATCCTCAGTCCACATATATAATCTTTTCCTTTCATCATCTGAAGCCTGTCAATGCCTATTGCCAAGGAATTAGAAGAAAAAGAAAGGCTTACTCTGCAAAATTTCTATACAGGAAACTGTGTGAAATGAAAATTATTTGAAGTGATGCACCCATTATGCATTCTTGTGTCAGACGATATGCAAAAAGACACTCTTCCCGCATGCTCTGTCCTTCCTGGTGATCTGAATTTAGCCTTTTCATGACAGCATCCTTCCCATCTATTTACCTCCTGTGTTACCCTGAGTAAATAATTACCATAACATTATGGCTGGCGTTGCAGGGGTTAACTCACTTGCTCCTGGCCTTTCTCAGAGCTTTCCTCTTTGGAGTGGTAGCTTATTTGTGTGATCTGAAGGCTATCTGCCTCTGTTCTGGATGGAGGGGAGCTGAGACACAGCTCTGAGGCACACACGGAGGGAGCCAGGAGAAGCGCCTGGGAGGGACCTGTGTTAGGGGTTGTCCTGGGAGAACAGATTTGGAGCTTCAAGGAAAGTTATTTCTACCAAATCGTTGCAAATGTGTTGTTTAGTTAAGTTCTCTTTCCCTTTCCTTCTTTTCAGATGGATGTGATGGTGTCATTTTATCTCCACCCCAGGAACTTGTGTCAACAGCTCCCTCCACGGACCATTCACTAGAGTTGCAATGTCACACAGTGTCAGAATCGGGTGTGTGTGATTGTGTGTGTATGTGTGTGTGTGTGTATGTTTGGTTTTTGGTTTTTAAATCCAGAGATGAATTTTTTTTTTTTTAATTCTACAAATCTCCTTTTTTTCTTTGATGTCTGTCCTTTGCTGAGCTCCTTACCGGGCATAGGGAGTCAGTACAATCCCTAATCACGTGTGCTTGGGCAGGCCCGGCCCTCCCCTTCCACTCCCCTTTTGCTGGTCGGGATTCTCTTTGTTACCACTTTAGTACCCTATTTCAGAATATTTCTCAGCTTCTGTGTCCCTTGAGGTTAGAACTCTTCAATTTTTATTTTCACTAAAATTTGATTGTAACGTGAAAGAATCTTAATAGTAGGTGCTTTTGTGTGTAGGGGTGTGCTCGTGTGTGCGCACGGGCACACGCGCGCTTAAATTTTTGTTTTTTAAACATTTGGGACTAGAGTTGAGTATTTCCTATTAAAAACCTGTTGCTCCTGTAGGCGTCAATACTCTAAGCCCGACTGTGATTGTAAGATTATCTGATGACAGTGTATGGACAGGCCTCCTGCACCAAGCCTCTAGCAGAACAGGTTCAAGATTGTTTTCATTTGTTGCCTGTTGAGCAAAGCCGCAGGGAAATGTCAAAGTAGTGCTCAATGACATGTTACACCACTTTTAAGCAAAGGGTAATTTTTAATTTTTTATTGTCGGTACAGTTGCCTGTGTGTGTTTTTCTTTATTCTGTCTTTAGGTCAGGTAGTTTTATTTCCTTCTCCCGTGCGGTGACCCTTTGATTGTCAAATCTTTTCTTGCTTTGTGATTTGGATGGAATGGATTGTTTATCTATTAGGGATCTCTCATCAGATTTTCCTTAAGCCTTAGGATCTTCCCTCATTTCCTTTGTCCCAGCAGTGAATCCAAAGGGGAGTGTCTCTGCGGGAGGGGAGGGGTAAGGGAAGGAGACTTAGCAGAAGGAAAATCTGTTTTCAGAAAAGATGCTCTTTCTTAAGGGGTCAGATCTGAGTAGAAGTATTGAAAGTCTAGCAAACTCAAGAATCTTCCCCTCCCTTCCACCAGCTCAAACCCCTAACACATGAGAGATTCAATATTGACTGTCATGTTATCCACTGGAGAATTTTACTAATAAAATTATATCCCTGCTTTACTCAGGGTAAGTTTACATGTTGCCACAATGACATACTTTATTCTGATTTTATTATTAAACTGTCTCTGCAATTCATTTGAAATTGAGCCATCACAATTGAAAACTAACAAAGTTTTAATGGAAGATTGTGAAATTTTTATACAAAATGGATTTCTCCCATGACAGATTGTTAGTAGTTTCGAATGCCTGGTGACAAATCAGGTGGGGTGCTAGTAGGACACAATTGAACAGCGTTTATGGTTATTATGTGTACTGCTTTATTATTGTCTTTTTATTGTATTCATAATGTATAAATAATATAGAAGAGCTGTGTGGTTTATCAAGTGATGACCAGTGGCATATTGCATCTTGTTCAGGGGGAGTCAGTCCTCTTGCCTTGTTGGGAATGTAGAGTTTAACAAGGCACTTGCCATCATTTCCTTAACAGGGATAATAAACAGAACAATTCTGCATAAAAGCTCATATCAGCTTCTTTCATGCCTTTTTCTTTTCAGAAGGCTGCCTAAGGGTTTAAGCAATTTACTGGTCTGACCCGCATCCTTTCTCTGCAGTCTGCGGTTCTTTTGTTTAACATTAGTATGTGGGCAAACAGCATTCTGAGCTGTGCAGAGCTTATCAGCCCGCGTTCAGTCGACCGGAACCCCATTCTATGTATCTAAGCGGGGCCACATTTAATACTTCACAGTGGGAGCATCTGCAGTTTCCAAAAATGACTTGTTTATCAGATAAACTCTGTCCTTATGCTGACAGATGTGGTGGATGGTGGATCTTCAGTATCATACTTCTCTAATATAAGGCTTGTACAATATATGGTATGCTGAGGGACGATGAGACCCACAGACCAGAGTCATGACAAGAATTGTTTATGTAGCCACTGTACGACTGCACTCAAAATTCACTTGCTGGATATGGGAAAATGAAGGCAGCTCTCAGTTTCTCTTTTGGAATCGAATAAGTAACTAATTCCCACATTACCTAAAGTGCTAAAGGAGAGGAAAGACATTTTCACTGTTAACATAATGTTTTATGATTTCATTGGTAAACACTGTAAGGTGCCTTAGTGCCATGGTCTGATAAAAGCCAGGAGCCGGAGGGGGCTGACTGAAATATTGATCACCATGTACCCAACGGTACCAGAGTGTTGGGAAATTAGAAGAAGTGGGCTTAGGAGACTTAGCTGCCATTAACCCGAGCTAATGCTAATACAGTCTGTTAATTCAGAACGATCTTTTCTTTAAAATTTTTGTTAGAATCTTATGAAATTATTTTAAACATGTCAAGGAATTATAGAACCTTGCTTCTGAAACTCACGACTCCAATTTTGAGATTTTATACGATGGGCATGTAGTATTATGCAGTCATTTTGAAAACACTGCCAGTCTTTTACGTCTATGTGCACACATATATGCATATATGCAAATTCTTAGTTTATTAACGAAAAGTTATGATGTATGCTTTTTACTAACCAAATCATTTTCTAACATTGTATTCTTCCTCAAGAGAATGAATTAAATGATGTGCATTTTGAAAAAATGATTTATTCCCCAGAGAAGTCCAGTTATGATAGAATGATCTGGACCTGACACTGACAGTAGAAATTCTAAAGTAGCATCTACAGTGATGTTAATTTAAGTAACACAGGTATGGACAACCGAGCACCTTCCCACCAGGACTGTTGTCACAGACCAAGTGCTGATTTTAAGTGATTAGGTTTGATCCTTAATGCAATTCACATTGCTTGTGGTACGCTTATAATTTAGCACATATGTTACGTTTTTACTCCTACCTATAATTACTCTTCATATTAAAGCATTTTCCCTCTAATTATTTCACTAGTAGCAGCCCCCTTCACCTCTCAGCTCTCTGCTAATTAAATACCTTTAAACATGTCTTTGTTATTAATTGTAAAGTGTTGCCATGACCATCTGATAAGATAATTATTTGGAAAACCAATTTTAAATTAATAACTGAACTTCCGTATTTTCATATTGGAATGACGGCAATACGTCAGAGCAAAAACAATAAACACCATGAGATGCATCTTTGAAGCCTATGTGGTCAAATCATAGGCAAAGTACAATGTCATTCCTAACAAAAGTATGATCACTATGATACACGAGTCAATACAGTTCTAGGAAAGGGGGTGATGTATTTTTATATTCTTCATATTTGCCTATAGGGTTCAATACCCTTTTTAGGTATAGTTAAATACATCCATGCACTGTCTTTACACAGACAGGCTCATCAAAGAAGCAGCCATTAAGAAATATATTCAATATCAGACTAGAAGACATTTGTGTGCCTTCCCCTACTCTCACTAATGTGTGCTAGCCAACTGTTCATGCAGAAATTGTAACTGTTAATGAGGGTTAAAAGGAAATTTTAAATTAGGTGTCATCTTTGGAATAAGGTACCTCAACATTCATATTCTCCCCAACGTTTATTTTCTATCTTGCCTCTTGCTCTGAACACAACCGGCCACTAAAAAAAATAATAATAATAATAACAATTATTATTACACCATTTCTCAAACAAAACCCACACAACACCCCCCTTCCTGGCCCTGCACATTTCCTGGGTCTAACATTTCTGACTGCGCACTGTTTTTCCTAACACTAAATCCCGGGTGTCATATGCCTTGCATGGCTGCAGACTTTGGCCTTTTCACCTGCTGTTTTGGTTGGCTTTAGATGCAAAGAGAAGAATATGAAAAAGAGAAAGGGGGAGGGAGGGAAGTTTGGAAGACTGAAGCTAAAAAAAAAATGGCAAATGTTTTTAGCGCCTTCATCTAGACATGTGTCCCCTCACTCTGTGACATGGCTGCTCCAATGTTGCCATGGTGAGGATTTCTAATCATCCCTACACATGACAGGCTCCTATTTGTCTGCACTCCCTTGGGTGTAAATTTCTAGGCTTAAAAAAAAATCCATGTGAGCGTATCATCCGCCGTGCAGATGTTTCACTGCTTTAGAATATCAGGCAGCTGCTTGTGCCACCGTAGACAGCTAATTGGAGACTGCATCGTAGGAACAGAGGCGTAATTATGGCATAAATACACATCCTCTGGTGCATCATTGTATCTCTATTAACAGAAAATTTTAAACAGTGCTCAGAGTGTAATTAGTGTAGTTGATAAAGTTGTAAAACATGTAAATAAGGGAAATAGCAGGTACGTGGCCAATCCACTATCCAGCACTAGGGGATGCAGATTATTGCCTATTTAGAAATAATTAGCAAAGCTGCATTAGCAGAGCCTGTGTCCAACAGAAGCAAGGCAAACATTTATTCTGGTAACAGCTCTTTCTGTGCTAGCCATGAAAATCTACTAATATTGGTAATTTAGCCCTCATTACCAGAGGATAAAGCATGAAAAGAGCTCAGACATGAAATATGACAAGTAATATTAATTTTTATTCCAGAGGAAAGGATGCTTCCTTGGGTTGCATGCTGATTTCTCGGCAGGGTCTCAGCAGTGCGTGCGGAGGAGGCAGTGGGTAGCTGGTAGTTGAGAATTCAGGATACGGAGCTGACTCCCTGCTGGAGGTATACCCTGGGGTGGCTATGACAGTGGCTGATGAGGCATGCCACTGTTAGTGCCCAGCCAAACCTCAGGTCACAGTTCAAAACAAGCACTCAGCCATTAAACTTCAGTCCTTATGGGCCTGTGAGGGCTTATGTCCTCATTCCTGCTCTTTCCCACCTCCCAGCCCCTATTCTCCTTCCTCTCCGACATTTCTTTTTTCTTCCCTGGAATGATTTTGCAGAGCTATACAGGCAATCAGATTGATTTTTGTGCTTGCACCGCCCTTTGCAACGTGCTTCTGATAATGAGCTGCTGTTGTTGAAGTGGAGAGTGTGGGAGGGGTGGTTTCAGCTGCGCCTTCCCTACGTCGTGAGCCCTGGATGAGAAATGATCCTTTGGCTCATATACATTGAAGATTGTGTCACTGAAGAATATCACCCTGTGACCAGGAATCATGAATGGCAAAAATTTGGAGCTTGTTTTACAAATACACTTCCTAATGAAGAAAAATGCAAAGGCACTGCTAGTTTCAGAAGCCTCAATTCATTTTCCAGACAGTAGGATAAAAAGGCAGAATGTTTGGGGAAGAGCCACCTTTTTTGCATTAATCTCTTGCTGTTAGCTTGTTCTTTGTTTTACTCTTGAAATGTGGAAAAAATGGCAGGAATTAAAAACCAAGCCTATGCAACCCACCATGTTCTGTGGCATTCATATTCTTTACCATCATCTCCTTCTTTCCCTTATGCACAGGTTCTGCTTCTTTTTAAGTGCTCCTGGGCACACGCATGTGAAGAGTCAATTTCCTGAATTTTAGGTTGAACTGCTAGGAAGAAGTTATTAGCCGACAGCAAACGAAATTTCCACTCTGTCTGAGTTTTCACAGTACATTCAGAATGCCACGCAAATACTGCATCTAAAAAAAAAAAAAAAGGAGGTTGGATATTTCGGAATTTTTAAAAATGGAAATGGTACGTTCGTAAACACATTGAAAATAAAGAGACGGTCCACCTTCTTGTTCAAATTGAGAACTGAGACTCTGAAAGCTAGCTTCACATGTGAGAGACACTGGAAGTTGTCCCTTACCCAGGGCACAATGGTGACAATGACGGTGGTGGTGTTTGGCACTGTGAGCAACATCTGTTTTTCCTTAGTATTTTGTACCTCCTTAAGAGATAATAAGGTAATGGTAATAACCAACTAAGAAGTACCTTTACTGTTCCAGGGCATGTAAAAAGTGACTGAGACCAGAGTTACCAATGCATTTTCAACCACACAAGCCATATGAATGCTGATTGCTGTCTGTGGGGCGTGGTTACACACAAAATGCAAATGTGCACACTTACCCATACACGCGGGCGGTCTCTCTCAATATCCACAAACACACACTGTTATTCCACGACACATTCTGAACTGGGGGGTTGCATTTCATTCTCTTTTGCTCTTCCACTTCTGAACCAAAAGCATCAAGCCTGACCCGGCATTAAAGCGCTCTTTCGTTCTTAATGAGCTGCAGATTAGCCCTGGAATTGGAATCAGATGACTGGAATCAAAGTTCCAGTTTGAAAAGTTACCTTGGGTCAGGTAACTTCCTTGGCCTCAGTTTCCTCAACGGTGAGAATGAAAATATCTCCTTTGTCTACTTTATGGAGTCCTCATGAGAACCAAATGATATAATACCTATAGGAGTACTCTGCAGAGTGTAAATGTGACAGAAATTGCTATTTAAATTATTTATCCCATTAGTATTAGCACAGTTTACTCACTAGACCAAGTTATTACTGTATCAGCCCCCAGTCACACTTGGACACGTGCCTAAGTTTTAAAACGAGGCACAAATAAGCTCGGACCACGTCATAAAATTAATCTCTGACTGCGTCTGTACAGTGCCAAAACTGCTGATTCACAAATGAAATTGTAGTCAACCAACCAGATGTTTCTTCCACAGGATGCCAAATTGCCACTTTAACTGATTTTTATCCAAGAAACTTACTATGTGTATGGGAATTGTATAAACACTGCATCCATCATTTTCGTGTCAGGTCCCTGTAAATAATCTTGTGCAGATCCCGTATACCTGGCTAAGTGCACAACTCCTCACTGACTGGAGACACTTTTTTTTCAGTTCTGCAAAGTGAACAGCACCCTGAGAGATCGCCTAGAGGAAAGTTCTGCCCAAGTTGCAAGTTCTCCCAAGGGACCCGGGCAGAGGCGCCTGCTGCTGAGCTGCCCTCGTTAAGAGAAATCCCGCATAGAACAAAGCGCTGATTTGAATGATCACAGTTGTTTTAACCCCTAGTTTCCTAATTCACTCTGTTGGCTTCTGGTGTTTGACAAACAGTTTCCGTTTGGAGACATTATGCTGTTCCTCTCCACTCCAGCACGGTGCCCACTGCCTCCGCTAAATTGGCACCGTAACAGCAACCGTTGCCAAGATCTACGCCAGGGCAGGAGGGACTGAAAGGCAACATGAAGCAAAATGATCCCTTAATTCAAGTGAATTATTGTTACCTTTCTTCACATATTCCTGCTCGCCTCCCTTATTGTTCTCCTTTCAAAAGAGAGGTAATAGGTTCCAAATCAGACCACAAAGAGGATCTTCAGAATCAAGTTAAATTGGAGCACAAGGATTGGGGCTGATGGGAATATGGATTTGCAAGGTGCCAAAGTCTGATCTAATTTACATCCTTTTCCTGATTTCCAGCCCTTTGGCATCTATTGAAATAGGGTTTCATTGTAGAGTTCTCATATTACATATATCCCATATATGTTGTTTTAAATTTAATTCAGAACATATAATTTTATATATTTTCTTCCGTGCAAAATCATATGTACGTATGATGGTGAGTTCTATGTGCCAAGTATTTAGACTAGTTTTATAATTTCTCTGGTGCTTCTCTAAGCAGCTTGCTCCAAAGGGGCCTGTAACTCATAATCACAGGGCCTGTTCGTGAATATATTTCTCTGGGTCAGAAATTTTGCCAGCTCTGACAGGCACCCTGGACAGCTTTTCAGAAATCTCCTGGTTATTACTCATCCATTAGAAAAGAAAAAATGATATTTTGCATCAGTAGTTGTTTCTCGCTCTCTTTTTCCTTTTAAATTACAGAAATAAAGTGCCCGTTGTAAATCGTTCATGCTGGCGGACAATATTGCATGCAGATTCAGGCAGACAGCCCATTGGATGGAAATGGTATGGGGGTGGGGGAGGCCTTTGTGAATGAGTAGATGCAACTGGTCCTGAAATGGTTTTAGTTAGGTCAAAAGTAGCTCATTAGTGGGCAGGAAAACTAGCTGCTCGTCCTTTAGGGTGCGAAAAGGCTAATCCATTTCCCTAAGGAGTATCTTCTTAAGTTGTTTTAATGATAATAAAAATATGCATTTCTTCTTTTCCTACTTGCATTTTCTATAATCCTGCTTAGGGGAAACAGGTCTTTAAAAAAAACAAGTTATAATAGTAGGTAGCCTAAATGAGATTTTTAAAAAATTCCCCCAAACTTGAAAAGTAGAATTTAGAACCTGCAGGATTCAGAGAGAGAGAGAGAGAGAGAGAGAGAGAGAAAATTAGTGTATTTGATCTCATTGTTCTCAATATTAGGGAGAATTTAAAGTTCCTTCTTTGTACTTTAACATTAACTTTCCATTAACAGTAGGGCTGCCTCTGCTACCCTACCTCAGAACATCCATGGTTGGGAAAACATGGAAATGGAGAAGATTGCATTAGAATGGCAGGCTTCTTCCAATAAACTAACCAAACAGCAATATGAATTCTATTGGTTGGAAGAGCAAAATTCCTTCTGATAGATTTCTTCTTAAAGAATAATCAGAGGGGCTGGGTGGCACAGTCAGTTAATCAACTGACTCTTGATTTTGGCTTAGATCATGATCTCAGGGTTGTGGGATTGAGCCTCAGCTCTGCATTGGACTCCTCACTCATGGCAGAGTCTGCTTGAGATTCTCTCATTCTCTCTCTAGCCCCTCTGCTCTGCCCCCACCCCCATTTACTCTCTCTCTTTCTCTCTCAAATAAAAAAAAAATCTTTAAAAAAATCAGAATCCCAAACACCATTGCATCTATTGGAGCAGGGAAAAACTTTTAAAATCCTCAATTCCCTATGCATAAGTGGAGAAATATGTAAATCTGGAAAAAAGATGAATAACAGAGACAGGTAAAATATCAGCAAATATCATGTAAAATACCATATGTTCTCTTTGTTTTATGTTTGCCTTGCCTTTGTCTTTATTTTTTCTGAATTCGTTTATTACATAGCCCAACCCTTTTTCTTTTTCTTTTTTTTTTTCTTTGCTAAGAAGAAAAAGCTGTTCTAATAAAGAGACTGAGCATTCTTCAACATTCTCAAAGAGTTCTAATTTGTAATCAGCCCTCTCAGGGTTATAGGGCTTCAGCTGCTTCCAGCACCTTACGGTTTGTGAAGGTGATAACTGAATTATTCAACACTAAGCAAAGTGTTATTGACTACAGAACTAGTACTTGATGACTGCACAGGCAAAGCATGATCACAATTTCTGTGATCATAGATTTATTGAGCATATATTTTGTGCCAGGCACTATGGAAAGCCCACAAGTGATGAAGTGGTGAAATGAGCTGCTCAGACGGCCAGAACTCACAGCACAGTAGCAGGACCATTCCAGTCATTTCCTGTATTTAGCTGAACAGTTTTGTGTCTGAAATCTCAAGCCTTGCGGACTGTCTTGTAAGAGTCTAGGCAAGGCCACGAATGGCATCCTCTGTGAGCCACTCTACTTGTGGCTGTTTTGAAAGGTCCTGGTGCTAATGTTTCCCCAGCAAAATCACTGTGCTCTTTTCACAACTATTCATGAGCTGATTCCTTTTTATTATTGAATAACTTCATGAGGCTAGAGAACATATGGAATGTTCTTTATGTGAATTTTGTGAATTCACATAAAGAATTCACAAATTAAAAAATTTGTGAATTTTCTTTTGTGAATTTGTGAATTCACACATGTGAATTTTCTTTTGAAAGGGATAAGATAGGCAGTTGTAGGTTACTGTTAAAGAAATCCAGTTATTTCACATATGTTCACCGTTGCTGTTGGTATAATTTGGGAAGTTTATTTATTAAAATATTAATATATTTACATATTAAAATATAAAATATATATTTTATATATAATATAATACATAAAATATAAAATATAAAAATATGTGTTATATATTAAAATATTATTTATATTTTTCTATTTTTACTTCAACTGCATTGGGAAGGTGTGTGTGTGTGTGTGTGTGTGTGTGTGTGTATGAAATATCAGATTTGAGAATGGCTGTAGAATGCAAAGTTTTAATGCATGGCAAATAGCTAGCTAGCTAGGTTCTAAGTAGAAAATAAAGAGTAAGAGATATGGATGCCTAGGGATTGTAGATAATCATTTTGACAATGAAAGAAATTAAAGAAAGGAAATAAAATGAGAATTGGGCAAGCTAACCTAGATCCTTATCATCTTGTTTATATTTTTATTTTCTTCATATATAACATATACATTTCCTTTTTTCTTCTATTTTGCCTCCTTGCTTTTACCATGTAATTTTCCTCTAGATATGAACATATGAAGGGGAAATAATTTTCTTTTTATATGATTTAGCTATTAGTACATTATGAAATAATACCAAAACAAAAATAAGACCTATGCTCTGTTAAGAGAATATGAAAGACAATGCCCTCTTAAATCATGAAATATTCAGTTGTGTGTGTAAGGTTGATGATAACATCTATTTTAAATTTAAACTTGTAGACAAAGGCCACAAGTTTGTGTGGCTATATGATCATTTCAAGGATATTACCACTTTCCAAAACACTCTGGATATCTTCTTTTGCGGTTTTCAATAAAGTTAGTTTATTTTTCAAGTCACATGAGAACATCAGCCTGTTTCTTATTCAAATTAATTTTATCAATTCTATTATTAATTACTTCATTCATTTTATTCTGAATAGTTTCTATACCCCAACATCAAGGTATAAAATTGAAATAATGACTCCAGCAAGGGGGAAAAATACCAGATAACTGGGTAATAATGTTTCTATATATGTATTTTTGGACTTCATACTTTTATTTGTTTAATTGATTCAAAAATATTTTGTTTATCTCTGTTTTAGTGTAAAACACAAAATAGAGAGGGGAAACATATGTATATGTGAAGTTTAAATAGTTTCTATTAAATTGAGGGCCTGAAGGCAAAATTTTTTACATAAGAGAATAAAAATTTAAACCAGAATAGAATTAATGAATTTCAGTATTCCTGAATACATTCATTGGAATTAGATCCTTATCTGTGAAGAATGCATAAATGCTTCTATTAAATGGTATAAATGGTTTGGGTGACTAGTGTTTTTGTATCTGACGCTAAAATCATTGCTGAGCATCCTAGACTTCAGGAACTGACTTTATAGGTAAATCTCAGTGAACTTTTTGGTAGCAGAGAGTAGTAGGCATATGGGGTTTGCCTGTGGGCTTTGGATGGTGCAAGATAAATGTTCGGTAAATCTACAATAACTGAAATTTGGATCAGAGCTTTATCTGCGGAGTCGTTGGTTTCCATTATTTGAAAACAAAGCAAGATGCACATCTCACATGGACAAATGTCTTCTAATTTGGCAAATGCCTGTTTGGTTCAATACATTTGTTTATCCCTGAGTAATTTGTAGTTAGAATCTGTGTGCTCTACTGTTGTTAGTGGTAATCATAGACTGGTGAGGACAGATAGTGCTAGTTGAATTAGGACATATTTTACCTTATGGATACCAGAACCATATCTTAATAAAGATTTTTCCTATTTCATTCCATTTCTTTTATTTTTCACTTCCACTGCTCGTATATTTGGAGCACGGGTATCAACATTTTATTAGAATGTCTTGTAAAATACATCTGCTGTAACTTCGAATAGTTTTATTTTCTGCAGGTTTGGAGCTCTGTTAAACTGCAAAGTTTTGTTCTTGGTGGAAGACAGCATGAACACAATTGGATCACTTGTGTTTTTTTTTTTCAATGAGCCTCTTCAGAACCATTTTTATACGAGTCACAAAATACGTTACTACTCATATAATTTTTTTTTTCCATCATGTCTTTCTGCATTGTTTGGTTAAGGCTACTTTATTATTTGGATCAAGGTCATTATTTCTCTGTTCTCTCTCTGACCTGCTGGGTGAGTGGAATATTTGCTTCTTTAGAATACGTGATTATGGACACAAGCACATAGTCCTGTGGGCAGTGGAATTCAGTTTCCTTTTATTTGTACCAAGTATATCCCAGCAACATATGTAAAGTTTATTCTTTCCCACCTAACACACAGATCTCCCATTGATTTCAATAGGATCTTGAAAAGGGTGTATAAAGTGGGACACCTGGTTGGCTCGGTGGTTGAGTGTCTGTTTTCAGCTCAGGGCGTGATCACAGGGTCCTGGGATAGAGTCCTGCATCAGGCTCCCTGTGAGGAGCCTGCTTCTCCCTCTGCCTATGTCTCTGCCTCTCTCTGTGTCTCAAGAATAAATAAATTAAAACATTTTTTAATAAAAAACGGGGGAGCATAAAGAGATGAAAATCCCATCTGATGCTAATTTTGCAAAGTAGAATTCACTTTTTTCTTTGATGGGTTTTCATCATCCATTTTAAAGTTATCTTTTTTTTACATTTCTATCTCTGTTCACCAAAGGTAGAAGTATCACAAACTGTCCCTCAGAAAGAGAGCGAAATAGGGACAAAGATTGTTTTCAAATCCCAGACTAATCATTTTTACTTAATAATTGCTAAAAACAAGCTTGAAAAGAGAATGCTTCCTTTAAATTAGCTGCCACTGTGCAAACTAAATTAGTTCAATAAGTAATCTGATGGTGGCTTGTTATATCATGTAGCTAATTAATATATTATGATTTTAAGAATTATATTAAATGTATATATAATATACATTTTATGGGTGATTTTACAAGGCAACTTTTAACCAACAATAGTTGCTGGGTGGCTGCTCAAAGTTAAATTTGGAAAATAAACTTTAAAAAGATTAGTCATCTGTGAACTTTTATCAATATAAGTTGAGCCATTTAAAAGCAGGAGTTTACTTCCCTTTTAAAATCATGCATTATGTGTTAAAATTACATTTTATTTTACTAGCTATTAACAGCACAAGTTTGTGATTCTACTTAAATATTATCATCTGAAAATTAAAATAGCAATGAAAATCAACCTTCCTGATTATTCCTCAGGAATGAGTAAATGTGGTTGTTGTGTTCTTAACAACAATGATATTAATGCTGCTATAAAAAAGGCATTTAAAATAGCTAGATTTAGAGTATCTCACTAATGCTTGAGTTTTTAGCCAAAACTAGTCCCATATTTCATAAACACCGATTAGTGCCACCTTTTTAGAAAATGATTCATAGGGGAAAAAAAAGCTAGATCCATTTCAATATACATGATTTAAAATCACTTACACTTACAAACCACTTATGCATGTATGTTTGTATAAATATGTACATATATGTATGTAATACATTGTGGTAAGTATGTATAAGAATAAGAAGTATATCTATATGTATCAATATACATTGAAAATGAAAAATGAAAATTATGCATGAATGCTAGAAATATTGAAAAGTCAAAATCAAGAGTGTTAGCCCACTGACTGGACAGGAATTGAAAAGAGAGGTGCCAATAACAAAACAGAAGAGAATTGACTAAATAAATTTACTCTATTTCTGAAGGTCAACCCAAAAGAAAATACTCAAACTCTGAGTAACTTACCACAATAAATTTAACACTTTTCTGTTAAAGAAATTCTTCTTTTATGTACCATGCTTTTCATTTGTTTAAAAAAGAGAGAAAATGCATTTTCTTCTTTGATTTGATTAAGAAATCAATAACTTTAGTTCTTTAAACTCTAAATTATTCTTATTTTTTTATACTTTGAAATATTTTTTCCCTCTTTCATATGGAGGAGTCACTAGCTAGTGATTTAGTCAAATTAAATATTCGAGTGCCATACTGCCTCTAATAGAAATAATCCAGCATTTGGGTGGTAAATTTCCTTAGTGATTTATAGAATATTTCCAGGTTGCCAACTTATAACTTTTCTTGCCCTCCTTTTCCCCAAAACACAGACATATAAAAGCAGGTACTCTTACCCCAGGATAATTTAATTCATAAATATATCATGAGTTCAGTAAATTATTAAAGAATTGCTAAACTACACTATACTGCCTCTACCCCATGCCTAGTTCTCCCAAATCCTATGTTTCTGAGCGCCCATCACCTAGATTAAAGTATCTGTGTGTCTAGAACATCTTTCCATTAGGACACCATGGTTTTGAAGCAGCCACACTCATTTGCTCTTCTATTCTTATAGGGGCCACAGGATGCCAAATTGTTGCTAGTATGTTTAGCTTTATGTTTGGTTTACTTATTCTGAAGCCCTTAGCTCAAATGAGGCTAAACAATCTTCAGTTTCACCAGTAGGTGGGGGAACTTATTTCTTTTTTGCTTATTGTCAACCTTAGTTTTTTTTTCCTTTGGAAGGAAGTGTAGCTTTTTTTCTCCGTGGCTTTTCCCACAATCCCATTGATATGCTCTGGACTTCCAGTTACTGTTTTCTAGAATGTAACAATGAGGAAATCAGGAGGAAGATATTTTGGGAAATAAGTTCAGTTTTAGGTGTATTGACTAAATTAAAGGATACAAATCTAGAAAATTTTAGAAAATCAATTCATTTGAAAATGGTCTTTACATCTGGTAATTAAGAGAAATTGTGGTCTTTGAGAAATGTCTTTACTTGAGAAGTCAGATAAAGAGACACCAGATTTCATAGAGAAGTATTTAAGTGATGAAAAGATTGCATATAGTCTACACTTGAATTTCTTTGGATGGGACAGGACAAAATAGAATCAACTAGGTTGAGATCTGCTCTATTAAAAAAAAAATCAATGGGAAAACAAATTATTCAACTCTTTGAGTAGCCTACCATAATGTTTTAACAATGTTTCTATTAATGAAAGTCTTTTTATCTACCATGCTTCAATTTATCCTACCAATTCTATTTCTGATACAAAGATAGGGCATATTAGTCATCATTTTCCATTTGCAAGGAAAAGCACTTTTTATCATTTTCTTCTTCTGTGTCTTTCAGACACTCACCATGCCACATGCAAGAATCACTAGTTAGATTTAGTCAAGGAACTTAAATGTTTAAAGATAATGCATTTTCAGTGGCAAGCAATGGAGACTAAATTGTCAGGAAAGGACACTAGAGGATAGGTATTGGGTGGCTCACAGCACTACACAGGAGTCAAGATGACAGTGATTCACCTAGAGATTAAAATGTGCATTAGTGCCTTTGAGTTTTGGTACACGTGTTTAGTGGATGGATGTGGACTGGCAGACACAGGGCTTCTTGAAGAACCTTTGGGTCCCGTAGCACCCCTTTCACAGCTCCTACAATCAGGGAGTTCACAAAGCCAGACACATGTTCTCATGTTGAGAAGCAAAGAGGGATAAAAAAATAAAATAAAGCAAATTTCCACTGAAAATATATAGGATATAGCTGAATTTCTAAAATAATTTGCCTCTAAGAAATGATGACTTTGATCTAACTTAAAATTAAAATTGGTTTACCCCATTTTTACTGTTTTTACTAATCAATTCTGTCAAAATATTGACATATACTGACTAAACTTAAGACATGCTATATAGTATATATACCCAAGACTTGTGATTTAAAATGCAAAATCAGAGAATCTGAAGATAAACACAGATAACATGTTTCACTGTTAAGTAATTTTCACTAAGAGTATATTACAACAATTAATAGTCTCCCTTGGTGTACTCATGGGTCAAGCAAAAATGCCCATGAATTGTTTTCACTCCCTTGTCTTATAAATTTTGTGGACAAAATAAGCTTGGTAAAGCAAAAGGTAGCTCAATTTTCAAATCATTAAGGAGATGAACCTACAGAAGAAGTATATCCATTATATCAGAAACAGTGAATAACCATGAAAATGCTGATAAACCACACAGTTGAAATTTATCTAAAAATACGTGGTGATATTTAATTTATTATCATGTATTATGCATCTTGCTCAAGTTCCACTTCAAAAAGCATCTAAGTGTGTCAGTTCAAGTATACCCATTTAAAAATATACTGAGGCTCAAAGGTATTAACACACATTTTATTCTCTAGACTGGGACATTGTCATCTTGACCCCTGTATACTGCTGTTAAACACAGAGGATTTACTTTGAAGCTTTCATTTAAGGAATTGAGTTATTATCCTTTGCTTGACCTTTGTCCATGGCATATTTATCATGAAGCCCTGTAAAACTATAATGTGTGAGAAAAGTGAGAAAAGGAAGTAATATATTTGTGATTTATAAAGAAAGAAGGAATGGGCATAAATCAGACTTTTAAAATCCATGCATGGGCACCTCTTTACATAATCCATTTATAATCTCAGAATCCCTCCCTAAAATGATTTTTGTACATTTTTAAAACAATTGTCAGCAAAAGTAACTTGAAATCAATCACGATCTGTGATTTCCAAGATCTATTGCCAGGTTTTGTTTATATTTATTACTGGGAAGAAATGAGGGAAACAACGTTATTTTTAAAAGTACAGAAAGAAAGAGTTTTCAAGCTGTTCCCTTAATGAACTAGAAATAGTAACCCTGTCAAATTTAATATAAAAATAGTGTTATAAGCCTATGGCATCTATTTATTACTGGAGAACAAAAGCCTTCATCCATTTCCTTTAGAGAATGACATTTTTGTAATTCGCTGCCCATTTCATTTGTTCCAAAGGCCTTCGTGGGGTGACAAATATCCCACAGAAATGGCTACTGATACTTGATAGGATAATGTGCAGCCCCTCAGGACAAGGGCAAAGGCAGCAAACTTATCATCCTTTAGTTTAGCTTCGCATGGGTCAGTAACAGCGCCAGAGGTGACAGAGGATGTTAAAGTGTGGGAAGCAAGAGCTGAAAGCTGTAGGAGGGGAGTTTTTATAGTTTATCCTTTCTTTTGCCAAGAAGCTACGGAGACAGCTTGAATCACATTGTTGATGTGGTTCACTGCACGCCACACTAACTGTTTCTGGAAAAGAAGAGCAAGGGGGAGAAAAATCCAACACTTATGGGTCATTCTCACCAACAGCATGTGGCATTGCAACATGTCCTATAGGAGGAGGAAATGCATATTTAATATTTTAGCTTCGAGTTCATATTTTAAGAATGCATTATCCTGTTGGAAGGTCTGTGGTGAATAATCAGTAGGACATCACCATTATATCAACCCAATAATTTCGCAGAGAAAAAAAAACGTCAGCGATGTTGTCTTTCATTTGGGAATTTTCATAATACTGTTTTCTGCCACAGAGCGAATAAAAGATGGCTAGTGTGATTCTTCTTAAAGAATTTGACCTAGAGGTGTTCCCAAAGTGCAGTACTCTAAGTTTGTCATTAACAGTTGTCCACTAAGGACAACTGACTCGCATGAAATCCGAAAATACAGACTTTATTCCCAAGAAAATTAAATCAGTAGAGAACTCTCCCTCAGAATATTGTCAAAGAATGATATGCATCAGCTGGTGTATTACTCCTGATTCTATTAAAAGATCATGTGAGCAAATTCTCCGAAACACATCCCAATTTGAAAAAGAAGAAAGTGAAAAGAAGCATAAGTTCTTCATTAGGCAGGTATCTCTCGTCATGGCTGTCATCGCATAGGATGACATTCACAGAAATGGGATGGTAAGGCTGCCATGGTCTCTAATGGCACATCTGGTAAAATGATTCCTGTTTCGCAATATTAAGAAATTACTTTTTTTTAATGTTACATGTGATTTGAATTAATTTGTTCTAAAAATTAAATTATACAGTGCAAAAATTCCTTAAGGACCGATAGGACAAAGAACTGAAAATGGCGACCTTGTCTCACAAGCAAGATGCCAACTCCCCCTGAGTGATTAACAGCTTTGATGAGCATTTTGAACCATGATGTCCTCCCTAAGAACTGTCAAAGGCTTTCTGAGACGTTTGTTTTTCTTCTTTAAGCAGAAAAAAAGGCCCACTTGTGAATCTTGCCTTGCTAATATGGATAATGAAATATGTGTTATCAACAGAGAATGATGAACATTAAAACTTAAATATAATAAAGATATTTTTAACTGGGTAAAAATCCTTTGCAGTTTGATATAAATATAAAGAATGTTACGAAGTGTGGAATATTTTCTAGCAGACTCTTTTTATTCCAGGCATATCTGGAAAATTACATAATTCTGAATTGCAGACAGTGAAGACAAACTGATGCCTACTTTGAAATAAGTATGTTAAATAGTTCACATACTTTATCTCTGAAAACCTGGTTGTGTTCTCCTAATAGCACTATTGCTGGCTAAAATTTATACAGTACTTTTTCCATTGAGTTAGAAATTGTTCCCTTTTCAGAGAGAGGTTCATGTTTATTTCCAATGCAGAAGAACTTGTTTTAGTTTTGAAGGTAAATTGAACAAGTGATTGCTTTCATATATCATGTAATTCCTTACATGTTGATGGCTGTAACTTTTCTACTTAACACATTTTATTCCTTACCATGCCTGTCACTGGTTTAAGCAATCTGTGGGTAATTGATTTCTTCTGTAAAACAGATAACATTTGCTTAAAGCTCTTCTGATAGCTTTACAGCCTCTGCATTAGGAGAAGCACTTCCGTCACCACTGGCATTCTTATAAAATATAATTATTATATATCCATCAAAGACTAGAAAGAAAAGGGGAATAAGAAAAGGCAGTGCAGATATTTCCTGAATTCAGTGTCGTGGCAGTCATACTACAACTAGGGCTCATCAAACCGCCACTCACCTTGTTTCACTGCCTTGCTCACATGGTCTGCCCTTCCCTTACGCCTCCTCGTTTTTTTAAAAGAACAAGTCTTAGTCTCTTTCAAAGGCTAAATGATGTTCAATGCACTAGATTTCCTAATAGACAATAAAAATATCTTTAATTTGAGCAGTGACTATTTCTTAATTATGATTCACATTTTTACTTGTAACTTCAGAAAAGTAAATATGTACTAAGTCCCCTAAATAAGCAACTCTATAATGCACCTAATTTGAATACAAGTAAATTCAAGTTGTCAGAATTCTTTCCCTCTTTTTCTTTCTCTTTCTTTCTTTCTTTCTTTCTTTCTTTCTTTCTTTCTTTCTTCTCTTTTCTCTCTTTCTCTTTCTTCTTTCTTTCTTCTTTCTTTCTTTCTTCTTTTTTTTCTATTTTGTTATTTTGCTTTCTCAAGCCCCAAACTAATTGTCTAATATAGTTCTTGTCTTCACATGAAAGTGGGGCCAGTTGTGGCCTCTGTACCTATAACACAGAAGAACAGATCTGACTTGATTTTTAATTTATTAGTCTGTTTGTATATGTGTATATATGACAGAAGAATCTAGAGGAAAATGGAGGTACAGTAATAATGTTCCGGGAAAAATAATTTTCTAATCTAAGGATCTAGTTGATAATGACTTGATCTTTTCTTTTTCCTCTTTTCCCTTTAAAAGAAATTTTTATATTGAAGTGATTATTTTGAAATTCCAACTGTCAGTATGAAAGACGACACAGCAAGCTGAGTATGTGGATAAGAGCTCCCTCTTATAAACCTATAAACCAGAATGGGATAGTTCAGTTTGAGTGGATGGAAAGTAGTCTATTACATCTGAGTGCGGTATTAAGTTTAGTATCTCTAATAAATATTTGGGAAATGCATATAATAGAAAAATAAATAAATAACCCACCAACCAAAAAAGCAAACAAACGCTTTCTGTTTTTCTATAACAACTAAACCCGATTGGTTTTCTTTACTTTCAAGTGGAAGTCCTGTATAATGGGTACAAATTTAGCATTTTTTTAGTCCCCTGCATTTTTCTTTGTTTCTTATTTGAATCATTTCCACATAGTTCATATATTAAATATTGCCCTGACTTTATATGTTTTCCACACTGAATTTTGTGATTTTTAAAAATAGAAACTGCATCAGAATTTCTTATGAATACTTCTCAGCTTTTTTATTTCTGTTATTTCTAATTCATTTTTTTCATTTTATTTTCTTTTAAGATTGTATTTATTTATTCATGAGAGACACACAGAGAGGGGCAGAGACATAGGCAGAGGGAGAAGCAGGCTCCCTGCAAGAAGCCAGATGGGATCCCTCCATCGCTGGGATCACGACCTGAGCCAAAGACAGACGCTCAACAACTGAGCCCCTAATTCAGTTTTTTTTTTTTTTTATTCAAAAGCAGGAGAGACACTGACTCCTCTTTGGTCCAGAAAGTTGTAATTTGGGTTCTCAGTGCTCATGTTTCTCTGGTCCCCTTTCAGCTCTGTTGCCCATTTTGCTAAACACCTTTCCATTACTTCAGTCACAGTTTCTTGGCTGCCCTCCTTTCTGTCATTCCACTCCCCGTTCCCAGCATTGTTCCAGCCAGACCTATAACATGTGATCACAGAGAATGCCATCTTGTCACTTTGCCCCAGTGTAATCTCTTTGGAAGCCCCACATCTTCCAGGAAGTCTTTGTGTAGTGATTAGGGGAGAGCTGACACAGTCCTTGTCCCCACAATTCTGCTCATCTTTCATGTAAACTTTTTATGACTTCCACCATTGCCATGTCTCTCTAGATGAATCTGTGGTCTTTTTTTAGTATCTACTACTTTTCAGTTATTGTGTCATAGAACTAACACTGATCTATTCAAGTTCGTGTCTTCAATTCTGGTTTTAAATTCCTCGAGGTTAGAATCTCTTTTTCTTATCTGGTGACTACTTTAGCATTATATGTAAATTGTAAGCAATACATATATTTTAATTATGCTGCTGTAGTGTATTCTTTAAGAGAGTAAGCATTCAGTACTATCAAGTTATTTTTTGAAAGTATAATGTTAGTAAAGGATTTAAGCAACAAATCATCATTTATTTCTTTTCCCATGATTGATTTCAGGACTCCAAGAAATTTTCAAGTTTTACATTTGCTTTGTTAGTAAAGTACTGTGTTCAGTGCACACAGCTATAGTTACTTTCTCTAAATTATGTTCCTTTCTTTCTTTTGACTGACTCCATATGACCCAGACCATTCAGATGATGGAAGAAAAAAAATCAATCTTCAAAATTTCTTCTTAACGATCAAAATTTTTCATCTTAACAGTTGCTGTGCCTAAATTTTTAGTAATATTTTTGAAATAGTTTAAACTCTTCCTGAAGATCTGTGGCATATATTTGCATTGTAAGTTCTTTGGAAAAAATATATCTTAATTTTTACACTGACTATGTGTAGAAGTCCCGGGCATAGCCCCAGGCCAAGAGATGCCTTACAGAAATGATGTAGAGAAAGTTGTTATTTCAAATCACCAGTTCTAAATCACATCATTATGATTAACTTGTCTTTAATATAGCAACAATATCTTAAATTAGGTTTACTTTTTTATTTTTCATTTTATTTTTTTAAAGATTTATTTATTTATTTATGAGAGAGAGAGAGAGAGAGGCAGAAACACAGGAGGAGGGAGAAGCAGGCTCCATGCCGGGAGCCCAATGTGGGACTCGATCTCGATCCCGGGACTCCAGGATCGTGCCCTGGGCCAAAGGCAGGCGCTAAATCGCTGAGCCAAGGATCCCTGGTTTACTTTTTTAAAACTAAGAGAAGGGATCCCTGGGTGGTGCAGTGGTTTGGCGCCTGCCTTTGGCCCGGGGCACAGTCCTGGAGATACCGGATCGAGTCCCACGTTGGGCTCCCGGTGCATGGAGCCTGCTTCTCCCTCTGCCTATGTCTCTGCCTCTTTCTTTCTCTCTGTGTGACTATCATAAGAAAAAGAAAATAAGAGAAATCTCAGAGAGATTATACACTGTTACTAATACTTACAAAAAGTCAAAGCAAAAAGTCTTGGTATTTGCACTGACTTGTGAGAGGTAACTCAGTGCGACGGAAGGGAAGATTCATATTAGTGATTTTTTCCTTGGGAAAGTGCTTTTAAGTCCAAGTATAATATTAAATGCTTTTCCCACCCCGTAAGTGAGCTCTTCCAGGTGACCTATGAGTTGGAGTCATTTGACATTTGAGTATTTGAGTGAACTCTTCAATTTCCTTTCTACTTCAAGAGAATGTTGAGACTGGTGTTAATACTCTTATTTAAGTGGAAATTTACTTTTTCTATGTGGTTGTGGTACAGGGAATCCTAAATATTTTTTTTTAATCTGAAAGGATAAGAAGGTCTATAAACTTAAGAATACCTATATGTTTACTTATTACAACTGGGCACTGGGTACAAGGCAGATGCCAGCAAGGTCATGGAGCTTTTGAAGCAAGGAGGATCTTTGTAATTCATATATGTGTGTGAGTCAAAATGAATTAGCTTAGTTCATTCCATTCTTATCTTCTTTTTGTATTTTCCCTATTTCTTGTTCTCTTAAAACTTGAGAAATATTCCTCTAATTCTGATTTTTCATCTGTAATACCAGTGTCTCAAACATACTAAGCACTCAATAAATGTTTGCCATATGAATGAAGATGTACGTGTAAGTCCTAAGTACTCAGACATTACTTCAATTGTGGATAACATGGACATTTGTGGCTATTAGAATCTAATGGGAATACTCCCAAATGCCACATAAAATCACAACTTTATATAAACACCTTTTGGAGAATGAAGCAATATCAAAAAGAAGAAAATCCAAGTCTCATATTTTACCTATGGTTTTGCAATGCTAAAACACTGAATAAAAAACATTTGACATTGTTTAGAACAAATATGAATCACTGGTCCTGGCTAAAATGTTTCAGTGTTTTAAACCCTAACAGGGTTTTCCCTCAGGAAGAGATAAAACTTAGAAGGAAATGCAAATCAATAGGGAATGATAGACTTTGACGAATTAAAAATGTTTTCAGGAGTCATTGTTAGAAGAGGAATTCTCAACCACTTTATAGAGGGATCCTAACAAGGGTAGGGAACTAGGATCTGTGTAGGGCAATGAGATAATTGGAGCAGAAGAGAGTTTTGCCATCCCCTGGAAAATCAGTGGTCCTTATTATCTTCCCAGGATCTTTCCAAGTTTCCATGTTATTCAAAATTCTGAGGTTATTATATTTCAATAAATTTTTCCTTACCTTTAAGTGGCAGCCACAATTCTAGGAAAAAGTAGATTTACTTTCTTGTATTGGTATCCAGCAAGATTTATTTAACAATAGGAGAATGTATGGGCCAGTGCCAGAACATTTACATATTAGGCAGGTTTGCAAAATTTTTATTTTCCATGCATTATTTTTTTAGGATTTTATTTATTTGCTCATGAGAGACACACAGAGAGAGGCAGAGACATAGGCAGAGGGAGAAGCAGGCTCCCTCCGGGGAGCCTGATGCGGGACTTGATCTCAGAATGCCAATCCCAGTATGCTGGGATCACAAACCAAAGGCAGACGATTAACCACTTGAGCCACCCAGGTGCCCTTCATGCATTATTTTTGGAAAAAAAAATCAAAACACACATTTACACACAAGACCCTCAAATTCCCTATATTTTTTTTTTATCAGTCTTCATAAACCTTAATAGAAGATAATGGTTCCAAAGCAGCTCAACCAAGTCATATATGATTTTGATTCTTGTAAAAAGAAACTTTTTACTAATGATGTAGCTGGAGAAAAACAAGTGATCAGTAGTGTTCTTACATTTGTGTTCAGGTTTATAAACTATTAGGGAATTTCATAGCACTAAATAAGACTTAATACAGATTATTTAATGAGTTCAGTCAGATATTGATAAGTCATAAAAACCGCAAACCATTACTTATTTTTGCATATTTTTCTACCATCCATAATTTTTTTTTTATTCCTGACAGATATCTGAAAATTGTAGGCTTAAAAGGAGACATTCTAAAGTAAATTTGCTTATAGGCTATAAAGTTTGAGATGTTTCTTGGAAAAAAAACATTCATGTTTTAAATCAACTTGGGAGGCAATTGGCTTTGGCTATGAAAGGTGTTATGATATTTGCTCACTGGAAACAAAATTCTACAACACATAAAGTTAACAAGTATTCAAAAAAGACAATCTTGTTTTGTGTATAACAATCTTGTTTTGTGTATAGTCTCCTGGCAAAGACTCAGGAGATGTAGAAAGACACAGTAAAGACAATATAAAGATGCATGGAAAGTTCTTGGGTAAAATTATGCAAACATTTCCATATTCCAGGAAGACATCAACATTATCCCTAAAAAATCTTTCTGGTGGTGAGAAAATGATGTTCACCACCCTCTCTTCCTAGTGGTGTAAAAAATTATAGTTTACACTGAACAGATTTGATCTGTCCTGCTTCTATTACTTATTAATGAGAGAGAGAAATGAGAGTGCAAAAGATGAGGAATAGAGACTAATAGGACAGCCTACAGACATATAGAAGTTTAGTATGAAGCCCAGTCAAATCCAACCTAAAACATTTTGACCTCTAGCTATCCTGCAGACTGATAAACAGAAAAATTATTACTATTTTAGGACACTGAGGAGTTTAGGACTGGTTTGTTACAGCACTACTATGGAAATAGCTGACCGATACACACGCTATTGGTAATCTTTAAAGGCACTGATCAAGTACAATTTGTCCATGTAGACATATTGAAAAACATTAACTTGCTGATTTCACCATATAAAGAAGGGACATATTCTGACCAAATCACATAAATTCCAAAACAACTCTGTACCAGTATATGCAGAATTAGCCATTAAGATATAATTAGAGTGTACTGAAATCTGGCTCTGAGAATAATGCATAGAGTAATAAACCAAATAATAATAATTTTAGTAATTTTACTTTTGTGTAAGCACTACTTATAGTTTCTTTGTTTACTAAAATTCTATGGATTTTTAAGGTTAGAGTCTTTTCTCTGAAATGTTCCCTGAATAGTCTAGTCCACACAATTTTTTTTCATTCTTTAATAATGTTATATTATCTAATACAGAAATTAATAAGCCTCCAGCAAGGATTCTGTTCCTAAATGTCTTTCTCTTTCTAAAAGTGTTAAGGGACTTGAGAGGTACTAAGGTTTGACTCTGTAGTAATGTTTATACATAGACTTTAGAGAGAAGATACAGGTTTATAAATGCAAACACTGTGGTGGAAAAAAAATCACCATTCCTATTGTAAATGTGAAAGGAAAGATGTTCTTTATTTGTAACAGATTAAAACAGTTTCTCATTCTGTACATAAGTGAGGTGGTTAACTATATAGGCAAATGTCTTGGTTAGAGCCCTTAAGTTGTACATTTGTGGGAGTTAATATTCTTTCAACTGCCACTTGGATTATTTGGAGTCTAGGTTGTTTTCAGCAAATACAACCTACAACTTCTTGTGTAATTCTTGTAAGAATTTTGTTTGACAGCATTTTTAGTCATGGATAATTGAATAAAGACTATATAGTCTAGCCAGTCCTCTACATTAAGTGTATCCTTGGATCAAGTTAGTACATAAGAAAGCTGTAAACAATAAAAACCCTGTTTTAGTTCTTTATATAACTAACTTTATTGGCTTGCATTTGTGTCGATATTTAACTTAGAGCTAAAAGAGCCATTTTGGATTCTGGGACAGAATGACACAATGAAAGCAGTACATTATGAAGATGAGTTTGTAATGCTCCCCACCCCCCATATCCCTTCATGTAGTTAATAGCCCTAGAAAGTAAAATGTTAAAGTGAAGTAAATAATAGAAAATATTAGTGTAAACTTTCACTTCTGGTCAAGATGGAGTCATAGGGTTTGGAATTACCCTCCTGCAGAAACATTTAAAACTAGAAGAACATGTTTGAAATAATGGTTATAAGACACTTGGACAACAGTCAATGAAAGACTGATTTCTGAAAGACGGGAAACAAATGAGGTGAACCAGTGGTACCCCAGGTGAATGCCATGAGAGAGTTTTCAGATAATGACACAGAGAAAGAAAACATAGGCATCTGCTTGCTTTCCTGAAATGAGATGGAATGGAAGTCCAGGGGACCAAGGTTGTTAACATTCACATAACAGAGTTCAGAAAAGGAGAGAGCTGTATACAGAGATCTGCAGAAGGCTCCTCTTAAGCAGTCAGTACATCAGGGCATGCACCTGAGGAAAATACCTTAGCCCTGGGAAATAGCCGCACACAGGATTAGAAGAGACAATGCCCAACACTCATAAATACTGGCAATACTGCCATTCCCACCAGCCAGATTAGAAAAGCTCATAATTGGGCAGAGTACTCAGAAGAGTCTTACCTCACTAGCTGGGAATAATTCATCCTAGATAAACACTCTCTGGTTCTGAAATAGCAATTTTAAATGCAAAACCAGAATGACTGGAATCATTTCTAAAAATTAACTGCCTCCCAAAGGAAAGCTTAAGAATATTTTTAGGAATACAAACTTATCTGCCATCCAACAATGTAAGATACAATGTCTCAAATCCATTAAAGATTAATCAGCATGCAAATAAGCAGGAAGTTATAACCCATGAAGAGGAAAAGAAAAACCAATCACCTGAGACCAGCCCAGAACTGACACAGATGTTAAATTAGGCAAAGACAGAAAAGTTATTACATCTCTTTCATATATTCTATGTACATACTAATTTAAGCAGAGTCATAGAAGATATTATTAAAAATTACAAAATGAATTACTATATATGAAAACTCTATTTTTTGACAAAAAATATACTGAAATGGATGACTAGAAGATTAGACATTGAAGAAGAATAGATTAGTAAACTTAAGCCATAAAAAGTAGATACCATTTGGAATAAAACAGAGGGGAAAAGTAATAATAATAAAGAAAAGTGCATCAGTGAGTTATAGGACCACTTTATGTGGACTAATATATGTGGACTTGCAATAGCTGAAGGGGATATGAAAGCTATAAACAACAAATCCAAAAATCTCAACAAAACCCAAGCACAAGAAACATAAAGAAAATTACACCAGGGCATATCATAATTAAATTGTTAAAAATTGTGGTAATGAGAAAATTGTTAAACCAGCTTGAGATAAATGACACATTATATACTGGAAAACAAAGACTAGGAGGACAATACACTTCTTATTTGTAAAACAAGAAGATAAATGGATCAATGTCTTTCAAAGTATTAAAAAAAAATGACAACCTAAATTTCTATACCCAATGGAAAACCTTTCAAAAATGAAATTGAAATAAAAACATTTTAGGCATACAAAGCAGAAAGAATTCATCACTAGCTAAACCACACCATAAGAAATGTTAAATATTTTTTAGGCAGAAAGAAAATTATATAGGAATAATTGATCCACACAAAGGAATAAAAAACATCAGAAATGGTAAATATGTAAATATAAAATTTTTTTTGATAAATAACAAATAAAATACTTTTATCTTTTTATTTAAACTTACTTAAAAATATACAACTGTTTAAAAGATACAATTTCAATGTCATGTGGAATTATATATATGTATAAGTAGACTATCTTGCAACAATAGGTAAAGGTCAGGAAGGGAAAATTGAAGTACACTGTTGTCAGGTTCTTACATTATACATGAAGTGGTATAATATTACTTGAAGATAGACTATATAATTTAATTGAGTGAACCACTGTATAGACAATAACATGTATGAATTGCAAAATAATTATGCCAGTAAAGAAAGCCAGACATGATGTATGATTCCATGTATATAAAGCTCGACATAATGTAAACTAATCTATAGCGATAGCAGAAAAGTGGTTGCCCAGGATGGCGGGGATGGCGGTGGTACTAAAAGGGATGGGAAAGGCACATTAGATGGGGAACCAAAGAAACTTCTTTGGATTGATGAATATGTTTACTATCTCAATTTTGGTAACATTTTCAGTTTCATACATATATCAAAACAAAATTGTGTATATTGAATATATATAACTTATTATGTAAAAAAATATACCTTAATAAAACTTTTAAAAATATCAGTATTAAAGACCTGCCAAATGTTTTTTTTTAAATCTAATAAAGGTAACTCAGCAAGCCTAAGATACTCTTTAACTAATAGTATTACTGAAATAATTAGTGTATGTCAGGAAAGCAGCTACACTGAGTCTTAAGCACCTATAAATATGTTTTTTTTTCAATAAAAAAAGAATCCAGGACCTAAAAGAAGTTACAATAAAATTTATATATTTCCAGAAATTTTCCTGTAATAGAATTCTTTTGCATTCAAGTTTTGTTAAAACTAATTTACAAGTGCCATTTTCTTCAATTTCTGAGACAGTTTATCTTTAATGAAAATTCTATCATTCATCATAAAGATGAAATTTTTTGCCTTTTAGTGATTTTTTTCAACACCACAGGTTCAATTTTCAATACTTTTTTAAAAAAAATATGGTATTAAGACAAGATAGGGGGTGGTGGTGCATGGGTGGCTTGTCAGTTAAGCACCTGCCTTACACCCAGGTCAGGATCCCAGGGTCCTGGAATAAAGCCCTGTGTTGAGCTGCCTGCCTAGTGGGAGGTTGCTTCTCCCTCTCCCTCTCCTCCTCCCCAACTTGTGCTCTCTCTCACACTCGTTCTCAAATAAATAAAATCTTAAAAAAAAAAAAGACCAGATACCCAAAATTAAGTTAGACAATAAGCACTAGTGATATATATAGTTTTCAGGCATGGTTATAAACTTTCAGTTATATGTTTATAAACTTTCTTCATAGGAACTTGGCAAAAGTATTGACTGTACTTAATTGATTTGACAACCTTGCTTCCAAATATTTATTGAATTAATTATCAAGGTGTGCAAAGATTTAGCTTTAAGGAAGCTTATTAAATGATTATTTATAATAGTAAAAAATGGGATACAGCTTCAATCTTCAACAACAAAGTATTATTTAAGTTAATGTGGATACATATAAATAACAAAGTATGAAGTCATTTTTTTAAAGATTTTATTTATTCATGAGAGACTCAGAGAGAGAGGCAGGGACATAGGTAAAGGGAGAGGCAGGCTCTGTGTAGGGAGCTTGATGCAGGACTCAATCCCAGGACCCCAGGATCATGACCTGAGCCAAAGGCAGATGCTCATCCACTGAGCCACTCAGGCATCCCGTATGGAGCCATTATGAATGATATTTGATGGTCTAAAAAACACTTATAAAAAGTGAGAATGACGGGAGGCCTGGGTGGCTCAGAGGTTGAGCATCTGCCTTTGGCTCAGAGCATGATCCTGGGATCCTCAGATCAAGTCCCTCATGGGACTCCCTGTGGGGAACCTGCTTCTCCCTCTGCCTGTGTCTCTGCCTCTCTCTCTGTGTCTCTCATGAATGAATGAATGAATAAATAAATAAATAAAATCTTTAAAAAAAGTGAGAATGATAAAGTGCAATTTGCAAGACAACCTGTATAGAATACTGCAGTTTTATATTTTAGAATCTGTGTTTATAACAATAAACAAATGCATATATATGTAATCCCTTTGTTAATCCTATATTTCAGTTAGGTATTACTGTGAAACAAATCACTTCAAAATGCTGTGACTTAAAACATTTCTTTCCACAACTGTGTTGTTGGATGGGACCACATGAGATCATCTATGGAGAGAATGTAGATAGAAGAAATCTCAGAGGTACACTAATGCCTAGTAATTGGCAAGAGAAGAATCCAGCCAAGAACACTGAAAATGACCAGCTAGTGAGGTAACAGGTTAATCAGCAAATCATGGAGTCTTGAAAGCCAAATGGGAAAGGTGTTTCAAGAAAGGAGAGATCAATTATGAAGGCACACAAGAAAGAGGGGGCGGGGAGGAGGAAGGAAGGAAAGAATAGGGAAGGGAGGAAAGAAAAAAGGAAAAAAGATCCTTCACTATCAAATTTTAAAATATAGAGATCTTTGGTGACTCTATCAAAAGCTGTTTCATAGAGCAAATCTTTTTTTTAAGATTTTATTTATTTATTCATGAAAGGCACAGAGAGAGAGAGAGGCAGAGACACAGGCTCCATGCAGGGAGTCCGATGTAAGACTTGATCCCGGGTCTCCAGGATCAGGCCCTGGGTTGAAGGCAGTGCTAAACCGCTGAGCCACCGGGGCTGCCCTCATAGAGCAAATCTAAGAAAGAATAGAAGCAGTCAGAATGACCAATTCTTTAGTTTTATTAAAAAGCTTGGTTGTTTTATGGTGTTGAGGCAAAGAATTTACTAATTTTCTGAAGTCATCAAAATGCAAAAATCATTGATCTCTGTGCAATGGGCTGAATTTATATGTTGAAATCCTACCCTCAAATGTAGTATTAGGAGGTAAGGCCTTTGAGAAATAATTAGTCATGAGGGTGGAGCCCTCATGAATGAGTTAGTGTCTTTCTAAAAGGGACCCCAGAGAGCCCTGGAGCTCTCCTTCTAAAGCCCTTACATGAAGAAAAGAGTAGTCCACACCTGGAAAAGAGCTCTCACCAGAACCTGACCATGCTGGCACCCTGACCACAGACTTCTAACCTCCAGAACAATGAGCAATAAATTTCCATTGTTTATAAGCCCAGTCTACAGTACCTTGTTACTGCAGTCTGAACTAAGACACTCAGGTTTTTCAATTTTTATAAAGAGGACACTTCAGATTTAACTTAATTTGTTAACATATTTACTGTCAAAGGTAGACTATTACCTGCTTGGCATTTTGCACCCAAATTGGGCAAATAATTTGTGTCTAGGTCAGTCAGTTTTCCTTATGTAGATGTTCAGTTAATGCATATTTAGTACTCAGTTTCCAAACAATCCCATTTTAGCTGGCCTTTCTCACACAGTGCTCTGAGATTCTAAAGAGAAAGAAGGCTCTCTTTTTGGCTGTACTTCCTCTTCACATTCCCTAGGGAATATTGTCCCTTGTTTCAATTTTTTCTACCTGCTTCATATCTTCCAGAAATGTATTATGATTCTTAATTACTAAGACCTCTCACCTTTTCCTTCTTTCATTTTAATAGATCTTATGGAAGAGGGAAAGTGAATGCATTTATTTAAATATCCACTTTTAACTCCAAGAAGAAGATGGTGTGTGTGTGTGTGTGTGTGTGTGTGTGTGTGTTTTGTGGGAGGGAGTTGAGAAGGAGTTACTGTTACATTAGGATCTTTACTCTCCTGCATAAAAATATAATGCTGCTTGCTTTGGGAAGACAGAAGCAATTTTAACAACATTGAATTAATCATTCTTTGAATAAAGTATGTTGCTGTAAAAATTTTGGGCTTATAGAACTGACATATAAGCAAAACATAAAAACAGTTAAAGTTTTATAACCATGCATATTGAAGTTTTTCTTGGAAAGTGTTTGAATCAACTTTAATATATACAATGTATCTTTAGATGTGAGGCACAGATATATTATGGGCCCCAAGAATTATTTCAGAAACAATCAAAACAGTACATGGAATGTCAAGAAATTTTGGAGTTGTTCTGGAAGGAGCACAAGACTTCATTTCACGGGGAAATCAAGAAGGTAATGCAAAGGAAATTGATGTTATGCTAGATAGTTCTCTACCTTAAGTATTACATGACTCTTGAAAAAAGAATGGAAGGAAAAAATACGAATGACCAGTCTATTTTGTCAACTGAGAAATTCAGAATGTATATCCATGTGTTGTAATAGATGCCATAAATTGACACCTAAAAATCATGATAGATACAGATACGTGTGTGTGTGTATATATATTATATAGAATAACATTTTAATGGCATATGTATGATATATATATATATATATATATATATATATATATATATATACCCTATATATACTACTTAATCTGGATCTGAAAAACTGTATTTCTATAAACTGTAATAATTTCTATATACATTTTAAAAATATCATTGTCACCTGTGAGATTTGTATTAAAAGAACAACATTTCTTTACTAACTTTTGCTGCATTGACAATGATTGATATGTTTGGTTAAGAAAGAAAAAGTCATGTAAATTTTGTAGTAAATTAAAGTAATTCAGAATAGTTAGAAGTAATTTTTGTCATCACGACAACAGCTTCAGCAAACATAAAAGTATTATAAAGTTTATTTTTGACTTAGCACTTTGAGAAGAGATACCTGATAAAGGAAATAAATTATGACTAAGTCCCAGAATTCTTAACTTATTTCATGGAGACTTTTTCATTTTAAGGTAAGTGGAATAGCAGATATGACACCATGATTTAAAAAAAATGTGCTTGAAGAAGGAAAAAGTCGTGTATCTTTTTTGTTGTTGTTGTTTTCTGCTCATATTGATGATGACCTAAAATAGATGATTCCCCAAAACTTTACCTTTTTGATTGACAGAAAAATATTAACATTGAAAACCTTTGATAGGTATGATTCAATTCAAAGCAAACTATGCTAAACTTTTTGAATTCTGAATTCTGGAAAAGTCTCATTTCAGGAAACATAAGAACAACCACAAGAGAACAACTTTATTAGTGTAAAAAAATAGCATTATTTTTGACACTGATGATTCAGAATTTATGACAATCCTGACAGACTGAAGTTTATCTTTCTTTGACTTTTTGTTGAAGAACAAAATAAAGAAATGTAAATAATAATAACCTGATTAAAGGACTTTCAAAAGCTCTCAATTCTCTACACTATTAAAGAAGCATCTTTGGCTAATTATTTCCCCCCCCTTTTTTTTTAAAAGAGAGAGTCTCCAAGGGATTTTATATGGGGAAGACTTAGAATCATTGGCTATGAAAACTAGAGGACACTGGGGAGATTACCTTCACTTGAAGACTTCCAGAGGCATTACTTCCAGCTTCTCAAACAATTCACTGGCATTTTTAACCATTCAAAAGTCCTTCCTAATGATGTTAGTAATAAGAGTAAAATGAATTTTCTTGGAAACATTTCAACCTTGGTCAGACATCTGTTGTAATGAATATAATTTAAATGGGTAAAAAGAAGGCAGAGAAGAGAGTGGGAAATCTGGTAGCAAGTAAGTGGGAGAAATTGACCAGATGTGGAGCAGCTGGAAGAGGGTGGTGTCATGAAACCACAAGCCAGTCTGACCCTAAGTGAAGGGGAGAGGGAGAAGGCATTGGTTGGCAATGTTTTAGACAGACCTGCAGGCTAAAAGAGGTTTGACAAGGCTGTCAGAGAGTGCCCTCAAACAGGGGTTACCTATCAGAGGTGTCGCGTGTCTCCCAGGAATCACTCTGCCTTCACATTCCAGCCACTCTCAGTCATCAGCTGGAAGCAGCCCAAGGAGCACCATGATCTCAGCATAAATGAAGTTTTGGATTTCAGAGCACAATGGCTGGGCGTATGGTCAATTATACTCCCTGCAGTGCTGGGTCTGCAAAGTTCATCCTGGTGGACACCACATTGTGCCCTTGCACCATTCAGATCTACGTCTTCATACAGGTCCAGAAGCAGATCCTTTGTGGGTTCCACAGGCCTTTCTTCCTGAACAAAAATGAGCAAGAGAGAGGTTAGTGGGATGAACTAAAGCTCCCATCACTGCAGTAGTTCCCGGGCTGTAACCACTACTCTTCCATCTTCTTTTAAATTCCTTTTATCCTGAGAGAGTCCCTCAGCAAATCCTGATGACATGCCAGGTGGTATGAAGCAAACCTTCATCCCTGAAATATCTGAACTTTTGATTATCATACCCTTCACAGTCCTGGTTGCTTCACATGACTGTTCACATTTATAGTGGGGTAAGGGGGTACTAGGATCCAAATGGGTCACCTGGGTTCTACATTCATTCCTCCCTGTCCCCATTGTGCAAGCAGCCTTCCATCATTCTGCTCATCAAAATCAATGGCCTCTGCCAGTATGGTGACTCCTGTTTTCTCCTGTTGGTCCCAGGACATGAGAAGTACCAAGTTCCCAGATGGTAGCCATTAACTTACAGCTTGGTAGAATTCTTCATTATTCCCTGGCAGACCTCAAGATTGTGAGGAGAGAAAGCATAGATCTTCCAGTGAGTCATTAATGGCCACTCTTTTGGAACCATGTGTCCTTTCCTATTGGAAACAAAGCACCATATAGGGGTCTCCATCTTGATAAATATATTTTATCCTTTCAGATTGTTTCCTCAGTATTGGCACCTTAGTTGCACACCGAGGAGTCTATTCTATCATGCTATGAGGCTGGCACTCTGAGTTGTGCAGTAAATGTTACGATTAGTGGGCCCCGTAGCCATGGGTCCACTCCCATACTTATTTGCTATGAAATAGACCTATAAATTAGATCCTGTGCTGTATAAGATCCCATGCTTATGGGTCAGGTGTTCTGTTAGTGACTGGAAAGCAGTACTGACTAAAGATCTGCAGGCAGAAAAGATAACCTATGCCCAGGGTAACTATGTACCCTTGTAAGTCAAATCAGGGTATAAATGGGGCCATGTAATCGACTAACCAATTGAATTCTTCAGGGAATAGTGCCATATCAGGAACTCAGTATTGGTCTGTGTTGTTGGCAAGTTGGACATTCAGAGATAGCGGTAGTTAGATCAGCTGTGGTAACTAGGAGTTCGTGTTGTTGGGCCCGTATAGAGCTTTTATCTCTGCCACTATGGCCACTTCTTTTGGTGCCCATCATGCCCATCAGAGTGGCTGATAAGGAAGGCTGACTATGTCAACTGCATGTATCATTTTATCTATTTGGCCATCCAGTGCCTTTCCCATAGTGGATGCTTTCTGGCAAATAATGTGTAATACAAAAATCTTTACCTAGTGTGCCTACTCCCATATGACCATCAGATGCCTCTATTTCAGACCACTTTGTCTCTGATATTATTCTTTTTCCTCCACACTCTAATGGTAAGGCCATTGACCATTGCCCAGAGATTTATATATATTCTTACCTAGGCTTTCCTTTGCACACAAAAAGTATGGCCAAGTATATTGCCTACAGCTCTGCTAATGGGAAGATTTTTTTTCCACCCCACTGATTTTCAAGGCCAACCCTGAATGTGGCTATAATGTAGCCACTGTCCATGTTTTACTTGCACCCACATGCTGAGGCAGTCCATCCACAAGCTCAGACTTCTGCCTGCTTTTTTAGCTGGTAATATAAGAGCTCCCATACAACGACAGGTACAAGTCAGGGGAAGGACACATAGTGTAACTGTGTTGGGTGACATGTGGTCTGGGCTACTTTCTCATGACCAATGGACTATGTCTCAGCCTATCTGATAATTGTGATTTGGTTGGTCAAACAGAATTCAGCTCATGATGGTCAGTTCCAGGTACATGGCCAGTATGCTTTCCACGGTCAAGTGTTCTGTGTTTACCAAAATCCAGTAACACACAAGAGATGATTTTCAAGGAATAATTCTCTACTGTGCCTGGACTTCATTCAGAATCCCAGAGGCCTATATTGTGATTCTTCCACCAGACCTTGAGAGTAAGTTTCATATTGCACCTTTTCCAATATTTTAGAGTCTGCTGGATTCCCCAACACTAGAAAATATTAGAGGCTGATTGCCTCATACCCTGGATCTGCTACAGCACACTTTCTTGCTCCTCTATTTTTGTTCATTGTTCTTTTTTTTTTTTAATTTGAAGATGTTAAAGAGAAAGCAAGGTTGGCTTCCTATCTCTTCTGCCTTTAAGAATGCCGTTCTGTATTAATCATTTCCATAACTTTCTGCAGGTTAAATCTCTTGACTTTCTCTCCAGCTTTACCTGTCATTATGGCACTTGAAGCCAACTAGCTTTAACAATTAAGTGTCATCATCTAGTTTTTATTATTGAGTAGAGGTGCAATATCACCATGGATGTTCAAGAGCCCAGGTCTGTAACTGCCCCTCCTACCATCATCTGTAGCCTATAAAGAATGATCTCTGAGTTACTTAGCTATTCTGGTGCCCCTCTTACCATCATATTTCTGATGGCCTTGGTGAGTGGTATGTTTTCTTGAGTCTTCCGACTTACATAATATGACTATTCAATAGGCTCACTTCTCTCAGCCTCATTACTTCTTCTTCTACCTGCCATGATAGTATTTGCACTTTATTTTACTTAGAGTTGGCCATCACTTTTAACAGACATCTAAAAGCCACCCCAGCAGCAAGTTTGCTCTATTGCCCGGAGTCCTTGTTTTAATAGGGTATTATATTCCTTGTCTTTAGAAAATACAGCTAAGGCAATGAATTCTTGCTTATCCAGCTGTACATTCTGTTGCCCTAGATTGAACACCCTCAAAATCTCATCTAAGAAGTCCTTTCTTCATTTTTGGCAGAATATGTCAGCTAGTTCTTAGAATTTTTATTTATTTATTTAAAGATTTTATTTATTTTATTCATAAGAGACACCCGGGGGCAGGAGCAGGCAGGGACACAGACAGAAGGAGAAGCAGGCTCCATGCAGGGAACCGGACGTGGGACTCGATCCCGGGTCTCCACGATCATGCCCTGGGCTGAAGGCGGCACTAAACCGCTGAGCCACCAGAGCTGCCCATAGTTCTTAGAATTTTTAAAATGTAGTCTCTTTCTTCCCATATCAGGCCTAACATATTTCCAGCCAGGTTATGCTGGGTTTCAACCCTAGCTATTGGTCTAGTAGCCAGAAGAAGAATTGGAGCAATTCCTGAGAGAACGCTGATTGTCTTGTGAGGGAGAAGCTTCTGTAGCATTTTCCTACCCAGTGGAGGGAGTAGCTATAACTAAAGAAGGATGGACTATCTTTGCAAACATAGAGGGCCCAGGGGTAACCAAGTGGATTAAATGGTCAGCACCTTCAATGTCATCCATTCAGATTTCTTTGTCTCATTTTTCAGAATCTTAGGTTTTCTTTTTTCTACCAAGGCCCTCAGTTATGCATAATAAACCTGCCTTGACATTGTATTCAAACACGTTCGGAGCTCTGTGACTCTGATAAGTAACTCTTCAGCCTGTCACTTAATTGTGTTTGCTATTCCACTACAGGAAGTTATAGCTGAAACTCTCTGGGTTCACACACACTGAGCTGTAAACTCCTTTTTATCAACCCTCAGTTCTTTCATTATCCTTCCATAAATTGTCATAGTCTGCTGTCTTTGTAGGCATTGTTACCCACTATTTTTCATACACCTGCATCATTACACCTGCTGTATCATTCTGCTGTACCAGGACATTTTCCCTTGTCATCGTTGGTGAAATCTTTAGAAATCAAGCTGCCGCATTGTACCAAGAACTATCCATTCCCACATATTAACTAGGATGGTATCCCCTTCACCTACCCAATGGTGGGTTAACCAGTCCCAAATCCCCATCTTAATGCTCATTTGCTCAGACCAATTTCAGTATTATTTTCTGGGTCTTCCAAGAAGTAGAAACCAAGATGAGATGACACATGCAACTATTTAGTTAGAGAAAACTCTTCTTTGAGATACAATGATGAGGGGAAGTACTTAAAGCTAGGAAGTACTCAGACTGTATTGTGAATGGGAGAGAAGAAGGGAAATGTCCTTGACAATGATACTGTCTAAGGAAATGTCAGCAGCTTCAGGGAGTCTTCAAACTAAAGACAGTCATCAGAGGAGTTCCATGATTCCCCAGAATGAGTATCACTTGATATTCCTCTTACGCTCTGTCACTGACCAGAAGCAGCCCCTGGGAAGTGCAACCTCAGTGCAAATGCCAAAGTGGATTTCACAGTACAGCAGTGGGGGTCCTCGGTCAGTTACACTTCTCATTGTAGGAAGTACATGAGGCATATTCTCATGGCTTTCACACAAAGATATGTCTACTTCTAAAGTCCTTTCCCATTCCCCCTCCATTTTCTTCCTTGTTGGTTATAATTTATAAACTTAGTAACTCTCTTCTGATTATCTCCCCTAATATAAATAATTGAACATAGCAAGGGATTCCTTGTTCAAAAGGACCTTGGTTAAATTACTCCCATACTATAGCATGGCTTCAGGACAAGTTAGATGATATCTCTGGTTTGCAATTTCCTCATTTAAAAAATCATGAGGTTGCCAGATTGCATGGAGAATGAATGAAACCAAGTCTGCAACCTATATCATGTACCAATTTATTTATCATCTTTCTTCCTTTTCCCCTCCTCTAACTCCATGTGGTTTCTACATGATCCATAAGTCTAATGGGAATTCCTGAATTGTTCACTACTCTATTACCAGCACCAGAATGATGCTTGCCATGTACTAAACACTTAAAAAATATTTGGTGATTGAATTAACTAACTTGTTTAGTATTTGAACTAACGTGAAATTTCTCATTTCCCCCCCATAAACAAGTACGTTTTCTTGTGGTATATTATATTGTTTCCTAAGTACAGCCAAGAATAAATTTTCTGATAGAAAAAAAATCAGAAAACTGGTGTAAAAAATCTCCATGATAGCCAGAGACTTCTGAGACCATTTGAAACCACGGATATGGATAAATCACACAAAATAATTTTTAAAACTTATTCTATAATATATAGAATTTTATAATATAAAACTTATAATTTTATAATTTTAGACTACCTGAATATTAGGATTATTGTTGACACAGAATGTCTTATCTCAAATACATATTTTTAATTTGCTCCACTATTTAACAAACACTTCCTATATTCCAGGCACTGTACTGGACTTACAAATTTGCACACATTCAGCAGTTTACCTGGCTTTCTAAATATTTGTGGCAAGCTTTCTTCACTAGTAAACTAGAGAAAGACAAGTCATTATTAGAATTCCATTCTTGACACAGAATTTTCCTTTATCTGATACAAGTATATGTTATTGTGCCTGGCCTTCCAGCATGCCCAAGGCCCTGGTTTTTCAAAGGACTGTGAACTTTCTTTCAGTTGTATATCAGGGCACAAGAGTATATCTTAGCAATCATAAACAAGTTCCTATCAAGTGTATGCTCTAATATAGAATTGGAGCAGAAAGAAAAATCATACTAGCATTGTAAATTGTGAAACCCACTGAGCAGAGACCATGTCTAATTCTGTGTCCAGTACTTGATTTTTAAATGAAAGAAAAATGAAACTATTTTTTTCTGACTATTGGAGTTTTTCATTTGAAGAAAAATAATGTTTTCACCAGAGGTTTATAGAAGACTGCACAAGAGGAGTTTGGGATTTAATTTAAAACATATAAGTTTTTGTGTAATAACTATTCACTTCAGATTCCTGATTGTTTAACAAGGTTAATATCTTTTCTTAAATATGTGACAGATGATATCAAAAATTCTATTCATCTTTAAAATAAATAATAGACAAATAGAATTGGTGACTACATTTATTAATTTAATCTTTTATTGGAGTGAATAAAGTTTCAAATCAAAATACTTACTGAATATTATTGTAATGAGTCTTTAAGATTTTCCCATCGTTAAAACTTTTCTTCAGGAGAGGTTAGAAGATGGCAGCAAAGTAGGAAGACCTGGGACTTGCCTCATCCCATGAATTAAGATGAACTATCAAATCATCCCAAATACCCCCAAATTGACCTGGAGCCTGGAAGAACAAACTCCATTACTAAAGGCTAAAGATAGATAAGAGATAACATCAAAGAAGAAAAGTGTGGAGATTGGGTTTAGGAGAGAAACAGATAGTGGCTATTATGGTGGGAAGGGAACTGTGGTATTAGAGGATGGTGAGAGATGGAGTAACACATAGCAGAGCACATGAGGAAAACAAACCCATAGAAATTGGCTTGGAAGGTGAAACAGACTGAATTTTGTGAGTTCTTGCAACTAACAGGGCTTAAAGCCTGAAGTTCTAAAGGTCAGTGGGTATGGCTGAGATTAAGCTCAGAGGAGACGTGGGCTGCTCTTGGAGAAAAGGCAGGCAAATAGCCTGCAGACATAGAACCTGGAAGCAGTGATCTGAAGAGTGCCCAGAGCACACAATCGGGAAGTTAGTTGCTCAAGCATGCCCCAGAGAGATAGCATTCACCTGTCAAAACAAAGGAACTGGGTGGCACTTTCCCCTCCCTTGCCCCTTAGTGTAAGCACCATCACCTACAGAACCAGTTTAGTGCCAACACTTGCTACCTAATTTGCTTCCACCAAATCTTCCAATTCCCCCGCACCACCACCATGTTCCAGTGGAACCCCTCTTCCCAGTCACCCTTGCCTCAGTCCCAGCATGTCCCCTTCTCCCAGAAAACTGGGCCAACCTCTGCCTACACCACATTTCCTGATGTGGAAGTTTTGTAGGGCCTCTATACCATGGCAGTGGTGATAGTTCTTAGTTCACAAGGAGACCAGACTACACCTTTTAAAACTTGCCACATTCAGGCCAGGGACCAAACACTAGGGGATCAAACATGACATGAAAAGAGACCCTCTGCAGGTTACTGGCCTGGAAAATAAAGCAGCCAGGACAAAACAGTAGAGCACACAGGTTGGAGATACTCCCAGAAGTGCCAGGCCCTGGGGACTAGGGTTACTACATAGCAGGGTACTACAGGACCTCTTCTCCATATGGCCATTACCCTCAAAAGCAGGAAATGCAGCTGACTTTCCTAACACAGAGAAATAGGCACAGAGACTTAGACAAAATGAAAGTCAGAGAAATTTGTTCCCAAATGAAATAACAGAAAAGACCACAGCCAGATACATAAGTGAAACAGATGCAAGTAACATGCCTGATGGAGTATTTAAAGCAACGATCATAAGGATACTCACTGGACTTGAGAAAAGAGTGAAGGACATCATTAAGACCTTAATTTAGAAATTACAAAAAGAACGAATCAGAGATAAAGAGTGCAATAAATGAAATTAGAAACATGCCTGATACAATGAACAGCAGGCAGAAGAAGGAATTAATGACAAGAAGACAGAATAATAAAAAGTAATCAAGACAAACAAGAGAGAGAAGAAAGAATTATACAAAACAAGAATAGACTTAGGGAATCAGTGACTCTATCAAACATCATAACATTCACATTATAGAAGTCTCAGAAGAAGAAAGAGAAAAGGGTGCAGAAAATTTATTTGAAGAAATAATAGCGGAAAACTTCTCTAATCCCGGGAAGGGAACAGATATCCAGGTCTATGAGGCACAGAGAACTCCCATCAAAATCAACAAAAACAGATCCACACCATGACATATTGTAATTAAGTTGGCATAGTACAGTGAAAAGCAGCAAGACAAAAGAAAACAGGAACTTAAAAGGGAAAACCTGTAAGGCTAGCAGGGGATTTCTCAGCAGAAACTTTCTAAGCTTCTGTATTTTGATATATTCAAAATACTGAATGGGAAAAATCTGCAGCCAAGAATACTCTATCCAGGAAGGCTATCATTCAGAATAAAAAAAGATAAAAAAAAGTTTCACAGACAAACAAAAATATAAAAGTTCATAACCATCAAACCAGCCTTGTGAGAAATATTAAAGGGGACCTGTGGAGTGAAAAGGAGAGCCCAGAAATGACAGTATAAAGGTAAGAAACACAAAAGCAATAAAAATGAATATTTCTGGGGTTCCTGGATGGCTCAGTGTTTAAGCCTTTGGCTCAGGTCATGATCCTGGGGTCCTGGGATCAAGTCCCACATCAGGTTCCTTGCAAAGAGACTGCTTCACCCTCTGCCTATGTCTCTGCCTCTCTCTCTCTCTCTCTCTCTCTCTCTCTGTCTCTCATGAATAAACGAATAAAATATTTTTAAAAAACGAATATTTCTGAATATTTCTGTAAAAATCAGTCAAGGAATTCACAAAATAAAAAGATGTAAAATATAACATATACATGAAATGTGGGGAGGAGAGGAGTAAAGATTTGGTTAAAATTTAAATGATCATCAACTTAATATAGACTTCTATATGCAGAATATGTTATATATAAACCTCATGGTAACCACAAATCAAAAACTAGTAATAGATACACACAAAGAATAAAGAGAAAACAAATCCAAATATATCACTAAAGAAAATCAGCAAACCAGGAAGGGGTGAAAGACAAGAAAAGATCAGAGAAAATCTTCAGAAATAACCACAAAATAATAAAATGATAATAAATGAGAATCTATCAATAATTACTTTGAATGTAAATGATTTAAAAGATCTAATCAAAAGACATAGGGTGACAGAATGGATAATAAAAAAGACCCCTCTATATGCTATCTACAAGAGATTTATTTTAGAGCTAAAAACTCCTGTAGATTGAAAGTGAGGGGATGGGGAAACATCTATCATGCAAATGGATGTCAAAAGAAGGCTGGACCAGAACACTTATATCAGACAAAATAGACTTTAAAACAAAAACAATAACAAGAGACAAAAGACATTACATAATAATAATGAAGACAATCCAACAAGATATAACAATTGTAAATATTTATGTGTCCAACATTGGAACCCCCAAATACATAAAATATGAAATAAAAAACATGAAGGAACTAATCAATAATAATACAATAATAATAAGGCAGTTTAACTTTCCACTTACATGAGTGGACAGATCATCTAAACAGAAAATTAGGAAAGAAACAATGGCTTTGAATGACACACTGGACCAGATGGATTTAACAGATATATTGAGAACATTCCATCCTAAAACAGCAGAATATACTTTCTTTTCAAGTGCATATGGAACATTCTCCAGAATAGATCTCCAGAACATATTACCTCACAAAACAAGCCTCAACAAATTCAAGGTGGAAGTCAGGCCATGTAAATTTTCTGAGCATAATGTTATTAAATTAGAAGTTGACCACACATGAAAGACCACAAATATATGGAAGTTAAATAACATGCCATTCAACAATGAATGGGACAACCAGGAAATAAAAGAAGAAATAAAATAGTACCTGGAAGCAAATGAAAATGAAAATACAACAATTCAAAACTTTTGGGATGTAGCAAAAGCTGTTTTAAGAAGGAAGTTTATAGCGATACAGACCTACCTCAAAAAGTAAGAAAAATCTCAACTAAGCAATCTAACCATAACCATAGAATAAGAACAAACAAAACCTAAAACCAGAAGAAGAAGGAAATACTAAAGATTAGAGCAAAAAGAAATGATATAGAAACTAAAACAACAAACACACAGTAGAACAGATCAAAGAAACCAGGAGCTCGTTCACTGAAAAAAATCAATAAATTTGATAAATCTCTAGCCAGACTTATCAAGAAAAAAGAAAAAGGCCTCAAATAAATAAAATCACAAATGAAAGCGGAGAAATAACAACCAACACTACAGAAATATAAACAATTACAAGAGAATATTATGAGAAACTACATGCCAACAAATTAGACAACCTGGAAGAAATGGATAATAAATTCCTACAAACATATAACCTACCAAAGCTGAAATAAAAAGAAATAGAAAATTTGAACAGACTAATCACCATCAAAGGCATTGAATCAGTAATCAAAAAACTCCCATGAAAAACAAAAATCCAATTTCCAGTGGCTTCACAGGTGAATTCTACCAAACATGTAAAGAAGAGTTAATACCTATTCTTCTCAAACCATTTCAAAAACTAGAAATGTAAGAAAAGATTCTAAATCATTCTATGAGGCCAGCATTACCCTGATACCAAAATGAGATAAAGACAACACTAAAAAAGAGAACTACAGGCCAATATCCCTGATGAATATAGGTTCAAAAAACCTCAACAAAATATTAGCAAACTGATTCCAACAATACATTAAGAAAAATCTTCACCATAATCAAGAGGGATTTATTCCTGGGGTGCAAGAGTGGTTTGATATTCACAAATTAATCAATATGATATATCACATTAATAAAAGAAAGGATAAGAACCATATGATCATTTCAATAGATGCAGAAAAAGTGTTTGATAAAGTACAGCATCTATTCACGATAAGAACACTCAACAAAGCAGGTTTAGAGGGAACATACATCAACATAATAAAGGCCATGTATGAAAAACCCACAAAAATATCATTCTCAATGGGGAAAAACTGAGAGCTTTTCCCCTAAGGTCAGGATAAGACAAGGATGTCCACTGTCACTACTTTTACTCAACACAGTATTGGAAGTCCTAGCCAAAGCAATCGGACAACAAAAAGAAATAAAAGCATCCAAATCAGGAAGGAAGAAGTAAAACTTTCAATATTTGCAGATGACATGATACTATAATAGATATGGAGAATCCAAAAGACTCCACCAAAAAAAACTGCTAACTGAAAAATGAATTCACAAGGTTCAAAATCAATGTACAGAAATCTGTTGCATTTCTATGCACCAATAATGAAGCAGCAGAAAGAGAAACTAAGAAAGCAATCCCATTTGTAGTTGCACCGAAAATAATAAAATACCTGGGAATAAACCTTAAAAGTGGGTAAAAGACCTGTATTCTGAAGCTATAAAATACTAATGAAGAAATTGAAGATAATACAAAGAAATGGAAAGATATTCTATGCTCATGGATTGGAAAAACAAATATTGTTAAAATGTCTATATTACCCAAAGCAATCTATAAATTTAATGCAATCCCTATAAAAATATCAATAGTATTTTCATAGAACTAGAAGGAAATATTCTAAAATTTGTATGAAACCACAAAAGACTCCAAATAGCCAAAGCAATCATGAAAAAGAAAAGCAAAGCTGGAGGCATCACAATTCCAGACCTCAAGTTACATTATGAAGCTGTAATAATCAAAACGGTAGGATACTGATCCAAAAATAGACACATAGATCAATGAAACAGAATATAAAACCCAGAAATGAATTTACAACTGTATGGTCAATTAATCTTCTACAGAGCAGGAAAGAATATCCATCCAATGGGATAAAGACAGTCTCTTCAACAAATGATTTTGAGAAAATTGGACAACAACATGCAAATGAAAGAAATTAGACCACTTCCTTACACCATACACAAAAATAAATTCAAAGTGGATTAAAGACCTAAATGTGAGACCTGAAACCATAAACATTCTAGAAAAGAGCACGAGCAGTAACTTCCTTGACATCGGCTGTAGCAATTTTTTTTTCTAAATATGTCTCCTGAGGCAAGGGAAACAGAAGAAAAAATAGACCATTGGGACTACATCAAAATAAAAAACTTCTGCACAGCCAAGGAAACAATCAATAAAACTAAAAGGCCAACTATGGAACGGGAGAAGATATTTGTAAATGACATATCCAATAAAGACTAGTAGCCAAAATACATAAAGAACTTATAAAACTTCTCACCAAAACCCAAATAATCCAATTAAAATGGGCAGAAGATATGAACAGATATTTCTCCAAAGAAGACAGGGGGATGGCCAACTGACACATCAAACGATTCTCATCATTACTGATTATCAGAGAAATACAAAGCACAACTACAATGAGATACCACCTCACACTTGTTGGAACAGCTAAAATCAACAACACAAGAAAAAAACAGGTGTTAGCTAGGATGTGAAGACAGAACACTTGTGTACCGTTGGTGGGAATGCAAATTGGCACACCAATTGTAGAAAACAGTATGGAGCTTCCTCAAAAAAAATTAAAATTAGAATCACCCTATGATGCAGGAATCACCCTACTGGTTATTTACCCAAACAATACAAAGACACTAATTCAAAGGGATACATGCACCCAGTGCTTATAGTAGCCTTGTTTACAATTGCCAAGATATGGAGGTAGCCCAAGTGTCCATCAATTGATGAATGGATAAGGAAAAGTGGTCTACATTTATATTAATATTATTCATCCATAAAACCAAATGAAATCTTGCCATTTGCAATGACATGGATGGACCTAGAGAGTATAATACTAAGTGAAATAAATTAGTCATAAAAAGACAAATACCATATGCTTCCACTCATATGTGGAATTTAAGAAATAAAACAAATGAGGAAAGGTAGGGAAAGAGAGCAAGAAAGACAAATCAACTGATGGTTAGGAGAGGGGAGGTTGGTGGGGGAATGGGTGAAATAGGTGATGGAGATGAAGGAGTGCATTTGTGATGAGCATGGGGCAATGTATGGAAGTGTTGAACCACCATATTGTACAAGAAACTAAGATATCACTATATGTTAGCTAACTGGAATAAAAATAATGACTTAAGTCAAAAAATCTTCGGGATAATACATTTTATGAAACTAGACTTTGTAAAGTTATGCTTAAAAAAGGACAAGTTTTTATTACTGAGTAGTATTCCATGGTATGTGTGTGTGTGTGTATATATATATATATGCCATAATTTTCTTATTATTTCACTTGTTAATAGACATTTGGGTTGTTTTCAGTTGTGGTTGTTATGTTTCTAGTTCAGCCACTATGATCATTTGAATATGCGTCTTTTGGTGGACATAGATTTTCATTTCTCTTGGTTAAATACCTAGAAGTAGAATTGCTGAGTCACACGGTAAGCATTTGTTTAACTACAAGAAACTCCAAATTGTTTTCTAAAATAGCTAAACCATCTTATATTCTTTATGGCAATGCATATGATTTTGAGTTCTTTCATTTCCTCACCAACACTTAATATAATAAAATGTTTTAATTTTTTAAAAGATTTATTTATTCATTTATTAATTATTATTATATATTTTACATATATATATATATATATATATATAGAGAGAGAGAGAGAGAGAGAGAGGTAGAGACATAGGCAGAGGGAGAAGCAGGCTCCATGCAAGGAGCCCAACGCGGGACTCGATCCCGGAACTCCAGGATCGCGCCCCGGGCCAAAGGCAAGTGCCAAACCGCTGAGCCACCCAGGGATCCACCAAATGTTTTAGTTTTATCCATTCTAAAGTATATATAATAACATCCCATACTGATACATGCAACAACATGGACAGATCTCAAGAAATTTAGCTGAGTCAAATAACTATGCACAAAATAATACACACTGTATAGTTCACTTGCATGAAAGAGGCAAATTTGATGAGCCGTGCCTGAATGATCAGTATTTACCTGGTGCAGGAGATGGGGCTAAGAATTATCTGCAAAGCAGCACAACAAAAAGAAACTTTTGAGGATCAGGAAAATATTCTATATTTTTATTAGCATAGTTGCATCAGTGTGTATATTTGTCAGAATTCATCACAAAGTTAACTTAAAATAGGTGCACTTAATTGTATGTAAATAATAAATCTGTAAACTGATATAATAAGAACCATGTTAAACCTGCTTTTATTAGAAAAATATCTTAAACATATCTGCTTGCTATTAATAATACGAGTGTTTTAAGAATGTGAAACAAGGGTGCAAGGAATCCAGGAAATCAAGCATTGTGCATTCCAGCAAACATGTCTGTAAAAGCTGTCTACGTATCCTGCAATTTGCTCAATTAAGTCACATCTTTATAACTACAGAATATAATTCTGATCAAGTGGTCAATCGGGTCCAGTTCTGATATTTCTAATTTACCAAATTCTGAACATTTGCTAATGATTATTAAATGAATACATGTTCTTATAAAAAGCAACTCAAAGTAAAGGAGCATCCATCATTCTATCACCTAAAGGAATTATTGTATTTTGGAATATTCCTTTATTTTTTAATGCAATTTTTACATGTGGCTCAGATAATATGGTAAGTGCTATTTTGTAAGTACATTTTTTACTCAATATTAAATCATTAACATTTTCCCAAGTCATTAAACATTCCATAAACATCATTTTAATAACTACATAATAGCTCATCATATGCCTGTACCATAATTAACGATTACTCTTTTAATGGCATTTGAGATTTTTTTCTAAACAGCAGTCACACTGCCTAGCTCATTGAAAGCTCAATGAAAATTTTGTTGAATGAATGAGTCATAAACAATGTTGTGAGGAACATCTTTGTGTCACAATCTTTCTTTTGTGCAAAACTAAGGTAGGTTCCTAGAGCTAGAACATCTAGGGTAAATTGTTTTTTAAAGTGTTAAAAGCACTCAATTAATTTGTCAGAAGCTTTTATTTTGGAAGAAAAGACAAAAATGATACTATATATGGTTTTTTTTTTAAGTTAAACTAAGACATTTTTAAATAATTGTGTTTTAGAGTGTTATAGTTCATTTTTAAAAAGGTTTTTATTTATTTATTTGAGACAGGGAGAGAGCCAGTGATAGAGAGCATGAGCAGGGGTAGAGGCAGAGGGAGAATCAGCTTCCTCGCTGAGCTGGGAGCCCAATGTAGGCTGGATCCCAGGACCCCAGGATCATGACCTGAGCCAAAGGCAGCTGCTTAACCAACTAAGCCACCCAGGGGCCCCTAGTTCATTTTCAACTCTTTCTTTTACTAGTGTACTTGTGTGATCAATTAAGGGTAAAACTCTACCTCTGTTTCTTTCTCTTAAAAAACAAAACAAAACAAAAACAAAACAAAAACTAATGGTAGTCCTATCTCTGAGAACATTCTATTTTTTAGATTGTCTCTGATTCTTATATACTTAAGTCCAGTTTCTAAATTCAAGATTTCCTGGCTGGATTATAGTTTCTGCTACTATGTTTGCCATTACTGCCTTTTTGAGTAGAGTTTGGTTTTTCTGTAAATTTGTTTCCACTCTGACACTTACTGAGTATGAGATACAAAGAAAACATAACTAGAGTGTTGTGGTCATGGTGGCCGAGTTAACATTTTTCATTTGTGCTCTGCTCTACATTACTCTGCCCTCGTTTATTTTCCCAATGCAGCAACAAGCATGAGGCTTCAGTCTCTTTTTGTGTTGATTTCTCTTTGCACTATTTCTCAAAGTCAAACTTTCTCATTTCTGGCAAAGGTTTATCTTGGGCCCTATTGAACACACTTCAGGTCTTGCTAATCAAGCTGGCTGAAAAGGAAGAGTGCTGGCTGATGATCTGGCTCTTTGGGTAGAGAATTATCTGATGCTGGCCCCTACTCCTGCCTATTCTCATTCTGATTTCAGCCTTTCCTATGCAGGGAGGAGCTGTTGGACCTGCTGCAATGATATAGAGCCAGAACAAAAGATTTTCTTGAAATATTGCTGTTAGAACATTGATTCTTGGAAGGCTCTTAATTTCTTTATAGTCTTTTCTAATTTCTCCATTTCTAATTTTCCTCTTTCTTCATAATTTGGGGTAGTTGCTTAACATGAAAATATTGTTATTTATTTTCAAAAGTCTACTTTCCTAGGAGAGAAGTCACTTTTTTCTTTTTAGATTTATTTATTTATTTTAGAGAGAGATGTGTGTGCACACACGTTTGAGTGGGAGGAAGGGCAGAGAGAGAGAGAGAACCTCAAGCAGATTCTCCGCTGAGCACAGAACTCATATCCAAGGAGGGCTAGATCCCAGAATCCATGAGATCATGACCTAAGCCGAAACCAAGAGTTGGATGCTCAACTGACTGAGCCACCAAGAGACCCTGAGAAGTCACTTTTAAAATGCTATTTAGATAATTAAGTTATGTCATATACCTTATATAAGTCATGCCTGGTACTTAAATCCATATCCATATGACCCAAATAACCAAACTAGTATGTTGTCTTGGTAGTTTAGCCATCATAAAAAATAAATCTATATGCCACACATATAGCTTGCCTGGCTTTTGCAAAGATGAATCTGAAAAAAGTAAATAAGTTAGTTGGAGCAACTCAAATGATTAAGTGATAGCATCTGAGTATTTCATATGTTTTAAGGAACACTTATTCTTTCACTTCTTTGAGTAGAGTCCAATAACTTTCTGTTTCATTGAAAATTTAGAATTTTTATGCAGCTTAATAAAATCTTTGAGAAAAAAGTGGCTCACTGTTTCCCTCTAGGAGATGTATTAAAACCAAGGTACAAAAATCTGAATATAGGTAAACAAAAAATAGAACAGACAGCACAATGAATAAAATTTCTCTCTGAATCAATTTAATTTCACACTGTATTAAAATGATCAGCTTTTTCTCTCATTGTATGCCAGTAGTAAAAGTAAACACTCTTTGAAGACATTAGCATCACTCAGAACTTTCAATTATTTCTTTAATTTCTCATGAAACATCTTTCAAAAATTATCAAACATATAAAGGCTAATCATTAACTAAAAATCTAGAGGGAAAATAAAAGCAGAAAATAGTAACTAATCTATAGGAAACCTTGATATGGTTGTATCAGACAAAAATTCAGCACAGAACTTGATATTATAATAATCTAATAAAAATTCTGAAAATAGATAATGCAATAAATGTAATTAAGAATACAAAAGATGGGCTTAAAAGAATAGACACAGTTTAAGAGAGAATTAACAATTTGGAAGAGAGGGCAAAAGACAATATCCCAGACTGAAGCAAGGAAATACTAAAGTATAGAAAATACGACAAAAATGTAAAAGATATGCAGAACATGACTAAATGGTCTAACATATATGTAATTTGAAGTTATAGAAAGAGAAGAGAAAAAGAATGGGGGCAGAACTCATTTTTCTGCAGTAATTGAAGATATATTAGTTTAGAGTTTTCCAACTGGATAGAAAAATTTGCAGCAGACACTCACAAAGCTTTGTGAATTCCAAGCAGAATTAATAAACAAACCAAAACAAAACCACCTAAAAACAGGTACTCCATAGGAAACCACTGAAAACCTAAGCTAAAGAGACAACCTTTAAAATAGCCTGAGTAAAACATGATTACTTTCAACAGGGAAGCAGATTAAAAACAAACCAAGAAACAGGAAGACTTGGAATTGAAGGAAAATGGGATCTAGACTTGAAGGTTGTTGCTGAAGAGATGATATCAGCTGTGCCCCTGATCGAGAAATTAACTTCCCCAGATTAGGAAATAAAGACAGAATGTTGAAAGCTCCCTTGCAGTTGCCTTCCAAAGGTCACAAATGACAATAGGAGATGCCCCAATACAATTGGGCTTTCTTATTTCAGTGGGGACATAACAAGATCCTTGGTAGAGGCCAAATAAATGGTGATGCGTATCCAGCGGAGACATAGGAGAAGCAATATTGACCACAATGAAAAGAAACATCTGAATGCTTTAAGGCTCAAATATTTTACAAGGTCATCTGCTGACATGTGACAGTGAATAAAGCTGTGATATCTTGAAACACAGCTGAAAGGTTTTTAGGCTAATCAATACTGTCTTCAATTTTAAAACACATTTCTCTCCATTACAAATGAGGTGAGAAATACTGTACAAGTGGCAAGTCAAAAAATATGGCACAATTCCCTTGGCAGCTGCCCATTTCCTTGACTCCATTACTATGCACTTCATGAAGGCCTGTCAATGCTGCCAGCTGAATGAGGGTCAGGGGTTGGGGGAAAACAGGTGTTGCTCAGAGCATTTTATTTGACAGTAGTGAGCATGGAGGTCACTGACCCAGTGGAAGGAAAATAGGCCCAACAACAGTGGCAAGCTGTACCCTGTGACATTCTTTGCCCTCTTTTTTACATTCGTTTCCTTTTTGATTCATAGTGAATCTTTTCTTTTTCAACAACATAGGGAATGCCCTTTGTTTCTGGGCCCTAGAAGGACTCAAGTCTAAAGATACCTGTGGAGTTTTGAAATTGCAAGGCAGGATGAAAAGTTATATTGGGCCAGTGTTTGGGTGATTGGGTGATAAATTCTGACTTCTGTCAAGAGGTTTAAATAAAATAAAGCATAGAGAAGAATTAGACAATGACAGGTGGGGTCTTTTTTGGTTTAATATGCTTTAACTTTAATTTTCCTACATATGTGAAGTGGATGCAATGTTTTATTCATTTGACTTTTTATTTTTCTCTTTTTATTTTCTTCTGATTTCTGTTTCTCTATTTCTCTTCTCTCTCACAATCTTTCACACTCTGACTTGCTTATACACACACACACACACACATGAGCACATTTCCTTCTTTAAATAAAGGAGAAGGTTTTATACAATATTTTGAGATTTTTATTTCAAGAGTATTATTAAGGGATGAAAGTTGGGCATATTTTGAAATGGTCGTTGAAAGATACCTATAAGTCATCTTTCTACTTGATGCTTACCACACGATGTTAAAATATTCTTGTTTTTTTTTTTTTACTGTATCTTAAAATTCCTTAAACGTAGCAATCCTCTAGAAAGATGCCATCAGGTGTCATTAAGTGACATTGAATAATTTTGCAAAATTGCATAAAAAGACATATTTCACCAGTTACTCCTAATAATATTTTATAGCTTAGGTAGTATGCCGCTTTCTAATACTCTAGAGTATTTATGAAAATAACTGGGAATTAAGGTACTAAGTATTGAGTTTAAAACCACTACAGCATATTATGTTACTTGAGTAATACCAGCATGAATGAAAAAAAAGTAGGTTGAAGAGTGTATCAAAATGCAAATGGTAGTTAGAGAAATATCGTGATGTACTGTGATGGAATGATAATGTTATGAATATCTGTTGCTATATTCCAGCAATTAAAAGAATCTGTTTTTTGTAAATGGGATAGACACATTAAATCAACATCTGTCAGATTCAGACTTAAACAGCTAAGGGAAAAACCAAAGGCAATGATGGCAGGGGTTTTCTATTTATAAGAAAATACTAAATGGATCAATTTTTAAGATTTGCTTCTTTTGATAAAATGAAAAATACCAATTGTTTCCATAAAGCAAGCTTTGCTTTTACATTTGACATTTAGTTTGTCCATGTTTCTTTGTTTTGCTTTTCAGACTCAACTTTTCTACATAATTAAGAATTTACAGCTTAAGCACTGCCAAAAACCACATCTGAACTGAAATCAATTATCTGTGTTTGGTAAGTCTGGCAGAAAACATTTGATAAACATTTTTATTTGCAATAAACTCTAATGTTCATGCTTTATCTTTGATCTTATTGAATACTCTTAAGAAAATTTCTAAGCATCACTTCAGGTTATTTTGCCCAAATTGCCTTAAATGTTGGCAAGGTGTGGGACCTCTTTTACTGTTATATTTAATCTGTTGTACCTGAAGCCAAAAAGTCTACTACCCTGCCATTCTTAAACAAAACAAAACAAAACAAAAAGAATAAAAATACATGCCTTTATATTATCCATTTGAATCTGGTAGTTCAACTTTTCATCAAAGTCAAGCTCAAGGTAAAATCCTTCCAGTTGGGGCAGCCTGGGTGGCTCAGCGGTTTAGCGTGGCCTTCAGTCCAGGGCATGATCCTGGACACCCAGGATCGAGTCCCATTTCGGGCTTCCTGCATGGAACCTGCTTCTCCCTCTGTCTGTGTCTCTGCCTCTCTCTCTCTCTCTCTCTCTCTCTCTATGTCTCTCATGAATAAATAAATAAAATATTTTTTAAAAAATCCTTCCAGTTGATCATATTAAAATATTAAACCTTACTTGTCTTACTTGTCTGTTTGGGGAACTATAACAGAACACCATTGACTGGGTAAAATATAAACAACAGAAATGTATTTCCTACAGTTCTAGAGACTGAGAATTCCAAGATTAAGGAGCTGATAGATTCAATGTCTGGTGAGGGCTCAGTTTCCTTTTTATAGAAAGTTATCTTTTTGCTCTACCCTTACATGGAAGAAGGAGCAAGAGAGCTCTCTGAGGTATCTTTTATGAAACCACAAATCCCATTCATGAGAGCTTCTCCCTTATGATCTAATCACCTCCAAAAGGCCTCCTTTCAAATCCCACCATAATGGGGACTGGTTTCAACATTCACAAATGTTCACCCTATAGTATCACTTTACATTGCCAATTCTTTCATTACTTTATCTTATGAAGATTAGTAATTTAGATGCCCAGGATGTACTTCAGTGGTTCATCCCATCTTTGAGAGTCAGAAGTTCCTAAGCATTCCCTTACCATACTTGGCCCTTGGCCTCAGTTTTCCCTTTGGCATTTTCTCTTAACATTTTTTTTTCTAAAACTTGGGTAATATGTACACAAAAGGGGACTGCAAGTTTCATCTTCGATAATATGGCCACAAAATATAAAATTCATCAGTTTATTATTGTCATTGGTTAAATCATTTACAAAAATAATGACAAATACTGAACAGTACAGAAGCATTTAGAGCGATTGTGGAAATATTAAGCCAAGAAATCAGGATATAGAAACAAAGTATAAGGAAACAAAAGGTTGACAAAGAGAAAAGACAATAAAATGTAAAAAAATTAATATTGGCCGCTAAGCCACTCAATGAATATTTACTGAACAGCTACTATTTTCTAGATACAGATGTATTTCCAGATTTGCAACTAATCACTTTGCACTGACAACTTTTATGATGTTAAATATTTTTCTGATATCAAAGAATGGCTGTTTATTGTAGAAAAATTCTAATATAGGAAAATATCTAAAAAGAAAAATGAAAACCTCTTTTTAAAAAGATTTTATTTAATTATTTGAGAGAGAGGGGAGACAGAGTGCACAAGCAGGGGTAGTGTCAGAGGGAGAAGAAAAGCAGGCTCTCTGCTGAGCAGGGCTCTATCCCAGGACCTCAGGATCATGACCTGAGTTGAAGGCAGATGCTTAATCAACTGAGCCACCCAAAAACCCCTAAAAACTCTTTAAGGACATCTTTAAGTTAAAGATTGCTAACATTTAGCATATCATCTTTTTTTTCTGTGTATATACTATTTTTATTGTATTGCAAATCTTCTAAATATTGTTCATATATTCTGATTTCTTAAAGTTAGCTTTATTTTCTTTTTCCCCGTTATATTAAAATCTAAAATATCTTAAGTGTTTCTATATATTTCAACAAATTTATGTGCCAAAATATATTTAATTCTTCCTTTACTCTTGGGCATTTAGTTGTTTACAGTGTTTTGTTGCTTTAGATGATGTTACAATCAATATTCTCATTCATAAAGTTTTGGGTTTTTTTTCATCACATACATCCTCAAAATGAATCCCCAAAATGTAACTATGAGTATAAAACTTATATCCAGCAGAATTATTTCAATTATTTCAATTTCAATTATTTCAATGTCCACCAGTACTTTGAGATTCCCTCTTGCTCCACTAGGTATAATACTAAAAGAAAAAAATAAATAAATAAAAGTAATTACCAGAAAAATTTTTACTGACATAATGGATGAGTAAGAGCATTTTGTTTTAATTTGCATTTATTTAATTGCAAATGTGATTAAATATTTTTAGATGAGTATTAAGCATTTGTATTCTTTCTCATACGATAATAGCTCCATTGAGCTATTAGTTTTTTTCTTATTGATCAGTTAGAATTTATATATTGATATTATAAATCTCTTCTTATAAGTTTTTCCAAGTATCATTTCTTTGCCTTTTCATTTTTTTGTATATATTTGACATACTTAATTTTGACCAAACTCAAACCTTTGGAATTTCTGTCATGATTTTTTTTATTGCATTTATGTTTGGCATCTGACCTCATCTAGAGAACCAAAAGATAAACTGATAGAATTTTGCTCTAGTTATTTTTTTTTCTAGTTATTATTTTATCATCTAACACCTTAATCCTTGTGGAATAATTTTGGATTATGATATGAAGTATGAGAGCTGATTAATATATCTATTCCACTTGTGAACTTTGCAAGTGAAATTTTGGATCATTTTGCCATTTTGCTATAAAAAATAGGAAAATAAGTCTATTAAGATAAATAGGATGTCAATTTTAAGAAATTTCTCTTTCAGATATCAGATTTCATTAACTATCTAAATTAATGTTAAGAAAGAATTGCTACTACTTAAACTTTTATATATAAAAGCAATATATCTCTATTCAAATAATATTGTAAAAATTACAGTAATATAAAATGTTAAAACTATAATATAGTAATAAACTATATTTTGTATGATATACTAATGTGATATTACATTTATGCTACTATATAGTATAAACAAAAACATATTTTATATTACTATATATATATGTAACATAGAGCTGAAAATTTAGTAATAAAACAATTATTTATTAAGTGATCTCATATTTTGGTTTAAATTGTTTATTAGTGTTTTATTATTTTGTTGACATTGCAATATTTTACATAAATTTTATAACTGATTACTAAAGGTATTAAAAGAGAGATTGAAGAGGAAAATAGTACCATGTTAAAAGCTTAAAGTTTTAATTCAAATGTGCCCAGTTTTTGAATTCTGACTTTAGAAAAATATGTATTCCTGCTGAAATTCTAGGCCATCCCAAAATTCTATTATCCTATCCACATGTGAGGGTGGGAGAAAGATACTTGAAGATATGCAAGATATGCAAAAATAACACTAATATACCCATCTACTGCTTCTATGGAAATCACTTACAAACTCTATAAATAAGATGGAGCACCTGAGTGGCTCAGTTGATTGAGCATCTGATTCTTGATTTCAGCTCGGGTTATGATCTCACTCTTGTGAGATCAAGCCCCACATTGGGCTCTGCCTGTCTGTTTGTCCTTCTCCTTTTCCCTCTGTCCCTGCCCCTGCTGATCCACACTCTCTCTCTTTATTTTTCTTAATTAATTAATTAATTTAAAAAAAACAAAGCTTTAAATAAGATGAACAACAGAGAAATCTCAAGAAGGAGGTGACAAAGAGGGGAAACACTGGGACCAATAAAACTCTATCTACTGTCTTATCCAAATGACAAATTGACTCTCTGGGACTGTATCATATAAATACTAAATTAAAACCCTTGAAAAAAGACATATATTCTGTGAAGGAAATTTTAATAACAATATCAAATTTAAAATGTGTAACTATCTCAACAAAACACAGAAAATAGGGTTGGAGGCAAGAATAAGCTGAGGAAGGAAGTAAGGAAGTAAAATTTTCCCAAGCGTGTCCTCTTTATGCAGAAGGGAAAAGGAGGGAGAAGTGGGAGAAACAGATTTTATTCCTCTGAGCTAATCTTATTGCAGGGAAGGATAAGTTTTGGATAAAAGAAAGTAAAGCATTTTTATGTACATAAGAGTGCATCTGACTGGGAAAAATATATCTTCCTTTCTAATCATGATACAGAAATATGTGCCTGATTATATAAATAGGAAAGGAGAGTAATATCAATAAGATGATAAATTGTAACATTACTTTCAAATTTACAAGGAATAAATTGAATGAAAACATTATGATCAAATGAGAAAAAAAAGAAAATTTAATACATAAGAAATATATAATTAAGGTCAAAGCAACAAAGTCAAATTTATAAAACACTAAATATAAATGAACTGAATTTTCTCACTAGAGGACAGAGACTGTTAGGTTGAGCTCAATGCACAAACAAATATAAGACACATAATAAGGTAATGCATTAAACACAATTTAAAGAAAGGATGGGAAAGAAACACTAAGGAAAGTAAAGATGGTAAAATGTCAGTGATCATATCAGACATATCACAACCAGTGTTAAAAAGCTGAAAATGAGAAAGACACTAAGTAATGATAGCATACACCATTTATAAAGAAGATAAGTCATGCTCTTGTATTTGACAAGGCACAAAGTAGCTGAATCTGTTTGTAAAAGGATATTTCAATTATCCTCTATTACGTTTGGAAAGAGGAAAAAAATTCTCATAAAAAATAAGTTGAATTTTAAAATAAATGACATTGCATATTAGCTACAAATAGGACTTTATATCTCTTAAAAAGGGAAGATATTTATTTTGGATGTTCTGAAGAATTTGCAAAAATCTGCCCATACTTGGCCATAAGAAAAACTTAAAAATTTTAAAACAAAAATTTTTTACAGGCTTCACTCATTGATTATTACCAAGTAAATAAATAAAGCCTAATAAAAATTTTTAAAAGGTTATCCATTTTGTGGAAAATATATAATTATTGGATCAAGCCAGAAAAAAATGGAAATTATGATATCTCTGGAAAACCAAAAAGAAAAAAAAGCACAACAAAATTGTAAGGGTATAGCCAAAGTCCTACTCAGAGAAAAATTCACTATTAATCTCTTAATAAATAAGAAAGAAAAAAATATATAAATTATTTTATGAATTTAGAAAACATAAAACAGTATGAAATAAAGTAGAAAGAGATCATACTAAAAATAAAAATTGAAATGAATTGGGGTGCCTGGGTGGCTCAGTCAGTTAAATGGCCAACTCTTGAGTTCAGCTCAGGTCATGATCTTAGGGTCCTGGGATTGAGCCTTGTGTCAGGCTCTGTGCTCAGTGGGGAGTCTGCTTCAGGATTCTCTCTCCCTATGCCTTTCCCCCCACTGCCTTGCTCTCTCTCTCTCTCAAATAAATAAACCTTTAAAAACTAAAAGAATAATAAAAATCAAAATTAATGAAGTAGAATACAGAAAACAGTAAAATTTAAAATCGAGACTGTTTAACATCTACAATATACAGATGGTTCCTGACTTAGAATAGTTTGACTTGTATTTTTCAACTTTATCATGGCGAGAAAGCAATAGGCATTTAGTGGAAACTACACTTCAAAATTTGAATTTGGATCATTTCCAGGACTAGCGATATGTGATGCTGGGCAGCAGCAGTGAGCCACAACTCCCAGTCAGCCACATGATCATAAGGATAAACAAATGATACATTTAACATAACTGTAGCCATACAGTCATTCTGTTTTTCACATTTAGTATAGTATTCAATATATTACATGAGATATCCAACACTTTATTATAGAATAGGCTTTGTGTCAGAGGATTTTGCTCAACTGCAGGCTGATGTAAGTGTTCTGAGCATATTTAAGGTAGGCTAGGCTCAGCTAATGTTCTGTGCATTAGATGAATTAAATACATTTTCAATTTATAATGGGCTTATCAAGATATAACCCCACTGTAAGTCAAGGGAGACCTAATGGGAGATACCTCATGAGATTTAGTAAGAATAAAAGTGAGTAAAAGGAAAAAAGAAAAAATGAAAAAGAAGAAATAACTACATATATAGCATAGATATAAAATCATGAGATAATGCCAGGTATAGCTCCATGAAAATACATGATAGAAAGGATGACTAATATCCCTGAAAATAGAAATTTCCAAGAAAGTACTCAAGACCACTGGAGAAGAGTTTAGAAAGGTAATTAAAGATTTACCTTTGGAAACTATAACAAGTACTTTCATTTCTAATAACATCATAGACTATACACTATGAAAAATATTTGCACTTTGAAACAAACAAACAAAAAATATCTTCTTTAAAAGACACTGTAAATAAAATAGAAGCCAAAACATAGACTTGAGATAAAAATATGCAATACATATATCTGTTAAAGACATGAATCTCAAATATGTAAAATGCACTTAAAATCAATAATAAGAAGATAATCCCTTAAAATGAAAGGATTTTACCCTTTAAGATGATTTTTAATGTGAGCAAATCATTCACAAAATAGGATATATAAGCTACTGAGAATACATAAATTTGATTAACATTTTTTACCATGAGGAAAATGCAAATTATAGCTCAATGGGACATTTCTTCATCCTCATTAGAAAAGCAAAAAATTAAGACTAACAATTCAATTATTAGCAAAGTTTCAGAGCAATAGGTATAGGTATTTTCCTAAATTGCTCCTGAGACTGTAAAATGGTAGAACTCCCTAGGAAAGCTATTTGACAATTCGAATCCTATATATTTACCCAAGTGAATTAGAAACATATGTTTATAAAAAGATTATACAAGGATATACATAGCAACTTTATTCATGATGTCTAAAACCTAAAATCGACAAAATGGCCCAATATGTGTGAATTTGTAAACAAACAGATATAATCACAGAGTGGAATACTACTCAGCAGTATAAAAGCAACAAATTACTGAAACTTCCAAAAATATAGATGAATCTCAACTTTTTAAATTATTATTATTTGCTGAGAAGGAGCTACATAAAATACCAGACATAAAATAGAGTACTTTTTGTATGATTTCATTTATATGAAGATCAAGAACATACAAGATTAGTTGATGGTGATAAAAATCAGAACGATGAATACCACTGAAAAGAATAATAAGAGAACATTCTAAGGAAATGGTAATGTTCTACAAGTTTGTTGAGGTTGTGGTTACATGGATATATAGATTTGTCAACCAGGACAAAAATAGTAAAATAATATTCATCAGATTATCTGTAAAAGCAAAATCAATATTATCATTCATGAAAAATTTAGAAATATGCTAAATATCCATCAGTAAATGATTAAATAATGACTAAAGAAATTGTAATATAATACTACAGTGAAATACTGTAAGTCAGTAAAAAATTAAAGAATTATAGATGAATGATTTTCAGAAAGAAATGACTGAAAATTCTTTGCTGAAGAAAAATTCATGTGGCATTATTCCTGTTGAGGAATAATTGACTCCATGCCAAATTAAGCAATATATCCTAAACATAAATACGAACATCATAAAGCTATGAAGAAGAACCATAAAATAATAAATCCAAAACTTGTATTTCCAACCTCTCAGTTGGAAGAGGTTAAGCATGTATATGAACACAGGGGTTTTCAAATGTTTTGGAAAACTTCATTTTTTTTTTGGCCTGGTGATTGGTCCATTGCTATTTATATTCTTTTATGTGTGAAATATTTAACAATTTATAAAATGGGGTGAAGAGTCAGCAGAAAAGATTTTTTTATGTCTGAATTTTATTCAAACCCAAGGAATGCAATTCCATTATGATTAAAATTGTTACAAAATTTATTTTATTATTTTATTTTATTTTATTTTATTTTATTTTATTTTATTTTATTTTATTTACTCATGAGACATGAGAGAGAGAGAGAGAGAGAGAGAGAGGCACAGGCACAGGCAGAGGGAGAAGCAGGCTCCATGCAGGGAGCCTGACGTGGGACTCAATCCCGGGATTCTAGGACCACACCTGGGCCAAAGCAGGCACTAAACCGCTGAACCACCCAGGGATCCCCTTTTACAAAATTTAAAAAGCAACAGAAACCTACCCAAAACCTGATAAGAGAAGCATGAATTAGAGAACTATGAACTATCTCATTTGTCTTGAGTTAATACAGTAAAAATGTTAATTCTTCAAATATTGATTATTAAATTAATGAATTTTTATTAGAATCAACACAGAACTCTGATGGGAATAAAATGATTTAAACTGTATATGGAAGATTAAATAAATAGGAGTCAAAATAGAACTATTTAATAAATTAGACTACTAGAATACAACATATACAAAATAAATTCTAAATGGTTTTAGAAAGATTCTACACAGATATTTTAGACATTACATATTCAGCCTGGGTTTCTGTGAGAAGCCTTTTTTAAACAAGAATGGAAATCCAGATGCCAGAAAAGAATAAATAGGCATGATTGATAATGTAAAAATGGAAACTTTGTATAGCAAAAGATCACACTTTCTCAAAACTTGGGAGGCAATACAAAGATGGAGTAAAAGAATTGAGGATCTCTTATATTGTTTCTAAACCTGCTCTCTAGTCTATTATATATTGAATGGATTATTTAATTAGTATAATTAGATGAGTGCTTTAAATTCAAATGAAGTCATAACTCATTTAATTTAGTCAACAAATATGTTTTGGGCACCTATTTCGTTCCAGCCCTGTTTTATAGATGCTAGAGAAACAGCAGTGAATAAAACCAAAGAAAAAACCTACCCACATGGAGCTCACATTATAAATAAGTAAAATATATAATAAACAAATAATAAGTGAATTGTATATTAAAGAAAATAATATGTAAATATGTAGTATGTTAGTGATAAAAGCAGTGGAGAAAAACTATAGTAGTGACGTAGGGAGTATGTTGTGTGTGTGTGTGTGTGTATGCATAATTTTGGGGTATCCAGGGAATTGTTCACTAAAGGAGAAAGGTGATTAATGACCTGAAAGAAGGAAGAAAACAAGTCTTCAAGTTAAGACTATCAGAGGCAGAGGGAAGAGCAAATTCAAAAGCAGTGAATTGGGAACATGCTATGTTTGTTGCAGGAGCCACAATGAGGCCAAGGTGGTTAGAACGTAATGAGCTGGGCTGGGGACAGTAGAAAAGAAAGGATAGATGATATAGACAGAGATAACAGATCAAGACTATCCACAGTAATAGGAGAAAAGGCAAAATATGTAGTCACAAAAAGCAGATTGCCAGAATTAAGAAGAAATCTCAATAAGCCTGTGGAAATTCTCTTGCATAGGTTTCTGTTTTCTCAGTGAAATAGGAAGTAGAGTGGTTGCTGAGAATGAACATGAGGAAGTAAATACTGGAGAATTGGAGGAGGAGGCGGTATGAGTAAGTCATCATTCGAGGTGATGGAGAGAGTGAATGGAACTATAGTACCATTGAGTACTCAAAACACAATTGAAGTTTGTGATTAGAGATAGTTCAGAAAGCATTCTGTGTGTGTGTGTGTGTGTGTGTGTGTGTGTGTGTTCTCCAGCCATACTCGTACAAATGTACATGCCAGAAAAGACAGAGTTGGATTTAAACAGTTTTTTTGCCATTTGGATTTGGTACAATGCATTGAAAAAGGAACAGGGGAGCTGGAAGTGTATGTGAGGGAGTAAATCTAACTAAGGAAGTTAGCTGTGTAAACGGGAAAGTAGGGACGTAAGGGTGATGAGGACCATAAAAATCTGGTAGGGTCAATAGTTTATAGATCCTTGGGGGTCAAGGGTTGTTGAAAATGGGATTTAAGAGAGTGAGTTGAAAACATTTGGTGTGGACATTATAGATTGACAAAATTGGCATGGGGTTATAGAAGAAAACAACTATATTTCTCACAATGTTTAAAGATAAAAAATAACATCTATTTGAGATTCATGAGAGTTCCAATTAAGTCATTCGTTTTGGACACAGGGTTTGAAGAGACAATTTGTACATTAAGTTGTACTATTTGATATTGAGCTCCTCAAAAAAAAAAAAAAACCTTGCTAAATGTATGATTAATCTTTCTTAGCTGTTTTTCATCATTTTTTCTAAAGCATTTTGGAAGCCATTGGTATTATTTCTTGAGAATGATATCATTTTATCACCCTTAAATAATTTAAGGTTATTTTATATGTCTTAAAAATAATCCTTTCAAGGCTCAATATACATATAATCTATATGTTTGTCTCTATGTCTATGCACATGTCTTACTATGTGTGTGTTTTTATGATTGATAATCTCTTCTTAACACTGATTCTCAAAGTTCATATACTGAAGAATTTTTAAAAATACGTGTTCCCATAAAATAACCTTTCCCATCTACTTTCATCTACTTACCTTGGTCATTTTTCTGCAATGTTCACTTTCCATTCCTCATACATCTTTTGCAAGGTTTCAATACCAGGACTTTGGCCCTAATCTAACACTTAGTTTTGGCTGTTGAAAATAACAGGTAGGGAACTGTTTTAGGGAATTTTAATATGAAATCACTTTGCTAAGTTGTAAATGTTTGCAGAAATACAGATTTCAGTAAGCATAAGTTTTAAGCATAAAGTTTTAATTTGAATTAAACTCCTATTTCCTCTATGCATATAACCTCTAAAAAATCTCTTTAGAATTTTAAAATTCTGAAGGGAGGAGGGAACTCAGATCACTTGGTTTAGGATTTTGCATAATCTGTGCAAGATGATAATAAATGTTCCATTTGTTGTGTACTCTATTTTCTTACAAGACAGTCATGAAATATATTAGCATGTTAAAAATTCTGGGAAGTCCTGTAGCAAAGAAATCTGACCAAATTCAATGCAGCTTTTCTCAAACATAGTTGATATCAAAATTACTACCTGTCTTTGTTTTTTGCTGAACTCCTATTGACATCTCTTCGAACAAATACTTCTCAAAACAGTTTAAGAAATGCTGTTCTCTCAATAGATGAATAAAACAGAGACATAGTATATGGATAGATTTTTCTAAAGTTGTATGACTATTTATTAGCAGAAAGGATTAATTTGGACTTCCAATTAAGTGCTTCTTTCTCCTGGTACTTTCTTACCCCAGTACTCTACTGAGCCATATCAAAGCAAAAGGAAAAATCTGTAACATTAATCTTGTCATTATTTAAAATGCTGATATTTTATGTTTTTATTTATTTGCATAATTTTAAAAAATATTGATTAAAATGTATGTATCTTGATTACTGAGTTTTTTATTGTCTTTTATATTTTGTGCTTGAGTGCCCCCTGCACCTAGCCTAGTTCTGGGTTGGATTATCTCAACAAAATTATATGCATCTCCAGTCTTGCAACATCCAAAATATATTCCAAATTATTTAAAAGCTTGATGGAGGTGCTTGGGTGGCTCAGTCGGTTAGGCATCTGAGTCTGGATATCAGCTCAGGTCTTAATCTCAGGGTCATGGGCTCAAGCCACATGTTGGGCTCCCTGGTGAGCAAGGAGCCTACTTAAAAATTTTAAAAAATTTTAAAATTTAATGAGGTCCCCACATCAAAACCCAATCTTCGGTTACTCTCATTCCTCACATTTGTAGATAGAAACATACTTACTATTTTCTGTCCTTTTGTTTCTGAGAATAAGAGTATGCCTCCAATTTTTGGAATTTTATAGTGATTTTTTTAAGGGAAATGCTTTTTTTTAAGATTTTATTTATTTATTCATGAGAGACACACACACACACACACACAGAGAGAGAGAGAGAGAGAGAGAGAGAGGCAGAGACATAGGCAGAGGGAAAAGCAGGCTCCATGCAGGGAGCCCAATGTGGGATTAGATCCAGGGTCTCCAGGATCATGCCCTGAGCTGCAGACAGCGCTAAACCGCTGTGCCACTGAGGCTGCCCCAATTTTTGGAATTTTAATGTATAAATATCAAGTAGATTTTTGCACATTTTCTGCAAATCTGAGATTTTAATTAACTGATAATTAAGAACCCAGGTCTTACACTAACCAGTTCATATATGCAATGGAATAAACTTGGGGCTGAGATTACATCTACTAGTTCCATGTAATAAAAATTCATATTCATCAGCTCAGTGAACTCAAATATAGCATGTTCTGAAGTGTGTTTCAGAGAAGGGCATGTTAATAGGTTTGGGGGAGGAGTGGGGCAAAATAATAAAATTAGTTGGATAGATAAAGGTCTGAATGAAACTAAAGAGAGTCATTATTTCAGGACTTCTCAGAGCCTTTAATATGCTAATGTTCTTCAGGAATATGAAAAAAAAGAAAAACTTTACAGAATGCAGTGTTTACTGAACATGTCTGTACATTTTTTTATATATATATGTCTGAATATATGTGAGCTTTTACATAGAGCCTCTGTCATGGCACTATTGTTTCACAGATCGTGTTTGGAAAGCACATCTCAAAGAAGCTAGTCAAGCTTAGATTTTGTTTTATAGGAAGTATTTTTCAGATGCTGTGTAATTCAGTGTTCAGTGGTTCCATTTTGTTCTCCAGTAGTAGTTCATTTATCCCAAAATCCAGCCAGGACTCTTCTTGTGCTGGAGAGAAATATTGAAAATTAACTGTTTTACTGAGTGACAATTTGTGAAAATAGACCTGATTTCTCTGACCAATGCATCCAACATTTCATAGCTAAATGTTTTCCTAACTCTTGGGTAGCTGGTATCCACCTAATGGAAGAGTTCCCTATTTGGAACAGCTGATATGTTTCTCCTCATTGGCCCTGGTCCTTCTGATCTGTTTGCTTCAAAAGAAATTGGGAAAATTGGGAAAATCTAAACCTCGACCCTTGTTACACCTCTATTGTTTTCCACGTACAATGCAATGCATCCTTTCTTATATATGGCCATCCCCGAGGTCTGGAAGACCTTTTATTTTGCTTCAGGGTTGCTGATGAAAATAATTTCTTGCCCACCCCTCTCCGGAGCCAATTATTAATTGGAAAAAATTAATAGTGATCTGCTGAAAATCCAATATGAAGTCTAAACCTGGTGTTCCTGAGAGTGTGTTTGAGAATAATTTTATATTTTAGAGAAACTTTGGATAAATACTGATAACCGTACTTTCAACTGCAGACAAAGATCCAAAACTGACCACAATGTAAAATCATCGCCTCTAACTGCCTTTCCTTTTCTTTTGTTTTAGGTGTGAACGCTTTGATAACATGTCAAGGTATGGTGAGGAAACATCATCTTTCACTAGCAGCACGACCACTACCCATAACACACTTATGAACCTAAGTTAGTTTTCATCCCTAAACATCCCACCCGTAGTGCATTCACTGGCCGCACAGGTGGACCCTGCTTGGGTCAGAAAGGAATTTTCTCATCGTTAGCAGCACTACTTCAAGACTTTGAGTTTTTCAAAGTGAAATAGGGAATTGTTGTTTATAAAATATTATGCTGGTACAGAGTCTGGAGCAACTGAAAACATTGCAGTGTTTGCTGCAAGGCATGAGGAGCCAGTGACACAGCTCATTTCCTCAGCTGAGCTCTCTTTGCCGCCTTGTACAACACTTATTTCAAAGCACGCCACAGCTTAGAACTGTCGTGATCCCCATTAATATAAAATCATTGACCCCTGCTCCTGCTGGTGCGACTAAATTACATTCTGCTGCTCAGCGGCAGCCGCACATGGGGCCAGCGCTTTTACTCATGGCCAGGTGCCTTGATGCCAGCGCAGCCCCTCCTACGCCAGGGTTTGCCTTTAATGAGGATTAGGCACCTTCAAAGATCTAGGAGGACCCACTCCCAGGATGGAGGCCTTTCTAATGGCATCTGGGCTTATCGTAGGCAGTAATTTAGTATCTCAGAGGACACTGAAGAGACATTCATTTCTCGCCTCTAAGAAATTGCAAGAATGTGTTTTGGTGATTGGCTTTCCCCCCCCCCCTCCTCTCTCCACCAGCACAAATTCAAAAGCATTATGCCTGACAACACCATGTTTTAGTAAAACCCAGAAGGTGGGTGTGGTAAAACAATATCCCAAATGATGGCATATCCCAGCTGAGGAAATGCCTCTTTTATATACTGTATTATGTGATGTGCTACTGATGGGTCTAGACCCACTCCCAGATGCCCCACACTCATTTCATCTTTGTATTTCAGGTGGTGGGATTTGCTCACAAAAGGATTGATAGCCTGATCCAGGATCTGGTCTGTCTTCTCATTGTGTGCCTCAGCTCCTGACCCTCCTGGGTCTGCCCTTCCATGTGGTTCCTTTGCTTTCTGAGAATGAGGGGATCAGGGATTCTAAACCTTCCCACAGTGGGTGTGGAATTTGCAGGAATGTTCCCTGTGCTGCCACAAGCAATCACTCCTGCCTTGGCTGTTAAGGGACAAGGCTGCAGAGTTAGGTGACGAAGCGTAGGAAATAGCCATCGAACACTGCCAACATACTTGAGATAATCAAAGTCCTCCCTCACAAAACTCACAGAAAAATGAAACAAGTAATTAAAGATCACTCACACATGTGGTATTAAAATAAGTGTGATTATGTGAATGTATATACATATTTTCACACAATTATTTGCAGTGTGTTTAGATAAGTTCTTTATATAGCAAACTGTTACTCGTAAAAAGCTCAGAAATAGTTTAGCACCAGAATAAAAAATCTGGTGTTCGAAGTATTATTTGTGGAAAAATCGGATGTTTTTGTCTGGCGAGGGAAGGAAGCTATGTATTAGAGTAAAGCTGGTGAGTTTAATCCAGGAGAATCTGAACTCTGATGAATCAGTTGGTTTTCTCTCTGTTGTATTTGTAGTGAGACAAAATCATGAAAGTTTCTCAGTCTCGTTTTTAGTTCTTAGGCATATTTTGGTAAGAAATGGTGCATTCACTCAGTCAACCAACGTGCACACTGAAGCCAGTCGGCAGTATAAAATGGGACAAAATGTAATCAGCACTGTGCTAGTCACACTGACTGTATATGGAGACTTTGTCCGAATTTTCTACTTTGATTCCTATCAGAAGAAACAAATTAACTTTTATAGCCATAGGGAGTATCTGAAGAGAGTTCTCCCTAACTGCAGAGAGGTTAAATGGTCCACAGTATTTAATTACAAAATTTATAAATACTATTTGTTGATAAAAATCCATTTAAAATAAAAAATGCACAAAAGCCAATAATAATAAGGAAACATGACATTTCGGAGGGTTGAATTTATCTCTGTGATACCTAAATACATGCAAGAAACATAAAGAAAAATAAATTGTGTTTCACTATACTTTGGAAAAGACTTGTTTTTGGTTTCTGAAATTATTTTTTTTTCCCTGAGGTTTAATTGTATTTCGGGAAATTCAGTATCTGGATTAACAACTTGCTTCTGAAAGCTGATACGCAAACAGAGGGCTTTCTTTCCAGAAGGGTGTCCTAACCCCAGTCACACGTCTGCTAATTTGGCCTTTCTCTTAATCTCAGAAGAACTTGCTGAACAGAAGTGAAACTATGCACGTGCTAATGGCTCACGCTCTGCAAACTCCCCTCTCTCCCAGAGAGTGTCTGGTGTGCAAAGCTGAGCTGGAACAAAGATACACTAATTATTCCCCATTAATTTGTCTGCTTGAATGGTCCTAAATACCAGAGTGATTAATTAGCGCGAGGCAGCCGGGGCAGGATGTCACACCCTTCTCTGCGTTTAAGTGTCGGCAAGGTTGTGCTCAAGTGTTGACAACAGCATATCTTTAATTTTCTCCAAGAAGAAAAGTTTAGTCAGTACAATTAATTTGAGCTTGGCTGGCTTGCAGGAATAAATGTAACATGTGGAATGATATTACTGCTGTATAGGCATTTTTTTTTTTTTTTTGCCTCCTTAGGGTACAGTAAAACTTTTTTGGCAACTTGATTATTGAATAGTGTATTTCTATAATTGTTTCAATTTGGCTTAATTACTTTTGTGCATTTTGCAGCAAAAAACATGGATCATAAAATAGTAAGAAATTATTATTCATAAAAGGCTGGGATGGCTATAGATGAATGCGTAGATAAGAATTAGAAACAGATAAAAAAATGGCATTAAATTTGGTATCCTTCTAACTATGCAATTTTCTCCCATGGATTGAAATGTACCTCAATGCTATCAAAAATAACCAGTGATCACTTAACCCCTAAAACATATGACTCAATTTATTCAAAAATATATAACGAAAAGTTTATTTGGCCTGATTTTTGAGGAGGCGGGTTTTCCTGAGATTTTAAGCTTTCCGAATATTTTGCCTTGTTTAATCTCCTGACTAGCAACATATATAAGTTAGTTATAAAGAAAAACCGTATAATAACTGATTTTTAATGCTTTCACTTCATATTCCCTTCTTTTTTGTAATTTTGCCTATCAGAGTGTTTTCCTAAAAAATAATTAGCTCCATTCTAAAACAATTACATACTATTTAGAAAAATAAAATGAATCAAATAAAGTAGCTGCTGCCTATACTATTCTCCCCCCCTTTTTTTAAAAGATCAAACTAGAGACATAATTCTGGAATAGAAAGAAAAAGCTATATAACTAAGAAGTAGTATGTTTCATTTGTTGCATTATATTTCCTTGTTGTTAGTGAAATTTTAAATTGATTCATTTTGCTATGGGCATGCTGTTTTGTTTTGTTTTGTTTTCAAACAGTGGAAAGAGAAAAAAAATCAGAGGGCCATGCAGCCGGCAGCATGGATGTTCTCATCTTTTCTTTCTCAATCTTCCCCAAGCTCTATACAGGCCCGAAAGGCTATTCAGCAGCAGGGGTGGGAGCACCGAGGGAGGGAAGGGGTCGCCTCTCCCATCTCTCCATGTATCTCATTGTTCCTCACTTGTCAATGTATTTCCCACACACCATCTCCAGCCACTCTGAGCCTCATCCCGGCGGCTGGTTCCATGACCTCCACGACATTATTCTCTCTTCCTCCACTCCCCACATCTACACTTTTGTTTTCTTTTTTACTTTTTTCCCAGGCTGTGGTTGCTATAAGACCATCCCTCTGGCTATATAGGGTTGTCGAAAATATTTGCTGGAACAACTGACTGCAAAACAAAAGTTTCTGAGCGCAGCGATCCCTGGGCCCTACTTACTGCACCTTATTCTTGCCTTCCCTCTCTCCTTTCACCTCCCATTTCCCCACAAGTTTTCACAGCATTTATTTGTTTTTCATTGAAGCAGCATGCATCGTGAAAAAAAAAAAAAAGCACAGTTTCTGGGCTGGAATCTCAGTTTTACTACTCATTAATTGTGCAATTTAAAGCAAAAAAAATCACTTAACCTTTTGAGCCTCATTTGCAAAATAGGATTATTAATATTTGCTCCTTGGAGATGTAAATGAAATAAGAAATCTGATTCCTCATCCACTCTGTTTAGCAGTCTGTTTCTCTAGGTAAAGAAAAGGTAACTATTTTCTTGGTATTTCATAGTTTATTAAATATTTGCCATACTTGCCATAAATCTATGGCAGGGCATAAAATTATTGGCAGTATTTACACTCAGTTGAAATGACTGCGTTCCATTCTTGGGTTTTGCTGCTCTCCCACTGCCTCAAGAGCAGATAAACCTGGAAACAGTTGGAACGGTGTTGGTTGGGCCTCTTTGTATCAAAAGGGAAAAATGCTTTCTTTCACTGAAATTTCTCACTTTGAGACATGTTTGTATCTTTGAAGAGAGAAGAACCACTAAAAAGCTGCGATAATCAAAGCTAAATATCATCCATTCCTGCTTTCACATCAAAAGATGGAATCTAGTTCCCCTGTTCTTGAATCTTGCCTGGATTTGGCGACTTGCCTTTTCCTAAGGAGTGCTACAAAGTGAAGTCCTAGGATTTTTCAAACTAGGTCATAAGAAACTGCAGTTTCCCCCTGGATTGCTTGGTATGCTTGCATTATGATGCTTCCTCCACAAACCTGTGAAGAGGCTACATGAGAGAGCTACATGGAGGGGCCACATGTAGATGCTCTGGTCAATAGCTCTAGCTGAGCTCACGTGTGACATCCAGCAGGAACTGACCAGCATCTTGGATGTTTAGCCCAGTCAAACCTTCCAATAACACAACCACCAATCACCATTTGATTACAACCCCATGAGAAAGCCCAATTGAAAAATCACCCAGATTTTTCTGTGTCAGCATTTCATTCACAGAAATGTGAAAGATGATACTAAAGTGTTGCTTTGAGCCACCAAGACTGGGGGTAATTTGCAATATAGACAGACTAATCAAACAACAACAAAACTGCATTTTAGCATGACTTAAACTTTGCATATCATAGTGGCAAATCAAGATAATATTTACAATATTTACAGATAATATTTACAATATTTACAAGATAATATTTACAGATAATATTGAATAATTGAGGGAAAAATTGTTTTCGTGCGTATCAGCTGGCTCCATTCATTCATCTATCCATCACTTGGCTACCATGAGCCAGGGTTTTTGTTTGTCACATACACAGTGGACATTTTATAAACAAAAGTTCATAAAAACGTTTATAATTATTAGTTCCCTGATATGTATTAATTTAGAAATGTGCATCGCCAAAATATTTTTATAAATAGGTTAAAAACATACATCTTTAGAAAACCAGTATATATCATTTTAAGAAATGAGGTGAGACACTATATATTGTGCTGTAATGATTCATCCTTAACTCTAAATTACACTGATTCCGACGGACAAAAATTCCCTAAACAGAGGTTATCGTTTTTGTCTGTTTGTAGATATAGAATGTGAGTAGAATGGAAAACTGACTAGCTGTTAAAACAAGGACACTTATTTCTCCCACAATTCCTTGATAAAATTTTCATCCTAATAGTGGTGTCATTACTCTTGATCTTTTCAGAAAGATCAGTGCCAATATCATATTGTGTGCTGTAGACAACACTGGTCACACAAATCACATCTTTTGGGTGAGCAGAAGATGAAAACAATTTAATTTATGGACTTGACTTTTCCAGAAAATACACATTTTTTCTTTTGCTTCTTGCCTTTGGCCTTCTTTGACAGTTCCATCTGCTTTTCTTTATCACCTTTGTGGGCTTGTTCCCTGCTGGACCTTAAGTTGCGGAGCTCAAAGAGTGGAAATAGTTTATCAAAACAACTTAGGTATCTTATAAAGTGGAAGTGACATAGGGTGAAATGTTTAGTATCTGGACACCAAGTGGCTTGTAATAGCTAAAGCAATGATACACCTGACTTCCCCCTCATTTCACTTTAATGAGCATGTGAGTACTTAAAGCCCAGGAAAGGAAGAGAGAGAAAAGGTGATTTTGCTTTGTAAAAATAAATAAATAAAATTTAAGAGCCCATGCTGGAAAAAGTGGCAAGCAGTGTAGATAGTAATTGTGCTACACATAACCAGCCAGATCTCTTCAACATAACATTCAGGAATTCCTTCCCCATTGTCTCCCAAGCGATAACATTGTTATGGTGTAAAGGAGAGTGCTACCCAATTAAGGAAAAATTTTCCCTCTCCCAACAGAGGATAGTTTTGAAAAGCATGAGTTTTCTTCTGCCCACTGAGAGGCTTTCTGAAGCAATGTTTTCATGTCTACCCTCATATTGAAAGTAGTATTTGTGAACCTTAATTCACCCATAAACATCTTTATGTAAAGTCTTAGTTTTAGTATCAGAGACTCTCAGATATCAGGCAAAGGTCTGTTGCCAGAAAGTTACATTGGAATAAAAATCCAGACCTGTGGACCCCACATTGCAGGAATGGGATCTGCGAGTGTGCACTTGTCCTCATCTACCATCACAAGTAGCGTACCCAAGCTTTGTTCCATGGAACTACAGTCCCTTGAGACGCTCTATGAAAAGAACATTCTGTCCTGGAGATTCACAGTCCAGGTGATCGTTATTAAAATCTTATGTTTAACCTGGTATAACCAAGTATTTCTGAACTTACTGGACCTTCAAAACATTTTTTAATAGAACATTTCATGGAGCACATTTTGGGAAAGAGGAGTTTAGAGAAATGCTATGACGCCCCTTCCATGAAAATTAAGCAAAACTTCCTTTGCTTTTGCAAAATTTTTTCTCATATGTTCTCATAATATTTTCTGTAAGCTCAATATTTCTTTTCTCTTTCCAGTTGCTCACCATCTGTTGTTAACTTTTATATGTTCTCTAATAATATTTGAAAATTATAAAGTACCTTAAAATTCTAAGTGTGCCTGAAATGGCTGGTTTTTTCCAAGGAATGTATGTATTACTCATGACTTCATACGCATAATTCTAAGAATTTACAAAAGTATAATCAAAATACTAGAGTAAAGTGGTCACTAGAACAACTCTCCATATCCTGATTTGTATTTTAATTAGTTATGGTCATGAATTTTCTTTTGCTGGACCCCATGCTACTTGAGGAAAAGATCTGGTTCACCTTGCCATGTTCAAAAGCCTTTGCTGAATTGTGTTGATTTCTGAAACCAAGTTTCCCCTGACTTGTGATGTCAATATAAAGAGGCTGCTCAATGTTCTGATTCAGTAGTTGACTGACTTTGTCAGGTTTCTGTGTTTCGTTTTGTCTTTGTAATGATAATTGACATTTCATCCTCAATTTGTATTTTAGAAGCATCACTAACCAACATTAGCTTATCATCTACTTTGGCACCAAAACTCAATCTGTCATATTTTTTATAAGCTCCTTGAGGACAGGGTTTATGTATCTTTCTCATAAACCTGCAATACTGTTTTGTACAGCAGCATTCAAGAAGTAGTTGTGAAGTGGATATAAATAACCAAAAGGAAAATATGTTGAACAACCTATGACCATTATGACTTCCTCAATATAATGTTTTTCTAAAAATCAAAATTCCAGGCTTGATGTTTATGGCAACATATGTGCCAACCTGGGGCTACTTTCTATGCACTGAATGGATTTTTCCTGTCTTTTTTTTTTTTCTGTCCCTTGCTCTTGTTCCTGTTCATATCCAAAACTCTGAATATGCAGTTTATGCAGTTAAAAGTTAAATTTCAAAGATAATGAATTTCAAAGTGGGGGTTTTATTAACTGTAGCAATAAACAAGTGAGAGTTACATTACACTGTGACAAAAGTTCTTCAGCTTCTATGGGCCCTTGTGTTCCCAGATGAAGAGCCAAATGGAAATGTTTAATAAAACATGTGTGAGACTGCACAATAGAACAGTCCTTACATTTTACATCAAGCTGCATCAGGGTCACGGGAGGTGTTTTATTAGCACAGTCAACAATAATATCGTGATTTTTATTAGGAGGCAAAGATAGTGAGAGACTACTAATTATTTTTCAGCCTGAGGGACATTTTTTCTTGAAATGACTGTTAATTTGATCATTGTCGTGCAGTTCACAGATTTACATGAACTTATTTCACTGTGACACATGGTTAAGAACCAGACTAAGATTGTTGCTTTATTAATGGTTTTCAGTAAATGTATTCAAAAGTGCTAACTGTGTGGGTGTATGGATGATATTGATAGCACTTGGAAGGTTGAATCCTTTTGGAAGTAGCTAGCCTGAAGCCCTTTTCACATGATATTTTCTTTGTTCATGCAGTGAGATGTTAAGCCTACAAGAATGAAATAAAATCCCAGTGAAATAAGAATGGTGTTGTCTCAGATATTACCAAAGTGGCTTTTCTGCAAATGTTTCCTTTCTTTTCTTCCCCTTCCCACAAATAGGGCAGGCTTTAAAGATATGAAAAAGCCAATGATTTCTCAAAACACTTGCTTTGGCATAATCAACAAAATACCACACAATGTTTTTGTTGTTAAATGTTATAGAATAGGAGTAATCTACTAACACTTGAACTGAGAATTCTTACAGAGTGTACTTCTACAGCTAATTTATTATGATTTTCTTTTTGATCCGTATGCATTATGCTAAGCTGAAAACAAGAATCTTATGCTAGTAGTGACCAGGTTCATTTTTATTTTATTTTATTTTTATTTTTTTTACAAATGTCATTATTCTGTTAAAAAGTTTTACAAAAATCTTCTCCTGCCCTGATACCAGGAGACAGTCCAAATAAGAGATATTTTTAATGATGGAAGTCATCTTCAAAAAGGGCAATAGTTTAGTATGTAGAAGTAGAGAACCTGTGATTCATTCTGCTGGGTTTTCTATTTAATTTAAAATTGACTTGTTCTAAATAATTTAATGTACTTATGAAAAAAAATCCTGAATTGGACTCAGAAAATAAGCAGTTTTCTTAACCTAAGAATCTTATTATTTTGAGGAATCCATTTCTTAAGGTAACAAATTTTTAAATGAGATTACAAATGCAAAAGTGATTCGTGAGTTATAAAGTATATCAAGATTTTAAGTTACTCTCATTATAAAATGAACTGTTAATATGTTGGCCATAAAGACCACTCACTATCCTTACATTATACATTTTAAGTGGTCAAAAAGTAGAGAGACTTTGGCAGATGTCATCCACACAATGGAATGATCTTATAAATAAGAGATACAATGAATGGATACAGATTAAAAGTTCATGTTTATGCCCTGGCAAATAAATGTATATAATTCATATTTTAAGGATATCTTCATTGTTTAAAACAATGCAGCAGCTTGATATAGCTGCTCTTCACTCTTACAAATGGGAAATGAATTTTATAAGAATGGATTGGAACTTTAATTTTGCTACAAGTGAAGGAAAAATATAGCATAGTATTCAAATATTCTCATTGGCCAAAAATAATTAAATAGTATTATGAGGAAATAATCCCAATTATATCTTTGTCTTTATTTAAAAGCGAAAAAAATTTCCCACAAATGTAATTTATGATTGAATTGATGAGCGAATTTTCTTTTGAAATATTTTTACCCTTTGGGGATGCTACCTATATGAAAAAGACAATTTTTTCCTTGTGTTTATCATCAATCATTAGCCAGCCTTCTTTTAAAGGCATATTGGCAATGCCATTTTGTGACACGGGAAACTTCCAAGAATTCCAAAATTCCAAGAATTCAAAAACACAATTACAGACTCTTGGGGCCTTCAGAGACTTGAAAGCCATTGAGTCCATTTGTTTGATTCTCAGCAGCATATGGGAAATTTTGCTTATTAATTTATTGTGCTTTCCCACACCTCCCTTTCAAGAACCTCAGATCTTCACATTGGAGCAAAAGTTTGTGGTCAAGGAAGGATCTGTTCATACTTGAGTTATATCAGCCTTCCTGAAAAGGACCCCCAAATTCTGATTGTTTGTGAGCCCCTGTGCGTTATACTGGGCCACATCTGGCCATAGATAGTTCCAGATGTAATTGATACTCTTATCCAGAAAGAATTTTTATTTGGAATATCTTGAAATCACTTCAATTATCTCTGAGAAATCTCACAATAAATTAGATGTATATTGAGTTTAAAGGTCACCTAAACGTCTTACCAAAGATGTTTCAATGAAGAAAAGTCTGGGCAGCCCAGGTGGCTCAGTGGTTTATTTTATTTATTTTTTTAAATATTTTTATTTACTTATTCATTCATGAGAGACACAGGTGGGGGGGGAGAGAGAGAGAGAGAGAGAGAGAGAGAGAGAGAGAGGCAGAGACACAGGCAGAGGGAGAAGCAGGCTCCATGCAGGGCGCCTGACGCGGGACTCGATCCTCTGTCTCCAGGAGCCACCTGGCTCAGCGGTTTAGCGCCGCCTTCAGCCCAGGGCGTGATCCTGGAGACCGAGGATCGAGTCCCGCGTCAGGCTCCCTGCATGGAGCCTGCTTCTCCCTCTGCCTGTGTCTCTGCCTCTCTCTCTCTCTCTCTGTGTCTCTCATGAATACATAAATAATAAAATCTTTAAAAAAGAAAATTCTATCTTGTGCACATCGATTAGGCTAACAAGTAGACCTAATTATATGGAGTCTCTTGTGTTACATCAGCGTGAAAGAGAACTCTAAGCTACCCATTGCTGATGCTCACAAATGTTCTGTTAGCCAGGGCTATTTGTCACCAAGAAGGCCAACTGTTGCCCAAAAAATAGATAAATATTGGCCAAATCTCTGAATCATATTATAAATTAAGACACAAATCAAAACCAAAACCAAACCCTTACTCTAGGATAAAAACCCATTACATTAGAGTTTGCATCTCTTCCACATTGCTTCTTATACATCTTTATCATTTAGTCCATATATAAAATTTAGAAACGAGTTTGGGTACTTTGAAAATGTACTTAGTTTTTTCATTTAAAGAGGAGAGAATTAAAAAGTTTATCTTAAGAATTAATATTTTAAGATTTTATTTATTTATTCATGAGAGACAGAGAGAGAGAGAGAGAGAGAAGCAGAGAAAGAAGCAGGCAGAGGAAGAAGCAGGCTCCATGCAGGAAGCTCGATGTGGGACTCAATCCTGGGACTCCAGGATCATGCCCTGAGCCAAAGGCAGATGCTCAACTTGTGAGCCACTCAGGCATCCCTATCTTAAAAATTAAAGAAGCTATTGGGGCACCTGGGTGGCTCAGTTGGTTAAGCATCCGACTGTTGATTTTATCTCAGGGTCCTGAAATCTAGCCCTGCATTTGCTCTGTGTTCAGCAGAGAGTTGGCTTGAGATTCTCTCCTCCCTCTCCCTATGCCCCTCCCCACACTTAAGCCTGTGCAGGTGATCTCTCTGTCTCTCAAAAAAATAAATAAATCTTTAAAAAGAGAAGAAGAAGAAAGAAGAAGAAGAAGAAGAAGAAGAAGAAGAAGAAGAAGAAGAAGAAGAAGAAGAAGAATTAAACTAATATTACTTGAAATATGTACATAGTTTTTTTTTAAGATTTTATTTGTTTATTTGAGAAAGAGAGAGATGAATGGCGGAGGGGTGCAGGGAGAAAGAGAAGCAGAATCCTCCCTGAGCAGGAAGCCCATGTGGGCTTCATCCCAGGACTCTGAACTGAAGGCAGATGCTTAACTGACTGAGTTACTCAGGCACCCCACGTATGTAGTTTTGATCCCCATTTTATAATCACAACCATTCATGAGTAAAACCTATAAATACTACCACTCTTCTAAAACAACTTTCATTTCTCTATGACAGTTGCTAGAACTAAGAGTTAATACAATTCTTTCCTGCCATCAAGTTGTGAGGTGCTTTTATCTTGAATATTTAGATAAGCAGCAATAAATAGTTGATAATAATAGTAATAACAGACAAAGCTTTTGTCCTGTGCTCAATAATTTATGTGCACTGCCATGTTGCATGGCACAGATAATACAATAAAGACTAGAAGGATGTTTCTTAAAAATCTGGAAACTTAATTGCATTCAGTGTGATGGTGGTTAATATTTTGACTGGCACATTTTTTTTCTAATGAACTCATGCAAACTTAGGCAACATATATTCAGGAAGGTTCTACTGAAGACTCAGTTGGCCATTAATTCAGTCTCCCTTTTCAAGTATTTCCTGCACTTGGATTAGAAACAATGAGTGCAGTTTATGTAAATTGCCAAAGGAGGAAAGTTGACAGGCAATGAAGACAAGAACTAGAGTCTCAACTCTGCTCAAGAAGAGCAGATAGAAACGAGAAGTGCTAGAGGGGACACAATAGCAAAAAGCCAGAAAAGAACCAGAGTTAGTCTTTCTGCATTTAAGTTATATCCCTGCAAGAGTCTATCAGTGGTTTGTGGTCATTTGCTCCTGTGTGGCAAGAAATAGGTACAAAATGTAGACTCATTCAGGTGTGTTATGACAGCAATGCAAGTATGAGCAGCATTGCCTTGGGTATGACGTATGTGGTTAAATGGCAAATAACTTTTATCAGTCTGCAATAAATAAAGGGCATGCTTCCACCATTTTACATAATGGCCCAATTCTGGCAAGTTCCTATTATGTTAAAATGATACACATTAATAACTTGAGTTTCGGTAAAAAATTGATTTAGATTCTAGGTGCCATTTGTACCTTTATAAGTATCTTGGCAAAACATTAAAAAATTGTGCAGGTCTTGGGGCTGTTTTTTGCAGGATATCTAGCACTCATAGCTTCTACTCAAGAAAATGCCAAATGTGCCTCAATCAGTGTGAAAACCTAAAACTGCCTCCATGAATTTCTGTTATTACTCTTTACAACGTAGGTCCTCCGGCCTATTTGGAAGGATAACCACTGGTTCTCTCCACAAAAATAGGAATTTTCTCTTCCATATGCATTAGGATATAGTTTCTTTTAGTGATCTTATTTGCCTTTCAGCCAACTTTGTCCAAACAGTTGATAGCTTTTGTCATGTAAAAGCTCAGAAACAAAGTTTACGATAAATTCACTGGCTGATCCTATTTGGCTTTTTAAACAAACTGAATCATCCTAAGGCTCTATTCCTATGCACACCCACTTACCACTCACTTTCTGCTGCATGAAGAATTATTTGTTGCAAACTGGTGACAAAGCAAAGAAGACAACTTCAGTTATGTTTTATATGAAACATTCCAGGAGGATTCTGTTTTCAAACGTCTCTGTGAAAGCTAAATCCAGGGGTGTCACATAGTTCTCTCTGAACATTAGGGTGCTCTGTAATGTGCATTCTTTCCTCTGTTTGGCTTTCTAGTTCTTCCTGAAGGCTTGCCACTACAGCCTCTATGAAAACCCCTCATATCAGATTAGTAGGGCTTCCTTACTGCAGGATATCTTGTGAGTCAATATCTTGAATAGTGAAAACTATGTAGAAGAATGTCCTTGAGAAAGTATTCCTGTTAAAATCCTTGAAATAATTCCATCTTCTGGAAGTTTCTATTAGAGTAAGTTTCTATTATAAGCATTCCATAAAGTTTTGTTGATTTAACAAACACTTGTTGAGCATGTGATAGGAGCCTTGAACTAGGGCAGGCACTTCTTAAATCCCTTTCTTAATGGACCAAATAGTAAAATATGATTTCAAGTTGAGTATTATAATAGCAATTATAACTACAAACTGATACATGAATTCATAACTATTATAATATTTCTTTCTATATATTTTATAATAGGAAATATGATATGATATGATACATAATATAAAGGAGAGGCAGGGTAGACTCAAAATTTCCAGGGCACTGAGATGAGTCCTGGGTGACTGCTAAACATTAAAACTCAAGCATCCCGTGTATCTTTGTTGGTCCAGAGAGCCTGGCTGAGGCAGACTCATTTGAACATCCAGAATATTGCAAACAGATCATCTAGATACACTTGTAGGAGCCTACAACAAATATATTTTGAATCATTTATTTCCTGGTCCCAAAAGCTGCAGTGAAAAAGCAAAATTGGCATCTTACCCTGCTTTCATTATGACTCAGCATATCATCACTCGGAATGAAAAGGAAGCATACAAACAACAAACAAATAAAAACAAACACCTTCACATTATGGGATAAAATAAAATGAACAAAACAGGAACCTCTGTGCAGAACTAGTCCTTTGAATCAATAGGTTTTAGTCCTTTTCCCAAAGTGGCCAACTTCCCAGCAAACAAAACTAATCCTGACTTTGCAGTACTGACACCTACAGATAGGTGAAGACCCTTGGAAATGAGATAATCATTTGAGAAAACAACTGTTTTTCTTCCACACTGGTAACCTTGTGTTTGGGTGTTTGTTTCCCTTTATACATCTGCTTCAAACTGTGCTCAAGGAACCAGTTCTTCAGAAGACTGCCCTGTAAACGTTTTGCTTTGCAAGTAAAAACGGTTTTTGAAAATGATTTTTTTCATGGCATCTGGGTGGCTCAGTAGGTTAAGCGACTGCCTTTGGTTCGGGTCATCATCCCAGGGTCCTGGGATTGAGCCCCTGCAGGGAGCCTGCTTCTCCCTCTCTCTCCCCCTCTCCCTTACTTGTGCTCTTTCTCTCTCTCAAATAATAAATAAAATCTTTAATAAAAGAAAGATAGAAAATAGCTTTTTCTCTGAATTTTCCTTTAACACTAACTTTGTGACATAAATTCAAAGAAAGAGCATTAATAAATAAGGATCACTAACTTTATATACCCTTGCTGTGAATTCTACTCTCCTTAAGGAGGACCAAGCATTTAAACCTGTTTTATAAAGTGGATTTCAGTTTATTTAACTCCTTGAAACATGTAGTAAAATGTTATTTTCCAAATATTTAGGCAGCTGAAGAAAATTATGTCAAATTCAATAATTTCATCATTTGCTAATTTATTCAATAAATGACAAATATCTATTTTGTGCCAGACACTATTTCAACCACTGAAAGTAAAGAAATGAACAAAACAGACACCGTCCCTGCCCCTATGGGGTTTACATTCTAATAAACTATTAATATATTATAAATTACATGTAATATTCAGAATAATGGATTTCATATAGTGCAAACGCAGCTAAGCAATTAGGGCTTCGGATTTCAATCAGAAATTATTATCCTCCTATTTTTATGTATTTATGAAACATTTTTATATCATTAATATTTACTATTAAAGGCAAACCCTGAAGTAGAGGCTCTATGACTCAAAGAGAAGAACACTTAGTGTTCCCCTCTGAATGTGATGGCTGTTAAGATGGCCGATACTTATTTTAAAATCTTCACACTTTGAGAGAAGATTAAAAAATAGAACAATCTGGCACTAAAAGTCGATAAAAATTAGTTAACAAAATTTAATGCAAAAGTTTGAGACATTAGAGTACCTTCAACCACTCCATTAAAACAAATGTTAATGCAACTATTCAAAATATCTAGGAGACGACTTGCACACTGAGTGAATTTGGCTCAATATTTATGCAGAGATCATTGCAAATGCCATTTCTATTTGGGGAGATAAGAAAGAAAACTAATATGACAATGGCCACAACTGCCATCATTATGAGATTTATGAACGTTGTGAGGTGGATATACTTCAAGTAGGGCAGCAGCCTTCGGAAGGGCATATGTTTCTGGAAAAAGAAAAGTGAAGTGCTTATTACTGGCCTTCCTAAAGATTATTAATACAGAAATGAAGCTGATTTAACCATTCTCTGATGCGTGCTTACGAGATATCCATCCTACAGAGCATACACGTGCCTATGTGAAGATTCTCTTTGCTCTTTAGCTGACTAGAAACTTCAGTTTACATCATTCCTTTTGAAGTTAGGCAAGTTGGGGTGCCATCTCCAGGGTCATTAAAATGCTGTTCTGGATGTCAATTATCTTAATGGCTTTTGTCATTTGTTTCTGATTCTTCTTTCCTATCCCAATAGGGAATCATATGGGGGTGACTCTGTTTCTCTGATGGAATGCTCAGTGAGATCAGAGCCAAGTTGTTGAAGATGCCAGGAGAGTCTGGGGGAGTTTGAGGTATCCTGCAGGGCTTGTGAGGAGGGTGCTGGAGTTTACAGATTGTTGTGGATTGCATCCTGGATGGTTTGCTGAGTGCTTTGGAATACCTGAGGTGAAAATTACAGCAATTTTAAAAGTCTGACACACTTTCCAGCTGATAGCACTAAAAACCTGACTTGTTGTCTCCTCTCCCTTCCTTGTTTGCTTCTTTGAATGAAGATGGCAGAAATGCTCTATATGAACTATTACCCATTATGTGAATTTTAATGAATTAAACTAATTTATTTTTTAAAAATCCATTTATTTTATTCTTTCTCTGTGAACAACTTATACAATGGAGCAAATCCACAATATTTGTCAAAGTTATTAGAGCCCTGGGTTTTTAATTACTGGTTTGAACCCCCAGCCCTTTTGGTAAAATGCAGACTGCATACTGAAAGGGAAAGAAATGAAAAAAGAAATAATAGATTATGCAGTGTACAAATGGGTATCAGTGACTTATTTTCATCTAAGACAACATTCAAAGCAATGATAATTGCTTGGACCCCAAGATTGGGGACCCCATATTCCTTACATTTTGTTTTATTTGGGGGGAAGAGGGTTCTGATGCTCTCAACCAGTACAATAATTGCAATCTGAGATGACATATTGTCCTTAACAAAATCAAAATAGTGAAGAATACAAAGTTGTGTGCATAAATAATAGATTGTATTTTATCTACAGGCTAAAACTTTATCCTGTACTAAAATTTTAAGTGCATTTCTCCTTAGAATGAAATTTTATGCTTGAAAAGAGGTGCTCTTACTCTCATTTTTATTACTTCTATCACACTACAGAAATGGATTTGTCAGAATTTACTGTTAAGAACTTGAAATTGTTCTTTCAACCTATGTGAAATTTGAATTTGCTGTCTTGTAGAAAAGAAATAAATATATTTTTTTCTTCCCTAGAATTTTAGAATCTCAAAATTCTAATGAAAAACTCGAAACAAGTGTGAAGCACCTATTACAAAATGAGTCAAATTTGACGGTGTATGAAGCTGTTCCTGCGGACAGTTTCGCAATGCTCAAAATGTTAGTCCTCTAGGTAGATGTGGAGTACATTTGTGATTCTAGTATCAGAGTCTAAATGTTAGTTTGAATGTCTCCACACGTCAAGAACTGGTTATATTTTTCCATTCTTATGATTCTTCAACAATATAATAAGATAAATAGTAAATGACTATTATCATATTATCAATGACTCTAAACATAACTAGTAAAGTCCTTATGCTGTTTAAAATAATAAAAGACAGCATTTAACATCAAGTATCTTTAGTTATAAGTTAGAAGAAAGTTTGATAAGCTTAATTCAGGTATGAAAAATAACACAGCTCTGTTCTAGTTCTCAAAATTTCATATTTCTTATATGCATGGATATGTCAAAGAAGTTTAATGAATGCATATCTTTACTTATAACAAATAAGTGTTCTTACTGCTTTCTACTATGGCTATAGTTCTGCATCTTTTAATTCTCATTGTGCTCTTTGCTTTCCCCAGCATTCTGCTATCCATCAGCTCTTCCTTTCTACATCTCTTCTAGTTATCTTAATACTAACAGGAATCTTAAGCATCCCTCAGCAATCACATCATAAATCTAAGAATGCAATCTAAACCTAATTGTTCCCATGTTGTCAAATAAGAGTGACCAGAAAAGAGTTCTATGACTAAAACTGCCACTTGATAAAGCTCTCGATACAGTCGAAAGCTTTATTCATAAAATCTCAGTACAAAGAACAAAATGCAACTTTGCAATTATTTGCATAGAAGTTACCACTTAAAATGAGCACCGATACCTGTGACATTTGGGCTGTCTAGACAAAGGTTGTTTACCCAAACTAAATCCATGAAAGGTATGTCTCACACTGTTAGCTAAATCCCACTAAAAATATTCATATTGAGTCCAGCTTGCCCTGGTGCCTAACTCCATGGCATAAATTAAGGTTCAGAGAAAGTGTCTTAACTCTTTCAGATCATTAGAGCACTATTCAGAAAGAGCAATTCAAGTGATCATTGGATTAATCCGAAATGCAAACATCTGCATGTTAAGGTTTATTTATCACTTCAAGTCTTCGTCTACATTGAAGACATGAAATATAACACTTGAAGAGAGCCACAAAAAGCGAGTATCTACTAAAATAAAGCAGAATAAGATCATGTGTTATGTGTGTGGGATAGTTTGGGTAGAATAAAAAGTGTGTGAGGTTTAACCTATAGAAGTAGTTTATAGATGAAATGGTTGGTGATCGCAGCAAAATAGTCACAGTAAGTAGTATACAGTAAGCAGTAAGAAGGAGTGGGATTTCACATCTACTCTGAGAGGTAACTATATCTTCTAAATACTTAGATTTACTTTCTTTAGGAAATTTTAAAATTAGACTTCAATTTGTAATTTTTCCCATCTTTGTCCTTTTTATTTTTTTGTCTCAGGTTCCACAGACCAGTTCCCTAGCTTTTATTTTCTAGTCATTGCACTTTATATAAGATATAATTTAAGTTGTTATTTTATTTCTGAGAATGTAGATTAAAACAGATGGAGCCTGAAACTCTTCCACCAAAGTTAGGAAAGGCTGCATTATCAATGAAATTAGTACCAGAGGTGTTAGCACTTAAAATCTCACCATTTGACAAAAATGTGATGAATGCAGAATAAACTGGGCTTGAGAATCTACATAATCTGATCGTTCTTTCACGGTCACTTTGATTTTCTTGCTACTCAAGTCATTGGATTTATTTAAAATATTTTAAAACTGCATTTCTTCCTCCTTACCCTGAACTTCTGGGATTCTCTCTTCAAATCAGAACAAGAACTGGTGTACCCTACTCCTCATCTAGCCAGACTCACCCAGAAATAACAACTTCTTGAAAAATATTTGGGTAGAGTGATGGTAATCATTATTGGTTTGGTTTTTGTTAACCTTTATTTTTTGTTTAAGGAAGATTAAGTCAATCCACCTGGAGTTTAATACTGTATGTTACTATAGTAACTTTATAGCCTGTTTGGCTGTGACAAAGGGGCTTCATCTCGTCCATTTCATGCTCCTGTGTCGACCTACTCCCTCCCAGTGTTTTATTATATCTGTCTTTAAGGGTGTCTGCGGGAGCCACAGCTGCTGTGCTTTTGTAACAGAAAGCAGCTTTCACTGTGTGAAATGCTCAGCTCGAAGAGGTCTTACAGGCTGATAGCATTATTGAATTTCAAAGCAAAGACAAACAACATTAAATTGTTTAAAGCTAATATTCATGTTTTCCTGCATACGGCATATTTTTTAAGAAACATCATATAATCTATTTTTCTAGAAAAAGTATGTAATTGCTATCTAATGGAGTTATGAATGAAGGCATAGGAAATAATCTTAAGGTAATATAACTTGAAAAAACAAACCCAAAATATATTCAGATCAGAAAATATACCACTTTGATATACAGTCTCTTAAAGGGTAGATTTTTGTTCCAATCAAGTAATTTGATTGCTTGATTTAAAAAAAATTAGATATCTAAATGCTGTTTACTGAGTAACTTCTGAATATGCTCTTATAATCTATATATAGATGCTGAATCATTCAGTTCTGCAAAACTTTGCCTATTTATGTTCTATTCTCAAACCAAGTTTAGTCTTGATGTCTTTTGAGGAAATGTGTTAGACTCTGAAATCCCCCAAGATAAAACATCAGTATTTGTAAGGGCAGAACTGAAGATAATTTTAGTGTACTCAGAAATTATTTATATGAATGTACTGAGAAGATGCTTTTGATAATAGTTCTGTTTTACAGTTTCGTCTCAATTTAGGCAAAACACCTGCCCAAACTTGAAACTTCAAAGTACTCCTCCCAAAGTGGTCCATCCAGTATTTATTCGCCTCTGTTCCATAAAAGGCAACTTTGGTGAGATTCTTTTTCAGAATATCTATGCAGTGATTTTCCAGTTGTGTTAATTGTTGTGTTGGAAAAGTGGTGAAAGCTCAGTGTGATCTTGTTAACTTGCTAAGCATCTGGTCAGCAGGGTAGTTCAGTTCCAGCAAGGCTCTTGACACCTCTGCCAAGGGTTATTGATACCTCACACACCCCAGCTGAGGCAGATTGTTTTAGTTGGGCTTCACATCCATGGCTAGCCTGTAGTTAGAAGAAAAAAAAAAAAACCCAACAACAAACAAGTGATTGACAGCCCACACCTCCTGGGCCCTTCTTACTACCAGACACAACATCTGCTATGCCCTGTGGAGCAGTGAACCAACACACACCAAGAGAACTGTTTCTAGTATTGTCAGGGTGGATTTTGTTTAACCCTTTGTAGTTACTCTCTGGAGAAAAGTGTGAGATGGCTTTCATGTAGGGGTCCGGATGGAAGTAAATGTAGATTTGGGGGGGAGATTAGAATGGCTTGCTTTAAAAGGAATTTTACTTAATAAAATACTACAAAAGGTGACCAAAAGAAGAAGTCTCATGTAAATGCCTAGAAATAACCTCAATGTGGTGCTTTTTTATTGCCAAATGCAAGATTTGTCATATTCTCTCCCATTGCTCTATCAGAATCAGGAAAACAAAACTTGTGCAGAGTAATGAATTAGTGGCAAGTGGTTTTGATTTTGATTTTCATTCACACAGTATTCTAAAGCATATAAGATTTTCATTCCATCTAGATTTATAAAAATTATTCTCAAAAATTCCAGAGACGAGGAAGCCAGTATGTTTGTTAAATAGATAGAAAAGTCACAATGTATCCATGCCAAAGCTTTTATAAGACAAAAGTACTGTGTATCTAATATTCTGTGACTTCTGAAGTTATAATACTGAAATATGGAAGTCTACATATCATTTTAGAAACCTTGTTTTTTTGTTATTGCCAACCTAACTACCCTGCTGATAGAATACGAAATCCTGTATTTGATAATAAATACGGTTCATTAAAAATGCATCAAGAAGCTTTTGTAGACTGCCAGCAATGTATAGGAACACTTAAAGGTTTCCCAAAGCAATTTCCAGGTTAGAATTGTTTTGACATTTTTTGAAGGGCTCATTCTTGTGTCTGGATATTTTAAGATATGTTCTGTAACAATTTTTCACATCGTGGGCATATTAGTAAAAAAAGGTAAAGAATAGGTGATAATATTGAGGTAAAATCATCTAATTTCCTTATGTATGTGTTCTTTGATACTGACATAAATAAAAATTAGGACACAGAGTTTCTATATTAAAACAATATAGGAGTGGATCTAAGAGTAATTTAATACATTTCACTTGAGCCAGTATTTGTCAGACTAGCTCTCCATCATAATGCTATACATCAAGGCTAATACTTAATAGCCATAATATCTCTGTTTACAGTGCTTTAAGGACCAGCTATGCTACAGTAGAGCTAGTAGCATTTTTATTATGTCTTTATTACAGCAATGTAATTAGCAATAATATTATTGTTATGCATTACTTTAGCCTCTTGTCAGCATCATGTTACTCCCACATAATTCACCCAATATCATGAAGACAAAGAAATTATTGAGTTGTATGATATTATCATATTGTTATCCTCACAGTAATATTATTGAATGAATGTGACCACATCTGATATTTAAGATCCATTTGTTTTAAACAAACGTGTTCTTATGCCAAAAGTTTTGGCTAAAGACAGACAATTTTTCTAATAATCAAAATTTAAAGATACTTATATGCAGATAACTTAAGAAATATTTTTCCTTTTTTCCACTATTTTGAAATTTAATTATATGCCATACTTGTGTGTGTGTTTGTTGCTTAATTCTGTTTCATTGATTTATCTACCTATTGTTATCCCAAGCCACCAGAATTCTCATTATTATTGCTTTACATTATGTCTAAATGCGTGCTTACAAAATACCTTAGTTTTTTTTTTCATCATTTTTTCTTGGCTATTTGTGCACATTTTTCCATAAATATACAAAAAAGAAAAAGAAATTTAGGTATAATTGGTTTTTTTTTTTACATGTGATTCAATCATATAATCCCTGGGAATGGAAATTTTAGCTCATTCACAGCCATCATGATTAACCATTACTCATGTCTACCATTTTACTTCATGTGTTCTATCTATCATGCATTCTGCATGTTTCCTTATCTTCTACTAGACTGACTGACTTTCATTTGGTTCCAATTTTAATAGCTCTGTGTTTTATTTCTATTCTTTGAGTTGATAATGCTTAATTTTCAAAACATAAATTTAGACATGGTTCTCTTAAAAGGTCAAGAGTTTATTATTTTTCTCTACCTTTGTTTTTCCCTACTTCTCTCTGACCCCCTCACCTTGCCCTTAATTCATTTGTAGCATTTTTCTTGAATTTTATTTTCAGATTAGTATTAAAAAGATTTCTTCTTTTCTTTCCCTCCTCCTTCATTTCTCATCTCCTTCTTCCAATTTATATTTTATATAATTTATTTTTTATAATTTATATTTTAACAATCATCTTACTTAATTTGGTACTCATCATTCCTTCTCCTTGAACCCATATGAATTCATTTTTTATTTATTTTTTTATTTTTTATTTTTTGAATTCATTTTTTCTTTTGAAGGAATATATCCTTGAGTGTTGGCTTTTACTCATTCAGAGAGATTCTCATTTTACTCTTGAGAGTTGATTTCTTTAAACATTTCCTCTCTTACACACTATTTATTATAATCTATGTTAGAAACTACTGATGAAGTGGTTTTCTCCATTCTGCTTATTTTCATTTGTTAATGTTTTTTATTGTATTTTGACATAATTCTCCACCTTGATCATTTAGCTCAAACAGCTCATAATTTTCTTTTTACCAATGTGCAATTGTTAACAATTTTTAAAAATATACAGCTATACTTTTTATATTAAAAACTCTTAACTTTTATTTATAATTATGTTTTTCCTTATGACTCTTATTTTCTACCTTGTATTCCCTCATATGTAAAATATACTTACTTTGAAGTTCTTTTCCTTTTTTTTAAGGTTTTACTTATTTATTTATGAGAGACACAGAGAGACAGAGACAGAGACACAGGCAGAGGGAGAAGCAGGCTCCATGCAGGGAGCCTGACATGGGACTCGGACTCGATCCCGGGTCTCCAGGATCACACCCTGAGCTGAAGGCAGCACTAAACTGCTGAGCCACCAGGGCTGCCCCTGAAGTTATTTTCTGACTCCTTTGTTAATTCTGTTTCTTTGAAAACAATTCATTTGCATTCTTTGTATTTTTTTTTCCTCTTCGGTCAATTACCTTCTGAGTTTATTTTTTGGTAGTATTTCATCTGTATCTGATTTTCTGGTGCAGTGGTATATTAGTTTTCTATGACTGCTATAACAACCACAAGGTGGCTTAAAACAACATAGATATTTGTCTTACAGTTTTATAATTCTGAAGTCTAAAAGGGGTCTCACTAGGCTAAAATGAAGGTGTTGAGAGGGCTACCTTGCTTTTGAAGGCTTTAGAAAGAATTTGCTTGCTTGCTTGCTGTTTCCAGTTTCTAAAAGTCACCTGCATTCTTTGGCTCTTGGCCCTCTCCCTCTTTCCATCATCAAACAGTACACTGGGCTAAGTTCTTCCTCACCTGCCATCTCTCTGGTTTTCTCTTCTGCTTTACTCCTCTTAACAATTTTAAAGGAAAATCTGTATAATCTAGAAATATCTCTGTTTTAAGGTCTGCCGCAATTCTATCTGCTACTTCAACTCTCCTTTGCCTTGTAATCTAACGTATCCACAGGTTCTAGCATCTTTGGGATGAAGGGTGTCTTTTATTCTGCTTATCACAGTGGACTGGATAATGTATTCAAGTAGGGTCAGCAGCATATTGGAGTGGCCTTAGCTAATGAGATTGACCCTGGTTGACCCCTTGAAATCTCATGTCTACTCTTGCAAAATTTCTCGCTATTAAGTCAACACAAAGTTTCTGCTTTTATTGTTTTTAAATACAAAATGTATGTTTATTTAATTTTCTTTCATGTTCTCAGTTGAGGCAGAAGTGGTAAATTCTAACAGGTGCTCAGGTGTATCAATTAAAAGAATAAAAAAGCAGAATTTATTTGTGTAAACCACTAGATTAAGAAACAATAAACAGTTTATGTAGGAGTAGTGGGAAAAAGGAAACAAGGAAGACAAGAAGAACAAGAAAAAAAAAAGATACTAAATAAGAGATTATCTGAGGACCAAATGTATGGGTCATAAAAATACAAGTCAAAATTTAAATTATTGATAGATTGAGATTTTCAAATTGGGTCAAAAATGATAAGAGAAAAGCATTTCTTTTGATGACATTGGAGGAAATCACCTAAAACAATGTAAGACAGCTAAATTGAGATAAAAAAATTAAAAATGCTTCATAGATACAAAAAGAAAAGCAAAGATCACAATAATATAAAAAACATTAAAATAAGTAAAAATGCTAAAAATAAATGTTTTTTAATGAAGTAAGTTTATATTTTTTCAATAGAATTTTAGATTTTATTTGTGAACTAATCAAGTTTGTTAATATTCTATTTTTATCTAAGAATTTATATTAGGTCTGTGCAAGTTAAAATTTTCTTGTTTTATATTAAATCAGACTTTATGTTAGGCAGTAAAAAAAAAACACAGAATTTAAAAGATCTTGATGACAAAGTCAAGGATTAATATCATACAAGATGATTTTAATGTACAAAAAAAAAATTTACATAAACAATGTAAAACTAACAAAATTTATTTAGGTCACAGCTAGAACCTCATTCTACAAAGCACATACAGATCACATTCTCTGACCATACTCTGGTAAAAAACCAAAAACATTAATATAAAATTTTTAAACAAAATCCTCTCAAAACATTCATTTTTAAAATTATCTCATATAAAACTCTCAAGAAACAAAAATGTAATTAGCTCTTAAAAAAGAACAAAGATAAGAATATTTTTGTCATCACTTATGGAATATTGCCAAAGTTTACTCAAATGAATATCCATAACTGTGAATATTTTATCAAATAAAAATATGGAAATGAATAATTTAAACATTGAACATTAGAAAACAAGTGCAAAACAAACAAATAAAAAGTGTAACAAAGGACACCAAGAAGTAGAAAACCCCAAAGTGTAAAATTGGTTAGTCTAAGAACTTGTTTTATTCAGGGGAGATAGAATAGGAAGATTTTAAATAGTTCAAAACCCAAAATTTGGAGAAAAAGAAAATAAAAATTTAAAAATTAGTTTAAAAATTGTGAGTCTATATGCATACATATTTTCTAATTAACTTGATTATATGCTATAATGTTGCTGTGTTCAAAATATAAATGACCAGGGGCACCTGATAGCTCAGTCAGTTGAATGCCTGACTTTTGATTTCAGCTTAGGTGGTGATCTCAGGTTTGTGGGATTGAACTTCACTTCAGGATCCCCACTCAGTGAGCAGTCTGCTTGGGATTCTCTCTCTCTCCCTCTCCCTCTAGCTTTACCCCCGATGCTCTCTCTTTCAAATAAAATAAATAAATGAATAACCAAATTTGACTAAATAAAACACAAAAATCCTGAAGAGAACAAAAAATTTTCAAATAATTGCCTCTAAAACAATGTACTAACTCCCTCAGTTTTTCAAACATGAGAGTTACTATATTTTATTGTTAATATTATAAAGAAGAATGGAAAGATACTTCATTAATGACACCAGAATTAATAAAAATCACACAAAAATGTAGACCTATATCTTTTATACAAATAATTAAAAATCATAAATCAAATATGACCATACCACAAAAATCCTAAGTTAAAAATAACACATCATGTCCAACTAAGTTTATTTCTGAAACAATTTTTCAGAAATGCTACCAATTAATAATAAGACAACAATCTTAATATTTACTGAAAAGATATTTGACATATTGAATACTAATTCCTGGATAAATCAAAACAATGAAATAAAACATTAAAGTAAAAAAACAAGAAATAAAATAGATACTTCCTTGAAATAACAAGGAAAAATGAGAAATATAAATATTTATCATCTCTTTATATCTAAGCTACTAGCCAACATCATTTTTAATGGAGAATTATTAAAGTCATTTCAATTAAGTATAGGCAGGAATTTTAATAGTTTCCACTTTTTCTCTTCTTTTTTCTTTCTTTCTTTTTTTTTTTTTTTACATTTTGTCCCAGGTCAAGGTTTATATAATTATACAAGGAAGGAAGATAAACAAAAACTGGACAAAGAGAGAGAGAGAAAAAGAGAGACAGCAAAAAAGGGGAAAAAATATTGTTACTATTTACATATGATTTTGCAAAGCCAAAAGCATTGACTCATATTAGAAATGGGTAAATTGAAAAGATCACCCTGAAAGCATATAAATACCAGTAGACTTTCTACATGCAAAAAGAAAATTAAATGGGAGAACAAAGGATTACCTATTAACCAAAATTATAAAATATCTGAAAACTAACTTAAATATAAATGTATATCTAAAAGAAAAAAACAAGATCTTACCAATAGATATACAAATACTGACAAAAATGAATATACTTCCTAGGTTCTCATTGTGGAAGACTGGATAATCAAAAGATATAAATTTATCTCAAATTAGTTTGTATATAATGTACATCTAATCATTATTCAAAGGAATTTTTAAACTTTATTATGATTGAGATAGGAAAAAAGAATACTACCCAATAACATGTTAGAAAATAACACAATTATAAAGAGGAATTAGTGTGATATCAAATGTATACCACCCAGCTACATTTATTTAAATAGCAGGAATTGCTGTAAGAATCTACTATCCATGGAAAAGAATCATTCCAGACATAGATTCAAATGTGATCTCAGTAAGGGCTATTCTAATCACAGTATTTAATCCTGGGAATCACCGTCATCTTATTTTTTATCATCTAATAAAGTATTGAAGTTCCTTGTTTATTGTCTGATTCTATTCATTGAAATATAAAGATCTACAAGATAAGTTTTTGGGGGTCATTATTCTCTGATACAGTCTGTGAAAATAACAAAGGAAACATTTTAAATGAAGTCAGGAAGCCCTGAAGGGGAAAGATTGCAGGCACTCACAAGGAGACTTCAAACAGAAGCTGACTTTACCTGCTCTGCAGGAGGAAGAATTTTTTTCTTGCTCAAGAACAACCCAGCCAATGAGAAGCTATCTTGAACCTAAAGTCTTCAGAATAGTACCTCCCAACTTCCTGCTTTCCTCCATAAAAGCAAGCCACTCTCTTCTGTTCTCAGTCTTGCCTATGGTTAGCCATAGTCCACTTGTCTCACATTGCAATTTTCTGCAATTCCTAAATAAATTCATTTTGATAGTAAAATGGCTTGCTTTTTGGCTTTAAGGTCAACAATTTAAACAGTACTTGGAATATAATGAGTGACTAACAAATATATTTTAAATTAATTCATTGCTTCAAAATCTGTTGGGAAATAATAGATCGATCCATAACTACTATTGGCACATTTGATTGACTATTTGATTTTAAAAAATGAGGTATGCCAAAAATATAAGTACAAGTAGTTTATGCCATACATAATACTATTAATGGACTAAATAAGGATGAGTTAAAATTAATTTAAAACTATACCAATGGAAAAAAAAAACTATACCAATGGAAAATCATTTTATTTTTTTTAATTTTATTTATTTATTCATGTTAGACACACACACACACACACAGAGAGAGAGAGAGAGAGAGAGAGAGAGGCAGAGGGAGAAGCAGGCTCCATGCAGGGAGCCCAATGTGGGACTCAATCCCAGGACTCCAATATCACGCCCTGAGCAGGAGGCAGGCGCTAAACCACTGAGCCACCCAGGGATCCCCAGGAAAATCATTTTAAAAGAGCATACATAAAATATTGAATTTCTGTTATTGAAAAGAGCTTATTTAGGTAGCTCAGCTTTAAAACATAGTGATCAGTACCATCATTTGTGAAATTTCTCAATAGTGATAGGCCTGACTCTGATTACTTACATACTTTCCTTATATTCTAAGCTTTTCATGGAATTTTCTTACACTTTTTATTATTAAACTGCTATCTTATTAAAATTTTCATGAAGTACTAGCTAATATATTTGATGGGCAAGAATAATACAGGGATCTCTACCTTTGGCCATAGCATAGTAACTAGCTCTAGAATTGGCCCCTAATGTAATAAAAGATAAACTGAACAAAAGATGTAAGAAAACAATGTTCAGACACTGAATAATACACAACATAGGACTATGATCCATGAGAGAAAGAAAATGCAGGAGGTGCATTTACTCTAGCTTTGTACCTGAGCACAGTCTGGGCATCATCTAAACCCACATGCAGAAAGGTAGAGTCAAAACAAAGTAGTGCTTTCACTGAGGTGGGGAAACAAAAATTGGAGTTTGGTCACATTGGGACTGCTACCGTCTATAGGGCCGGGTACTGAAGAAAAGTGAGCTGTTTAGGAATTGAGCTTTTTTTTTTTTTTAAGATTTTATTTATTCATGAGAGACACAGAGAAAGAGAGGCAGAGACATAGGGGGAAAAGCAGACTCCTTGCAGGGATCTTGATGCAGGATTTGATCCCCGGACCCAGGATCACACCCTGAGCTAAGGCAGATGCTCAACCACTCAGCTACCCAGGCGTCCCAGTAATAGGGTTCTACAAATCCACATAAGGATTCCTTCACAAGTTTGTCTGAATAGAAAGCTGAGCTTGAATAGAACAAGATTCTACAAAGGCTAGCAAAGAACACTCTCTGGAGAGCTGTGAACTGAATGCAACCTGGAGATACCACAGTGATGGGAGTCATAGACTTTCTAACTAGTGAAAGGGCAGTAACGTCTGTGCAAATACAAGGCACTTGGTGACAACCCAGAGAAGCCACTCTGTTAAACAAGAGGTATGATAGCCATTAAAGGAAGTTCTGCTATAGATACAATCTAACAAATCTAAAAGACAAGAAATTATTGGATCAATAAATGATATTATATTTTGTGATCAGCAGATCACAAAGCATATCCCCAGTAAATACCCCCCAGAACAAAACAATACTTTCTAAAGGAAGACCTCAAAACATGGACTTTCAACACTGCGGAACTCCACAATGTGTAGTAAACAATGAAAATGATTAATAATGCAAGAAGCAAAACAATGTGACTTCTGACAAAAAAAAAAGCAGTTAATTAGAATGATTTTGAAAAGACCAAATATTGAATTTTATTTTGATACTATGTTAACATGATTGTTATAAAGTCATAACTAAGGCCTTAATTCAAGACCTAAAAGAATATATGGTCATAATAAATAAACAAATGAGTAATCTTATTAGAGCAGTAGAAACTATAAAAAAAATCAAATGCAAGTTTTTTACATCAAGTTATGTGAGTCTACTGAGTGGATTTAACAGGAATTTGAAGATGGCAAGAAGGAAAGATTAGTAATTTAAAAGTGGTCAATAGAAATTATATAAACTGAGGAACAAAAAATTAAAATAAACAATATATTATTGATCTAAATAATAATGGCAAGAAATACCCTAAAGTTTTCAATTTGATGACCAAATATGTACTTGTAGATTCAAAAAGCTCCATCAAACAGAATAATGCATAGACAACATTAAAAAACTGATTAAAATAAAAGGTTGAAAATCTTGAAAATAATCAAAGAAAATGACACATTATATAAAATGAAACAACCAAAAGACAGCAGGCTTAAAAAAAGATGGCAGGCTTCTCATCAGAAAAACTAGAGAAAAAGATAAAGGAACATCTTTCAATAATATAACTAATAACTCAAAATAAAATTTTGAAAAAGTCTTTATTGAAAACATTGTTTCTAAATAATTTTATCAAAAATCATTTTGGCTAGGATGGCTAAGATGGTTCCCACAACACCTCTCCTCAGGTTCAATAAATTGCTAAAATGACTCACAAAACTCAGGAGCAGGCTACATGAACTGTTACAGTGTATCATAAAGGATACAAATAAACAGCCATGTGAAGAGGTACTTGGAGCAAGTCTGAAAGGGTCCCAAGTATAGCAGCCTTTGTCCCCATAGAGTTAGGGTACGTAAAACTCCTGGCATATAACATTTACCAGCTCAGAAGATCCCTAAACCCTGTTGTTTAGAGGTTTTATGGAAGTTTCATTATGTAGGCATGATTGAACTCCTCTCCCCTCCCTGGAGGTTGGGGTTAGAATTGAAAGCTCCAAGCTCCTTAATCAAGGCTTGCTCTTTTTGATGACCAGTCCTCATCCTGAAGCTATCTAGATCCCTGCCAAGTGCCTCTTCATTGGACCAAGAGATGCTGCTGTCATCCTTATCACTCAGGAAATCCCAAGGGTTGAAGGAGCCATTGCTGGGAAATGGGAACAAAGAACAAACATTTTTCTTATCATACCACCACAACTAATAAAAATGATAAAATAGGAGTAAAACTCATCACACACACACACACACACACACACACACTGACAAATTACTGTTATCACACAAGAAAGAGAAATCTCACTACAGATTTCATAGGCTGTAAAAGAATAATAAGAAAATACTATGGATGACTTATATTGAGTACATTTGACAACTAGATGAAATAGATGAATTTCTAAAAAAAAACCATAGTATTTAAAAATGAATACAAGATGAAACAAAATTGGAATAGCCATATGTCTAGTAAAAAGTGGAATTTATTGGAATAGCCATATGTCTAGTAAAAAGTGGAATTTATAATATAAATAAATAAAACCTTAAAACCTTTTCATAAAGAATAGCCAAGACCTACTAGTTTTACCAGCAAATTCTATTAAGAATTTTAGAAGTGCCAATTTTATACAAAATGTTTCAGAAAGTAGAAATGAAGAGAACACTTACAAACTTCTTTTGAGGGAAGCATTACCCCAAATCTGACAATGACATTATAAAAAAAATCTAAGGCCAGTATCCCTCATGAATAAAGATGTAAAAATTCCTAACAAAATGTCAGAAAAGGAAGCCAGTAATATATAAAAAAGATAATACATCCTGAGTTAATGTGGTTTCTCAAAGGAATTCAAGGTTGTTTTAGCATTTGAAAATCAATTATTGTAATTCACTATGTTAATAGACTGAGTAGAAATAGCTAGGAATCCTCTGAATAGGTTCAGAGAATGATTTTTTATATAGGACATATCCAAAATATCTATAGCTAATATCATGCATAATAGTGAAGTATTGAGTGATTTTCCATAAAATTGGGAATAGGTAAAAATGTGTATTTTTATAATTTTTATTCTATATTGTGTTTATAAGCTAAGAAAAAGAAATAAAGTTTGGAAAAGAAAAGTAAAATGTATCTGTAATTACAGATAAAATAATTGTTTACATAGAAAGTCACAAGGATGGGGTCCCTGGGTGGCTCAGTTTGTTAAGTGTCCAATTCTTGTTTGGATTCTTGCTTGAATGACTCAGATCATGATCTCAGGATATGAGATTGAGCCCCACATCGGGCTCTGTGCTCACCACTGCATCTGCTTGGATTCTCTCCCTCTCCCTCTCCCTCTCTCCCTCTGTCTCTCCCTCCTGCTCACTTGCTCTCTCTCTCTAGCTCTCTCTCCCCCAAATAAACAAATAAATAAAATCTTAAAAAAAGTAAATGAAAGTCACAAGGAATTTATAAAACAACTGCTTGAACTAGTAGGTGAATTTAACCAAGTTGTGGGGTACAAGATTAATATACCAGCAGCATAGAAAATGAATTAAAAATCAGTTCCGTATACCACAGTATCTAAAAATATAAAACATCCAGTAATAAATTTAACAAAAACCTGCAAAACCTCTACACTGAAAATTACAAAACACTCCTGGAAGAAATTAAGAAAAATTTAATTAATGGAAAGGTACATTAAGTGTGTGGATGAGCACATTTAAAATTGTTAAAATGCAAAAATTCCACCCTCCTCTAATTGAACTGTGGATTCAACACAATTCCGGTATAAATCAGTACAGGCTCTTCTTATGGAAATATAAAAGCTGACTCAAAATATGCTTGGAAATGCAAAATAACCAGTTATCACCAAAACATTTTAAGGAGTTAAAAGATGGAGTATTTACATCATCCAACTTAAAGATTTACTATAAAGCTAGAGTAATTAAGACATCTTGATTTTGTTTAATGATAATAAATGATCAATCGAACAGACTGGAGAGTCCAGAAATAGACCCACACTTATACAATACAGTTGCATTTCCACAGAGGCACTAAAGCAAATCACTGGGAAAAATATTTTCAATAAACAAAGCTGATCAACTGAATATGTGGAAAAAATGAAGCTGAAACTTTACACAGCCCCAAAATAGGAATTAGAGATGTTTCATAATCTAAATGTTAAATCTAAGTCATAATGTTTCCTTTTTTATCATTTTTTAAAAAATTTAAGTTCTAAAGTCATAATGTTTCTAAAGGGCAAAGAAGATGATCTTGGCAAAATGGAGTAGGTAAATATTTCTCAGGACACAATAAACAATTACTTTAACAAAATTAACAAGAATGACTAATATATTTGGGAAATTCAAAGTACAATCATAACTAGGATGCCCCTATACTGACATTCAAATTAATGAAATTGAAAAAAATGAAAATACCAAACTGTAGGTGAAGCGATTGGAACTCACACATTGCTGCTGAGAATGTAAACGGTACAACCATTTAAGAAAAGAGTTAGCAGTTTCTTAGAAAGCTAAAGTTACATCTACCATATGTCTCAGTAATTCCAACACTAGGTATTTTCCAAAAGAAATTGAAACACATGTCTATGAAAAGACATTTTTAAAGAATAATTTTGGCATTTTAGTCACACAAGGTGAAGGAGTCTAGAATAAGTCACTGTGGCATCAGAATTATTTTGAACTGAAGACATTTGAGTTCCTATAATCTCTTTTCTGCCTAACATCAGAACCTCCCCCAAAAAACTCATGTGTCAAAATCCCCTCCCAGGAGCAACCCTGATCTTCTAATCTTTTCTTCTTGAGACAGGAAGTCCCTGGCACCACATCAAAACGACCTTTGTAACAAAACTATCTTTCTCTTACCTATTTTCTTAAGGCATCCTATTTATCTTTCCAAAAAGTCATCTACTTTTCCATAAATTCCCCTTTCTCTCTTCTAACTAATTTGTTCTCCCAGACCTGTCCCTTGCTGCTCCCCGTTCCCTACTAAAATACCACATAAGCCCCAAATTCTAAGATTCTTGAGTTAAAATTTTTTGTGTGTACTTCCACACTGTTTACTCCTCTCGTTAATTTGCTTTTGTTAGTTTAGTTTGCAAAACACCAAAGACTGGACCTGAAGGGGTAGAAGAGAAGTTCTTACTTTTTTTTTTAAGTTTTATTCATTTAAGTAACCTCTACAAATTCATGACCCCAAGATCAAGAGTCACATGCTCTTCCTACTGAGCCAGAAACTAGCCCTGAAAAGTTTTTACCTTAAAATGACAAAGCATATTCCTGAAAAAAGCCCAAATATCCATTAAAATGAGAATGAATAAATGAGTTGTACACTGTATATAGGAATACCAATCAGCAATAAAATAGAAGGAAACTCCTAATAGATGGAACAACATGGACAAATATGATTGACATTATACCAAGTAAAAGAAGTCAAACATCAAAGAGCACATATTATATTATGCTATCATATTATATGACATAAATATCCTAAATTTTTAGTAGTATGGGTTTCATGAATATCCATTTTCAAAACTCATAGGATTTTACACTTCCAATTTGCGAATTTCATTATGTACAAATTATACCTATAAATTAAAACAAACATTTCCATAGGCATGCTTTTCACCCTGCCATGGATTAGCTATTTCAAATGCATCTTCTGTGTATTCTAGGCATTTGTGAATAAGTAAATATATTGAGGATAATGGAAGACTTTTTTGTTGAAGAAGCAAATTACAAATATAGAAAAAGGGAAAACTAGTGCCCTGTGGCATTGGATTGAAGTTAAAAAGTATCAATATAAAATAATTCCATATGCATGCCATTTGCAACAGCATGGATGGAACTAGAGAGTATAATCCTAAGTGAAATAAGTCAGTCAGAGAAACAAATACCAGATGATTTCACTCATGTGGAATTTAAGAAACAAACAAAAAACAAACAGGAGGGAAAAAAGAGAGAGGGACAAATCAAGAAAAAGACTCTTCATTATAGAGAACAAAACTGATGGTTACCAGAGGGGAAAAGGGTAGAGGGATGGGTTAAATAGGTGATGGGGGATTAAGGAGTGCACTTGTTCTGATGAGTGCTGGGTGATGGATGGAATTTTTGAATCACTATATTGTGCACATGAAACGAATACAACACTGTATGTTAACTAACTGAAATTAAAATAAAAACTCAAAAGCCAAAAATTGTTTTAATTACATGTATATTTAAAATACATAAAATACATGTATGAATATATAAATATTACATATAACATATTGCATATATCTATACTTATATATTTACCTATATAACATAAACACCTACATGTATGCTTACCTTTGCCAGCTCCATCAAATGATAACTGAGACTGATAGCAATTAAGACAAACTTGTTTTCTGAATATCATTTTCCAACAAAGAGAATTAGAGACACTTGGAGAAATGATAGAATTCCAGTGCTTTGACAGAGAAAGTATGGGATAAGACTGAAACATCTTGCAACACAAGGGAGTATTAAGAGAATATTGGGGTTATGTCAAAAGGACACAGGAGTCAACTTTAGGTGGCTCAAGCTTGATCAAATCTGGGACAAATTGAGTATCATAATAGTGAATAAATAGCAAGACAAAAGATTATAAATTATAAAATAAAATAAGAACCCATAAGTCTGTTGAAATGATAGATAGATAAATAGATAGATACAGATGATAGATGATAGATAGATAGATAGATAGATAGATAGATAGATAAGGGAATCAATTCTTTACAGTAGGACTCCAACTAATAATTATCAGAGAAATGATGGAGTTGGAAAATAATCAGTGGATGCTAAAATTATTGGGTAATTTTGATAGGCACAAAATATGTCATCACAAATTACTCAGAATATCTCCATATAAATCTTATATTAATTATTAAAAAAACCCACTAACTGTATAACGGAAAACCTAATTATATAACATAAGACAGCGTTTACTGAATGATCAAAGTTAACATCATTAATGTTGGGTCTTGGCCCTCCAGTTATAATGCACTAAGAAAAACACAGTATCTGTGCTATTCCTGGCAAAGATGCAAAACCTAAACTTCATCATGAAGAAATATCAGATAATTTCAAATTGAATATTTTACAAAAAAAAAGTCTCATTTGTACTCTTCAAAATGTCAAGGTCAACAAATAAAAGAAGGCTGAGCAACTTTTCCAGATTGAAGGATTCTAGAGCTCCATAGCACTATGTGATATCAGACTGTATCTAGACTGGGGGAAAATAGGAATTTTTGCATCTGTTCACAAATTTGAATATGAGTTATTGATTACATAGTAGCACTGTGTTACTATGAAATTCTATAGTTTTGATGATTTTACTGTAATTTAAGAGAATATCTTTATTCTTTGGAACACATAGTGAAATATATAGAGATAATAGGAAACAATGTCTCCAACTCTCAGTTTAGAAAAAAAAGTCTGTAAATGTATAGATGACAGAAAGATAGAATCATAAAATAATTAGGGCAAAAATAAGTTAGTAATTCAGGATAAAGAGATTATTGGAGTCTTAGAAATATTCTTTCAACTTTTCTATAAGTCTGAAATAATTTAGAAATAAAAAAATAAGAAAAGTAATGCACAATCCCTCATTTAAAGATTCTTAAATACCCTTTCAATCTTCTACAATCTTAATTCTGAAAACAATATTTAGAAAGAGATATCATAAATTGACAATGATATGTAAATTTTACAGGGACTTTTTTTTAAGACTTTATTTTTTTATTTATGACAGACAGAGAGAGAGAGAGAGAGAGAGAGAGAGAGGCAGAGACACAGGCAGAGGGAAAAGGAGGCTCCATGCAAGGAGCCTGATGCAGAACTCGATCCCAGACCCCAGGATCACGACCTGAGCCAAAGGTAGACACTCAACCACTGAACCACCCAGGTGTCCCATGGACACTATTTATATATCGTATTGAAAACCTGGAAACTTATCCTGATTCAGCATCTTAGATTTCCTGTTTTTATTTGATTTCCAAATTTAGACTATTCTAAATTTTTTTTTTAATTTAGACTGTTCTCTTTTTCACTTATGTCATATACTTTATTAGTTCATAAATTTGCTTTTCTATTGTTTTGTTCAATAATACATGCTGGTTGGTAATGAAATGTATTGAGCTTCAACAGCACTAAATTTTCTTCAAAAACTCAGAGGTCAGAGCGGAACATGAGTCTAGCCATTTTGAACTGAACAGAACACTGAAATGAGTTAATCTATCCAATTCACCATTTCTTTTCCTAGGCCACAACTTTCTTCAGTTGATTCAAACTGAATCATAATGCACTGCTTATTAAGTATAGTCATTCATAAAGCAAGTATACTGTGCTGCTCTCTGAGTTTAATATGGCATGGTGTATGAGGGGAGTATATTTATAAACAATAACAGTAATAACTTCAAAAATGGAGTTAGCAGGTTTAAACATATCCATGTCCTCTTAAAGTAAACTCTGATTCATCACTTTTATTGTTAAGTGAAGTAAAAGGCATTTCAAAACCACCATTTTGTCCTCCATTACTGTATTTTTCTATAGTGTTCATCATAACTTCTCCTTATGCCCATGAAGTTATTCTTAATTATTGCAAAGTTAAAAATTATCTGGATCAGAGTTATTGCTCCCAAATAGACAGCTATCAAGGACAGTGTTATAAACATATGACATAGGTATACAGATAATTGACCCAGTTATTTATCATACCTGGGTAAAGAAAGTCATAAAAATATATTAAACATTATTCTTGACTATATGTGCTATCAGGATATATCTTTGCACTCTATTTTCTATACCTAACTCAATTAAATGCTACTGATATATAGGTATAGATTTTCCTTTTTTAGATTCCAATTTTCTACTGTTTCTGTAAGAAAGTAATGATAGTTAAAACTTCATCTCTCACAAGTAATGTTTCTGATGATTAGGTTGACCTTCTTGGCTTAATTAATTCAACATCTAAGCTGTCCTCATTTATAAGCCATCTTCAATTATACAGGATGTAACTACTTTTATGTTGGGTTCTGTTTTACTTTTTATTTAAATTATATTATATTTGAATGGTAAAATGAGTATTTTCCACTGGAAATAGGTATCTCAAATATTATCAATTTATGGATATTTTCCTTAAAATGTATTAAGAGTATACTTGGAAATATAATTTATATTATTAACATATTACCTTGTTTCATATTTTCATATACATGCCAATTCCATTCTTTGGAATGTATATGATTAAGTGTAAGAACTAGTCTATTATAAGATACGGTCCATATTTTCCCCATCTTTTACCCTACTGTTTGCAGTTAGTGTCTTCCAAATTGGAAGTTGTTCCTTCATTCCAACCTATTTTTTGTAGTGTTGTAGGATATCACCATAAATATTCAGAAAATATTAAGCTTTTAAAATGATGTATAAGGACCCACCAAAATGATTTCTTTAAAAAGGGGTAGTTGAAATGCCTTTTCATTTAGGCAAAATAGCTGTACTTTCCCACTATCTTCAATCAAATGTTTAGTTCTTTGGAACCAACAGGGCAAGCATATTTTGTTGGGGAACGGATGCTATGTTTCCATTTGATAATGTGTCTGTCACAGAGCTTTTCATATCATTATTCGGAAGCTCCTGTTAGTTACCCTAGTGTAATAGGGAGTAAAGAAAAGAGTAATGACTATTAATTGAGCATTTAAGCTGCACCATATTTGTGCTAAGCACTTGACAAGTGCCACAATTATTATGTATATTAGGTGTATAGAGCTTGATTTACATTCTCAAATTTGAAGAATGGGATCTTTTACATGCAAACTTTTGGGTAATAATAGCCAACATTTATAATTTACTAAATACAAGGTAGATGCTATTAATAGTTTCACTCTGCAGATGAAGAAACTAAATCACAGAAAGCTTAAATGAGTAAAAAGTGGAGCCAGAACTCCTGCATTTAACTTCCACATTCTATTCCCATTATTTCCCCCCGAACTAGATGGAGAAATAGGTGAATGAGGGATAATCATTCTTACATGATGAGATACAGTGTCTTTGTATTATTTAACATATTTCAATTATGTTCCGTTAGCATTTATTGAGAACTTAAAGATAAAAATTTTACGTTGGAATTGTGGTAAGGAAATACCAGATGTAAGAAACATCCCATTGAAAGACATAGAAGTGTAAATTAGCAAGGTATATTCTGAGTATGACCAGAGTATATGGTGTTAGATGGTAGAGGTTGAGTGATTATTAAGTGAATCTAGAGGGAAGACTAGAGCCAGAAAAAAAAAAATAGTACTAACTTTGCTAAGAAAGAATATTATGTCTAAAACCATTGGCTGGCAAGTATCTGTTGATCAGCAGAAAAAACAAAAATTGACCAGCAGGACATATCCATCTGGGATTAGGTACTCAACTCAATATGCAGGTCCTGATCCTTGGCTTCAGAAAAGGCCAATGACTCTTTAAGAAGCTGGAAGGGAAGTCCGCTTATTCCACTTCCAAAAATGAGCCCAAGTACTTTTATTCTTTCAGTCTTTATCCAATAAGGCACAATCAGTCCCTGTCCAGACCTAAGATACAAACATGTTAACCAACAGTAGGCAATGCTCTCTATGAGTCATTGTGCCCAAGATAGTGTTTCCTTTGGATTTATTTATTTACTTTTGTCTCATTCCTTCGAGGGCTTACAGATGTGACCCTAAACCACAGCCTTGTCAGTGTTGGGGCTGTCACACATATCTTAGTAAACAAACACATGACTTTTAGACTTGAATTCCACATCACTGTTTCACCTGTTTGTTAGAAACTCTGCTATCGCTTTTCACGAATCACTGGCTCATTATTATCTCAATCACTACTAGTAACTTGCTTTTGATATTGAGTCTTGACATAGTCCCTCAGATTTCGTCAGTATTTCAGTTTTAGCTGCCATCATCTATCCTACTCTATTGTGTGAGCTTCCTGGGATAACTTACTGTGCCATTTCCTTGTTTTTTTCTTGCTTCTAATATAAATCATCATGCTTCATATTGCACCAAGATAGGGAAAATTACACCATCTTGTTGTGTGGATCTTGCAATCTCAAGGACATTGTGCACCAAGATAGGGAAAATTACACCATCTTGTTGTGTGGATCTTGCAATCTCAAGGACATTGTGCAGTGATAAATCTGCATCTCCTTATACCCTTCAAAGACATGGATGAAACTTTCCTAGGTCAGATTTCACAACTGGAACAGATTTCACAAAATAGAGTATCACAAGGAAATCCTGCCAATCATGATATTGGCTAAAAATTTCCTTCTGCAAATATCAGAGCATATAGTTACAGTTTGACTTGCTGAGAAACAGTATTCATCATATACATATTAACAACAACAGCAACAACAAGGTGGAAGCTGCTGCCCTTAACTCTTACCAAGAGGTTATGATACTTAACTCTGACCAAAAGAACTGCATGATAAAGTGGAAGTGATAGAGGTGGCTATTTTATTTTTAGCATGTTTCCTAGTGTTTTTCATATTTTTATTTCCCTAACTCAAGAGTACAGATAAGTACACACTCCTGGGGGAAAATTCTCAACAAATCAGAGATAGAAGTCAGTGGATAAATGAAATCTCCTTGTCTTTCTGTGGGACAACTCAGGAATATTCTATATGGTTTCTTGGAACATTCATAGCAGGACTGAGTACCAGTTACCCAGGGCACTAACCCACTCTTTCATAAACATTTTATTGACTTCTCTCTTGTCTCACTTCTCGCTTTATTGTTCACTCCCTCTGTGAACCTTGGGATCGCCTCTCAAATATACCACTAGCCCCAAACCCTTATTTTATGTCTATTCTTGAGAGACTCAAACTAAGATGAGTGGTTATTTTTGGAGTTGGTGATAGTGTTATGGGAAAAGGAGGAGGTTTCTGTAGGTCCTACTAATGTTCTTTGTCTTAATTTGGGTAGAGTTAAAACAAAAGTCTTCACTTTGTAAAAATTCACTAAATGTGCATTGATAACTTGTTCACTTTTTGTTATATTTGATGTAATTCAATGAAAAGTTTTATATAAAGCAATAATTATGTATTAAAATGTATGAGAAGGGATCCCTGGGTGGCGCAGTGGTTTGGCGCTTGCCTTTGGCCCAGGGCGCGATCCTGGAGACCTGGGATCGAATCCCACATCGGGCTCCCGGTGCATGGAGCCTGCTTCTCCCTCTGCCTATGTCTCTGCCTCTCTCTCTCTCTCTCTGTGACTATCATAAATAAATAAAAATTAAAAAAAAATTTAAAAAAAATAAAATAAAAAAATAAAATGTATAAGAAATGTTTAATTCAAATAATTGCAGTCATATTGGGTGACTTTTGATGTATTGCTTTTGGTATTAGTGTATTGAAATAACCTAGTGTATTAAATAGCAATCCTTTGTTTATTTTGCTATTTTGCTTTTCCTCAAATTTCTGTGAAACAAAAATAACATATATTTACATCTCTGTATGTATGTGTGTATACATTCATATATATTATTTTTAATAAATTTAATTGAATTATTTAACTCAATTAAATAAAAATTAAATGAACAGCACACTCACAGGCACACACACACACACACACACTCATATGTGCTCAACTATAGTTATGTAGGGATAAGAAACTAAAGAGCTATAGGACTTAAATTTTATATCCACAGTATTCATTTCAGGTTATATCAAATATTTAATACCAGCTATTCTTTGGGATTTGTTAGCATATCTTTTAAAACTTGCCTGCGGCAGTTACAAGAACGAATGTAAAAAGTGGTTTTGATTATCGTTTTGGATTGTCAACCTTGACAGTTTGGGTGGGATTTATAGGCATGAAGAAAGAATACACAGGCACTCACACCAGTGTACCTTTATCCTTTTCCTGGGGAAGATTCTTTCCCAAAATAACCAAAGAGCTTGTTATTCGTCAGAAGAATTACAGAGTGGAACTCTTTGGGAGTAACCTAGGGCACAAAAGTCTGGAAGCAAGAATCTACTAGTGATCAGTTTAGATCTACAGGTACAGACTAGACATTTTTTAAAAATCTGCTTTTTAAAAAGCAGACTTAAAACCCCATTTACTTTATAGCCACAATGAGGAAAAGTATGATATTTGTAATATTCATTTCCTTATTGTATTATTCAGAAGCATAACAAGAGTTTAAATTGAAAAATAGAAGGCAAAAATTAAATGGGTTAATCAGTTAAGGAATAAGAAAGCCAAGTCACTAACATATTGTTTGGATGTTATCAGAGCATGAACTTTCTGTATCCAGATAGTTTAGAGAAGCTACTCAGGGCTATTAACCCCTCTGATGAAGGACCTGAAAGAAACAGAACTATGAGCTTTATGACTATAGAAATCCAGAGGTGTCCCTGAAAGAATGTGAATTCTCTTACTTAATGCCTAACTGATACTTTAATAATTCATTAAAATGGGGGTTCCAAAAGATTGGCCGTTGAAATGTCCACCTTGTGTTCATGGGAGTCACTTTCTGACTAAGCTCTTTTCTGCTCTGATACTAAGGCATGAATAAAATATATTGGTAAGAGGATGATGGTGCCAAGGTAATAGAACTGAAGAATGCTGCATTCAGGTCTTTCCTGAAACTCTTTCACGATTTGATTGGAAGCTGAATTTCAAGATTCTTTGTTACTAACACCCATGCATCATAATTGCTGAGGCATATTATCATCCATCCTTACATTGAGTCTGCATATAGCTTTACCCTGAAATCCGCATGTCTTTGTGAGGCATACATTTTTTTTTTCATTTAAGTCCTTTTATTACAGTGGTGCCAGCCACTGCTGCTATCGTTAAATGCCTGTCAGCATTTCCATTATAAACCTTATTTTCAGGGGATTTATAACCTAGCCATTTTAATTCACATTCGGCTGAAAGTTGCCATCGAAATTCTCAACATACAGTAGGTGCTGTTTTCTTTTATCACCAAATTTTATTTGAATCTGTTTATCTGCCAGAGATTTAGCAATGTGTAAAACCATAACACTGAGATGGAAGAAAAGTAGAGATGTTTTGGTAGATTTTTTCTAAAGTAAAGCTGTACCCATGGAAAACTAGAAAGGAGTTATAAACTTGTCAGGTTTTTGACAAGCAAAAGTCTTAATGGATAATTTGAAACCATTGCTATTTGTAGTATACTAATATTTTATACTCATAGTTTTTAAAATATATTTTACTGTGAACACGAATTCATATCATGAAAGAGTTATGGTCAATTCAGCATAGCATCCTGTTCACTATAATAGACTTACTGGCATCATGAAATGTAATATAAAGCCATATCCCTTTTATAGTAAAATAAAAAGTTTTAATGTGCAAATTTGACATCTATTTTTTTTAGACATCCTGTCTAACTTTGCTTTGTTCTTCATAAAGGAAACTACTTTAAATTTTTTTTCAAAATATAAAATATTTTTATATCATCTGGCTTCTCTAGGTCACTTTTATTGTAGAAAAATATTGATTATTTTTAAACAGTCTAGAAACAATATTTCAGGTATTCTATAAGCACAGAAAAGAAAACCCCAGATCACTTCAGGTCTTATGGCTGTTGAATGCAATAAGAAAACACAAGAACAGGTCATCTATATTTGTGGAGATTTTATGACAATGAATAAAACCAGGTATGTCAAGACAGTACCCATGATGAGCACAGACAGCTAAATAACTAAAAAACAAGCAGATAAACAAAAAACTCTTCATGCTAACCATGCAACATACGCATAAAAATATTTGGACTTTATAAATAGTAAAAACAATATGTTGATGGGAAATAACTGTAAGGATAGTGTAATGTTTGACCATATTATATAGTTATCACTTAGCATTTCCCCTATACACGACTTCATTTAAGGATCATAATAACTTTTTGATATGGGAATTATTATCATGCTCATTTTTCATATGAAGAAACTGAGGCTCAATAAATTAAAGTTATGTGTTTAAAGTCAGACAGAATGGGGTGACGGAGCCAAAACTTAACCCAGACAATTCTTAAGTCTGTGACTCCTTAGCCAAAAGGTATAAAAAAATTGAATGCAAAGAAGATATATTCATTTTCCATATGCATGTGTGTGCATCTAAAATATAAAAGTAAAAGCAAATTACACTTAATAAGCCCTCCACTTCTCCATTTCTTTATGGCTATTATACACTGGCTAGACATCTAGATGAAAGCATTTAGTCATTTGGCATGAGTCAGTGAACCAGCAATCTGCTGCCCAGAATCCCATTCTCTATAGTGCTTTACTTCATAGAATGTGAGGCAGGGAACCTTCTTCTACTGGTGACTTTCAACATCTGTAATTTGCTTCTTTTTTTAAAAAAGATTTTATTAATTAATTTATTTTAGAGACAGAAAGAGCATGTGCAGGGGGGAGAGCAGTGAGGAGGGAGAAAGAATCTCAAGTAAACTCCACACTTAGCGTGGAGCCCAGTACAGGGCTTGATCCCATGTCTCTGAGATCATGACCTGAGCGGAAACCAAGAGTTCGATGTTCACCTGACTGAGCCACCCAGGTGCTCCTGTAATTTGTTTCTTGAATTTGAGATCCCCTTCGCTCTGTATATATATGTACAGATTTCGTACAGCTTTCAGTGACCATTCTTAAAAATGATTACAGGTTAAACCTAATAAAACAGGCTTCTGCCATCATTTTTTAAATCTAATTTTGGTCATTTTGAAAATAGGAGGTAAATTTAATTGCAATGTTGGGACCAAATCTCGTATCTTTCTAAGATTTTGACCGTACTCCTCAGTCTGCAGATTCAAAGCTTGAACGTTCATAGGACCATATAGCTCTATTAGAACTATGCCTCTAATTTACAGTTTAGATACCAGACATCTTTGCTTTGGTTCTAAGATGGAATTCAATGAATGCTCACAGTTCTGACTTCATTGAATAGCTTTAAAAGTTTTTTGTCTATTTTCTTTAGATCAAAAGTTTCTTTCTTGGTATGAAGTGATTATACTGCACTAGGACTTTGTCCCTGTTGGCATGCCCTTTAAGATGGAAAATGCAGGGTAGAGTAGGCCGTTAGGCACACAGTTCTCTAGAATATCAAACTTCTTTAATTCTTCCTTCCTCTCCCTTCTTTTCTCTCCTCCCTCTTGCATTCTTACGCCTCTTCTTCCTTCTTTTTTCTATTCTTCCTCCTCTTCTTCTTCTTCTTTTCTTTATCCAGCTTTCAGTGACGATTTTGTTACCTAGATGTTGGTGGGAAACAACCCGATAATTATTGGTTTGTGCAAACTTTGACTAAAAGTTTCTCAACAGTAGAAGGTACATTTGCATTTCCGAACAAGGATCCCTGTCAACTCCAGAAAACCTCTCATTGGTTAGATTTGTGATGGCATATCAAAAGTATCAGTGAAGCCTCAGTGGTAAGATCTTACCACAGAGGAATATATTATACAGAATTCTTTTGGTTTCAAGTGCAGTAATTCAAAGCAACTTGAGAAAATCATAAAGACTTAGTTTATGTAGTCCCAGCTGGATCCAGTAGCTGAACCATATAATCAAGAGTCCATCTCAGTGGAAATTACAACTACAATGAGACATCACTTCACACCCGTTAAGATGACTACTATCAAAACAAACAAAATAGAGAAATGGAGAAATTGGAACCCTTGAATACTGTTACTGGGATTATAAAATGGTGTAATGGCTATTAAAACCAGTGTGGTTCTTCAAAAAAATTACAGTTAGAGCTACCATGATCCAACCATCCCATTTCTCATTATACATCCAAAGGAATTGAAAGCAGGTGTAGGGATCCCTGGGTGGCGCAGCGGTTTGGCGCCTGCCTTTGGCCCAGGGCACGATCCTGGAGACTCAGGATCGAATCCCACGTCAGGCTCCTGGTGCATGGAGCCTGCTTCTCCCTCTGCCTATGTCTCTGCCTCTCTCTCTCTCTCTCACTGTGTGCCTATCATAAATAAATAAAATAAAATTAAAAAAAAAAGTCTGAAAGCAGGTGTATATCACACACATACATAGTAGTAGTCAAAATAGCCAAGAGGCAGAAACATTGCAAATGTTTATTGATGATATGTAGGTAAGGAAAGTGTGGTATGTAATTACAATGGAATATTATGCAGCCTGAAAAAGAAAGGAAAGCCTGTCACTTACTACCACAAAGAAGACTCTTGAGAACACTAAGCTAAGTGAAATAAGCCCATCACAGAAAGACTTCTTTGCATAACTCTACCTATTTGAGGTACTTAAAGTAGTCAAATTAATATAAACAGAAAGTAGAATGCTAATTACCAGGGGCTGGGAGGAGGGAGGAAAGGGGAATTGTTGTTTAATGGTTACAGAGTTTCAGTTTGCAAGATGAAAAAATTCTGGAGATCTTGTGAATATGTGATTATACTCAACACCATATGTAAACAATGTGAATTACTTAGTACTACTGAATGGTATAGCTAAAAATGTTTAAGGTAGTAAATTTTATATTATGTATTTTACCACAATTAAAAAATTTAAAAATAATTTTAAAAAAAGATTCTTTCTCTAACTGACTCCAGTCCTACATAGATCTCTTCCATTCAGTAACTAGATAGGTGCCAGCCTTCCAGTATACATGTTCTTCAAAATTCATTATTCTAGAAGCAAAGAGAACATCTTTCCTGATAACTTATGGAAAAGCTCAAGACTGGAACTGATTGAGACACATGGACTGGGGGGGTGGGAGTGGGAACAGATACAATTCTTCTAGGACCCCAGGTAGCAAGCATTACTATGGAATAAGGAGTGGTTCTTCCAAGGACATAAATCTGCTCCTGATGTCTGTCTTCAAGGAGACGATTCCATTGTGGAAAGAAACTAAACCAAAGATTTGAGTTTTCTAAGCTGTGAATAATCTTGTTTTTGATAGCCTTTCCCCAATTCTTCCTTTCCAAAATGCCAGATTTGCTAATGGTTTTTAGTTATACCATTTAACTTTCAAGACAATGTGAACATTTATTCAACCAATCATTCTGAGTGCTTATTTGTGTCAGACACTGTCCTGAGAGCTAGGAGTTAGGGACTTGGTTTAAAAACCATAGCCCTGGGATGCCTGGGTGGCTCACAGGCTGAGCATCTGCCTTCGGCTCAGGGCATAGGGCGTGAGCCTGGAGTCCCAAGATCGAGTCCCACATTGGGCTCCCTGCATGGAGCCTGCTTCTCCTTCTGCCTATGTCTCTGCCTCTCTCTCTGTGTCTCTCATGAAGAAATAAATACAATCTTAAAAAAAATAAATAAAAGCCATAGCCCTGTGAAGTGTATCCAATTGTAGTATATGAACAAGTAAATTTATATATATATATAGTACAACATCATTATAGGCTTTGGTGAGCAGAGAGTGATGAAAACACATAAGAGGGATGACTCACTCATCCAGGGAATGGAGAAATGAGGAGAATGGGGGAAGAAAAATGGATAAGGGATATTTAAACTTAACCTTGAGGAGGAAGTCTTATGTAAGAGTTCCAAAGCAAGTAAGATAGAGAAGTTCAAAAGGAAAACTTGAAGTGAAGGGTCATATCAGTGTGTGCAAGTAAGGGAGAGGTGAGAGGAGCAAAGCATATTCAAATATCTTCAAATGGTTTAATATGATTAGATCATGGAAAATGTGGGATGTGAGATCCAGGGGACAGGATCCAGACCTTCCTCTAAGAAAAGCAGCATAAATTTTACTCTGAAAGTCATGACAATTCAAGGCACAAATCATAAGGAACACCAAATTGTAAGTAGCTATTTAGGAGTTTAGGGGAGTACATAACCATTTTTCCCTTGTGGAAAAATTAATCTGTAATTCCATGGAAAAGATAGCGAAACCTGACAAATACTTTCTCATTCCAAAGATGGTTCTTCATTTTGCAGGTGACTTTCCAGAGCTTCCAGGAGTATCTGGTAGGTTTATCTTGGCATTTTAGCTCAGTTGGTAACCATGAAAGAACAAGCTAGTCTCCCTACCTCTCCCCTGACTTAATTCATCCAAGGTATCCAAATTCCTAGAAATCTTCCAAAAAATAAAATATCTGTGTTATAACTAAACTGAATCTCCTTGACTTCTGCATATTTAAGACAAATGGCAATGTAAACCCCAGTCCATAATCAGATTCTAGTATTTATTAATCTTTCAACTAGGTTTCTAAAACATACAGTTAAGACCATAGTCTTCCAGTTTTAAATATGGAGGTTGTAAAAAACATGAAGTCATTTATAATTTAGTATTCATCAATGTATTTCCACCTGTCTTGTTTCTCTACATCGTATACTTTGATGACTTAAATTTACTTAAGAGAATGCTTCTTTGTACAGTTTCAGGAACTTATTATTTTAACTCCTTTATTTTCAGTGATAATGGCATTCCCTGGTCACTCTCCTGTGAACATATACATTAATGTGTACTTAAAATATTGAAAAGGAAACCAGGTGGAAATTTTTCAGTAACATTTAACTTTGATAACTTAATATGTTATATTAAGAGACAGAGCCCTATTCAAGCTAAAAGAATTATTCCATTGATCCATAGACAGGTCAGGCCATTCATGAACCAAACTTCTGGCAAAAAGTTTAAATTGGTGTTCTTTATTTAATCTTTCAGAAGGTTTTGATTATTTAATATGTGGTGGGATTTATATGAGTTGATAACTTATTGGTTTTCAAACCTTAAATTGGTTACTTATTGAGCATGGTAGATATAATGTGTTTTTCATCAATATATTGTATCATAAATCTGCAGTTTTTTTGCTATTTACTTTAAAATCAGCAAAGCAAGCAAAATATTGTGATAATAGCTTATGTAGTCAGCATCAGCCTTCCAAACTGGTCAGAGATTGAATATATCTTTCTATCCAGGATTAAATAAAATGTAAATAAACCGAGAATCTCTTTTAAATTAGATCTTTGTTACAAAGTTTTTAAAAATGGCATTGCCAATGGCATTTCATCCATGATAATCATGAAAAAGCAATACTATTTACCCAAGATTAGAGTAGTAATTAAACCAGTAAGAATTTAAGTTTGAACTTGAAATTTTGATATGGCAAGCTTTACTGAAAATTTAATTTTTAAAATACATATAGAAACGTGAAGCAAAAAAATAAGTAAGTTCTGCTTTAGATACCCATCATCTTAATATTTTTGCTTATAAAAGTCTGGAGATATTGGTTCAAACCCTCATATTTGCTAAAAAACAACCTAAAATTAACTGCCTTCTAAGTCTATCAGTGATAACATTTTTTTTCTCTTTCCAGGACCGAGTACAATTTCCAAAATATATAAATTTTTAATTTATTTTTGCTTTTGTCATTCAGGAGCTTGTATTTAGAATATTCTATACTCATTCTGTGAAAAACTACGTCTCTTATTTCAGGGTAATATCTTCCATTTAAATAAATTATTTAATCAAGGGGTACAAATTAAGAAATACTCTACAGTTCTTCTATTTGATGTGCATAACCAATTATATTAGCATTCAGTGAGACAGGGATTCCTAGTAAAGGGTTAACAAAGAGACATTGATGAATTCTGGCTTCATGATTCTTACCTCCACTGTACTGCAAATATAAAGAGGAAAAATAGGTCAAATAAGTATGTTTTCTCTTATTAGTTACTCATTTCACTTTAATTCACAGTGAATTTCACATACTGTGAAATGTCAAAAGCAACCATAGATTGTTTCATGCAGTAATGATATAGTTAAGCAGTTCCTTTAAATAAATGTGTCAAGTTTCATTCATCTTAGATCCAGATGATATGAGAAAACTTCGCATTCTCATGGGGGATGATGGGTGGAAGAAAAATTACTCATTCCAGTTGCACTGATGGTAAACACAGATGAGAGTCAGAATCTTGGATTTTAGCTAAAATGGATTCCTATAGTGAAAGAATAGAATTGGGGATAATAAAAATAGCGTTAAAATATTAAAAGTGAAAGCACTCTTAATAATCATCAGTGATTCCTAGCCTAACCATAGGTTATTATAATATGTATATTAATGTCAATTATGTCAATGAGATTGAGCCATGTTAAATTTCAAACAAGAAATTTGCGTTTTTTAAATTGTTTCATAAAAATGTAATTTTTTTAGAAAACATCTGGTTTCTGTGCCCCAAATAGGTTTAGAATTATAGTAATACTTAACAGTGATGAAAGTGAACCCCCCAACTACTAATTCATTCTCTTAGTTCAAGCTCTCTTACTAGGGCCCCTTTCATATATTTTATCTTTCTGAAATTTGATCTTTGGGGATTAGCAGGTACCACACTGAGCCAGAAAGAACACCTTCTCCCAGAGACTGAAAGAACTTTGTTCCGTGTGAAACCGTGCAGGACAGAAGCTGGTAGAACTATAGGAAACTACTGATTAATTAGGAATTCTAATGCCATTATACATTCATCTTATGTTTCACTGACCAAACCTATTGTCTTCCTGTCTACTACTTCAGGGCCAGGTTAGGCAACAGATGAGAAAGATTATAGTTATATACTACTAAGGTAGCTTTTAAATTGGAAAAATGAAGAAACGTGCTCTGAATCCACTGCCCTATTTCTTCATGTAGAAGAAGCTGTGGAGGTAACTGAAAAATAGAGGTTGATTTATCCATTTACATCCCATTCAAAACATCCAGCCCAGACCAATTAGGAATCTTTCTCCTACCTCCAGGGCTACTTTTGCACGTATCAGTATGAAAGCCTCAAGAGAGGTCTGTATCCATTGTCTATCCATCAACCCCTTTCTTTCTCAGGAAGTGGGCCAATGTAAGTAAAAAGTGTTGCCCAGAATATCCTCAAGGTTACAAATCATTTAGCAAAGATAATAAGCAATGTCTCAGCTAAGGATGATGGCACAGCCAAAGAGCCCGTCTAAAAGAGATAATTCTATAGGCTTAAAAAATTACAACAACAAAGATTCATTTGTCTTTTTGGTGCAAGAGACATAAAAATCCTGGGCTACTTGAAATCTGACAGATTAATGCCGTAGGATTACTATCCAACTGCTGATTTTTATGCTTTCAAAAATTTGTAGTTCTAACATTACCTATTTAAAAGAGTATGAATTTCTTCTAAATTACTGCTTATGAAAGATTTTCTGAAGTATACTCAGTGCTGTGCTGAGTTTATACCAGCTCATGATGGTTGATGGTTAAATTTTGTGGACTTTTGGTTTTTAAAATAACTGTTACTATCAAGAAAATTACATGAATTTACAATTAACAACCTATGTTAAAATCAAAGGTAATAAATACTTACAACGTGTTACTTCCAAATTTACTCTGCTCTTGATGGTAGTTACCACTCTCATATTGGTACAGTGGAAATACTGTGTAACGGTGTGAATCTCTTTTTTTAAAAAAGATTTTATTTATTTATTCATGAGAAACACACACACACAGAGAGGCAGAGACGCAAGCAGGGGGAGAAGCAGGCCCCATGCAGGGAGCCCCATGTGGGACTCGATGCTGGGACTTCAGGATCACACCCTGAGCCAAAGGCTGACGCTCAACCGCTGAGCCATCCAGGTGTCCTAACTACTGTGAATCTCCTTAACTCCTCACAAGGAGTTACAAGGAGGCTGTGTTGGTAGATGGAAATTGGCTTTAGTGGGAATAAGTATGCAAAAGAAATCAGCAAACACTTGAATAAGCCTTTTTATTTCTTTTTCTTCTGGAGAGTTCGTTGTTAAACATTTACCAGCACACCACTGACTATAAATCCTATGATGAAGCAGGGTCCTGATTAGAGCTATCTTTGTGGAAAGGGAAAGGGACTCAAAGCTATAACTACAAATAATAGACAGAGGCCTAAGTCACTACTATAATGTCTAAAACTTGAAAAATTACTAAATTTGATTTACAAAATACTTTTTATCCACTCTTACAACTGAACTGAAGGTTGGAAATAAAAGAGACAGAATTCCATGTAATTTCTCTAATTCTTTCTAAACATTTTAATGAATATTAAATTATTATAATTTTGATTTATTTGAATTTGCCAAAATACGATTCTGTTGGAGATCTTGGATATTCTTTTTTTTAAGATTTTATTTATTTATTCATGAGAGACACACACAGAGAGGGGCAGAGACACAGGCAGAGGGAGAAGCAGGCTCCATGCAGGGAACCGGACGTGGGACCCGATCCCAGGTCTCCAGGATCACACCCTGGGCCAAAGGCAGACACTAAACCACTGAGCCACCCAGGGATCCCCAGATCTTGGATATTCTATAGGCCTAATTAATGTCTGTTTCTATCTATAGTAATATTGTGCTTTCCCCACCCACATAACAAAATTTGGGCTTATGTGGTCTTTCATATATAGTGAATCAAATAAAGGACTCAGATATAAATCAAGATCAGAAATGTGAGATTGTGGAAAGGTTTATGATTTTTTAAAAAAGGAAATTTTTTCAGCTCACAATAAGCCATGTCCTTAAAGATATGCAACAATACAATGTAATGTAATTCACTGTGTGCTTTAATCCATCACATAACTGCTTATACTACTCCTTTATTTCAATAATAAGTCTTGAAATTAATACAGAGATTAGATAAAGCAAATTGAAACACAAAATTTAGATACCTAGAGAAAAACTAGTTTTATTTTTTTCTTTATTCGTGGGCTTATAGGAAAAATAATTATTTCATGTGATAAGGTACATTTTTCTAGGGAGCAGATATGGTTGTAATGGACTGAAATTGTTGCTAATGTCAAGTGATGCAGACATTGTATGCCTATAGAAATGGAAATATTTAAGATGATGTTCATAATGTTCTTCCAAACAACAAAAGCTTTGCTGTTTTTTAAATAAAATATTTGTTTTTAGAGTTAGAAGCTAACCTTTTTACCTATTTATGTAACTGGGAATAATAATTTTTTCTAAACTGAATTATACATTTTTAAGTAAGAATTATATCCTGAAAGATAAGAATTGTGTTAGAGTATTTTGAGCCTTTGTTTTTGTAATGTGATACAATAATTTATAAATTTCATTCATTAAGTATATTTATACTGAAGTTTTTAATAATACTGAAGGAGTTCTTTTTTTATATAGAAGGGAAAGCCTGGTCAATAGACCTTTTAGAAAAAAAAAGCTATATTATATCTGAGGAAATATATGTAAAATCAAAGCCTTTCTTCTCCACAAAAAGTACCATTCTGTATAGTTAAGATTTTTACACTCTTCTACTAGAGCAAAATGACATTTTACCTCAAAAAAGGTGTCTTTTTTAAGACTAAATATTCTCCTTATGAATATAAAAACTTTCCTGTGAAATTTTAAGAAATCTAATTGATTACATGAAAGAAGTTCAGTTTCCCACCTAAAACAATGCTCATAACAATGAAGGACTTTTATTTTATTTTATTTTTTTTTTAATTTTTTTTTTTAATTTTTTATTTATTTATGATAGTCACAGAGAGAGAGAGAGGCAGAGACACAGGCGGAGGGAGAAGCAGGCTCCATGCACCGGGAGCCTGATATGGGATTCGATCCCGGGTCTCCAGGATCGCGCCCTGGGCCAAAGGCAGGCGCCAAACCACTGCGCCACCCAGGGATCCCAGGACTTTTATTTTAAGCTGATATCCCTTACACTGTAGAAAAGTATTAAAAATGCTTAATTAGGAGCGTGAGTCCATGTAACTTGTTGCACAGAAAAGGGTCAATGCTTCTTTTGGTATTGATTTTTACATATGAGGAAAAATGGAATAACTCATATAATTGCTTCACAAATGGGTTTTTTGTATTTTCTGATTTAGAAAAATAAAATTCCCATGTTATTTTATTTTTATGAACTGTCTGAATATACAGGGGTTAATTTAAGTAGGTAAGGACAAAAGAATCAGCTTCATGGTACATGAGTCACAATGTCTCGGCAAAGTTGTGTACAAAATAGTAATGAATGCCTTTGGAATCATTATTTAAATTCACTTATATAAACTTTTTTTATGTGTAGAACAGGCTTTTGATTTTTAAGCCCCATTCTAGTATTTATGAGATGGTACTGTGCAAATTGGCTGGTAGGTATCCCTTTCTGATGATAAATAAGAGGAAAGAATGGAATTAAAAAAAAAAAAAGAATAGAAAGATTATGGCAGAAAAAACCCACATCTTAACAGAACTTTACTGTTAGCATAAAATTGCTGCCTTTTTAAAACTTACATTAATATTGCATTTGTATTCATTATGCATTTTGGCATTAATATATATTATGATCACTAAATGCCTGATAACAAAGACTGTAGTTTGCCTTGACTTCAAAACATACTTCAGCAATTTTCTGAGAAACAGGGCAACATGCATACCTCTTGAGGAAAAAAAAAAGCCAGAGGTTCTTAGCTGTACATTAAAAGCTGGTGGTAAACCATCTTTACTGAATATTATAGATATTACTGGATGCTAATATTTGGAACAAATAACAGTATATGAGATACATAAAACCTTCAAAGGCCACATAAAAAGACAATAGAATTTTTGTTTAAAAATGTATTTTAATGATCTGGATAATTTTATGCTTAAAATGGGAAATTTTAATGCATTGTATTTTTCTGTAAAGGATCTTGTGGAGATCATCAAAATACCATTGTATTTAAACCTATTCTTTTTATTCAGTCACACTTGTGTCCATTGTTGGCATTAATCTTTTTTCCTTATTAATGACTTGGAATTCAGACTCAGAATATTGTGTTACCACTGGATAAGTCAGGCATAAGGAATAGAATTCTATTTATAAATGCTTCTACTGCTAATCTGAAATTAATAGAAAGGAGGTACAGAAAAAGCATATGACAGTCTTATAGAGAAATATTAATGTAGTGAAATATATTTACTTTGCTACCTAAGATGTGACAGTAGTCCCTTAATCTATAAGAATAATCTCTTCTGCTGTAGCAGCAAATAAAAAGAAAGATGCATATTATGGATTCTTTGAGTATCAGCATATCACTCTGCTATAATATATCATGCTTCATTGTGACACATTCCCCCATTTGTCACTTTCTGTCATGTTACTGTATCTCAAAAGACACAACATTGCCCAACCTTTTTTTTTTTTTTAAGTGCAGCAAATGGACACCAAATGTTTGACACTGAAAACAGAACTATTTTTAAAACCAGGTAGTCATAGCCAAAAGCTGTTTAAATGGATATTTCAAGGACTACATACCAGGGAAAGTGGCTATTTAAATGTGTATTTGTACAGGTTGAATGTCTAGTAGAAACAAGCATTTCCTCTTCCTTGTGAGCATTTTATTCTTAAACAATAAGAACTTGTTTCCTTCCTATTTGAATTCTAAAAAAAGGATTATCTTTTTATTTCTGTTCCCTACGAAAAAGGCTTAACTTTTATCCATGTAAAAATACTAAGTCAAACTGCCTTTATCAGCTTTTATATTTATGCATTTCAAGTTAATGTTTTAAAAATGTCCTTTGAAGAAATACATAAATATATACACGCATATTAAATACTTAGGACTCCATGTTGGAATTCAGGCAACAGAAACCACAAGAAATACAGAGATATCAGTCATCTTGCTGATACGGCCACTGAGTGCTGGTGCTGTCAGAACCCAGCCAACATTCCACACACATCCAGACAGAATAAAATGGAAATGCTTAAGTAAATAGAAAGAAATTGTTATAATTCACCTATCTTCCCATATAATCCTAGCCCATGAATCTTTTTGTAATAGACTAAGATTTTCTAGCATCAGTGGCTATCTCAACCTAATTTCAGACATATTTTGAACTTCAACCACTTAATTCTGTCTATTGGAATGTTCCGTAACTATTTGGATAGGTACAGAGGATAGCTCCCAGATTTTGTTCTCCTAGGCTGACCCTGCACTAACAGTGTTGCCAGCTGACGTTAACTCTTCTACTGCACCCAGCCTTATGCCAAAGGCTTTGCATAGATTATTTGTCATTTCATTATTTAAACTTGATATTATTGTGAGGTCACTACTAGTATTTTATTTTTTGTCGAGTTTTGTACATTGGCTCAGAGCATTTATCAGCGACTGAGTGTATAGCTTCTGCTTTTAAAGCACAGTGATCCCTTAGAAGCACCATTGTAGGCTTTGCAAATTTTTGTTGTTCTTGTTAAATAACATGGTATTTATATTACATGTTAATATGTCATATTTATGTATATGCTAATAACAAAGGGTCAAGCTATAAATGCATTAATTTGTGTAAATTTGGAACAATATTTTTTTGTTTTTCATTTATGTGGCTAGTATCTACCATAAATAGGGTATTTGGGAACTTTGGGTGGATCAGCGGTTGAGTGTCTGCCTTTCATGGTCATGATTCTGGATTCCCAGGATCAACTCCCACATCAGACTTCCTGCATGGAGTCTGCTTCTCCCTCTGCCTATGTCTCTGCTTCTCTCTCTCTCTCTCTCTATCTCTGTGTGTGTGTGTGTGTGTCTTTCATGAATAAATAAATAAAATCTTTTTTAAAAAAATAGGATATTTTGGTGAAACTGCCATAAAGAAAATTCCATTTCACTATGACTTTTGTAATATTTGTAATGTTCAGCTCTATTAGAGTCATTTCTCTGAAGACCTCCAGTTCTCCCCATTGCACATAAACTAGATTCAAACTCTGCTAGGGTCTTTGTTACATATATAAAAATATACTTTCTGTTGCTTATCTTTTAATTATATGTTTATGTGCCATTGTTTGGAAATAACTGAGTTTATGAGCATATTCATGTCATCTTAGTTCTGTGATCTGCTTCAGAAGGCCTTCCCTTTCCCCAAGAATGTAAACTTACAGTACTATGGTTTGTTTTAATTATCTGTACTTTTATACTTTATATGTAACTCTTTCATCTACCTCAAAATTTGTTGGGGTATGGATTAAACCTACAACTTAATTTTCTTCCAAATACTTCTTTATCTTTTTTTTTCCATAACTGGAAGCCTGTACCTCCCACTCCTTAAGTCTTCTTATCTTCTAAAAAATTTGGCCAAGTGGGTAAATTAGATATATTTGCACTGCAAAAATGAAGTCGTTAAACACAATCACCATATGACTTTGCAAGCAAACTATGAAATAGTTTGGGTCAATAAAATGGGTCAATAAAATATAACTACCCCTCATTTACGGCTTGCTATTTTTACAACAGCTACAAAGATAGGCTGAACTTCAAATCTTTTTTTTTTTTTTTCCTAGGGGATGTCTTGTTGCCTAAAGTGAGTCTAGAAGGCCATCTATAGATTTGGAATAAATCTCACTTCCCGAAGGAGACTAGGTCATTTTCATGCTCAACCATCAGATAGGTACAGGAATAGATTTCTAGAATATCACTTTCTGCAGACCAGGAAAACAGGGCTTCTTCAAATTTTTGAGGGGTTGTGGCCAATGCTAGTGGAAGCAGGAGCAGTGCACGGGGGATGAGTTCCTATCCTTGGAAAAGAAAAGCAGACTATCAATTGTCAGGGAAGTCCAAGCAATGAACAGAACAGGGACATGCTTGCCTCATGACCAAATAGAATATACTCAGGCAAGAATTCATCGCAACCCTCCTTTACCTGTATCTATTCCTAAAGCACTGCTTCAGACTACCACTTCTTATTTGGAAATACAAATTTTCTGGATAAAGAAGAAGTGGAAACAGTACCTTTTCACATTAATGCAAGGAATTATTCCTGGACGCTACTCATTTTTACCAGAAGATGAAAAAGAAAAATGAGACCTGAATTTGTTACACCCTTTGTTTTGGGAAAAATAATTTATAATGAGGGGATGGAGAGGTCATTAATATTTTCGATGCTAACTACGTGGTTAATTGCTCTCTATATTTTATCTTTTTAAAATATTTTATTTCAACAAGAACATTCCCATGTAGGTGCTATTATCCTAATTTGAGATATGAAAAAACCGAGATTCAGAATGGCCACACGCAGCAAGAATCAGGATTCCAGTCTATGTGATTCTCCCCTCACAGCTTGCTCTGCCCTTCTAACTGCAGAAGTAGCTACTTCCATTCTCCACCAGCTCTTCCTCAATGGCTCTCTAGCTACCTTCTACCTAGAAGACAACATTCTAAGTGACTTGTTTTGCTGATTTCACATCCAGCCCTTTTAAAAAGACATTTCTCAGAAAAGAAGAAATGTTTGTACCCCCAGCCCAGATTTTGCACTATATATCACACCGATTCACAGAACAAAACTCCTCTTGACACTTCCCTGAATGAAATCACCTCATATCCTGGCAAATAAGTTTGATCCATGTCAAATACCAGTGTCAAACATTACTTAGCAGTTAAGAAAACTGGGGCTAAATTAAAAGGACTTTCTCAGCACTACCAAGATACTTGGCATTCAGAATTCAGGATCCTTCAGTTCCCCGTAAAAAGACAATATCCTGAAAGCATTCACCTACAGAGGCACCACATACACTTGCAGTTTGGTTTCCATATATTTTTTTATAGCAAAACAAAACCTCTCAGGTTCTTGAAAAACCCTATATAATGTTTTTTATGAAAGCTAAATACCAGCATCCTTTAGCTCAAGCAATAAAACTCGCTTGCAAATCAAAACTGGCTGTTTTTAAGTATTATTCATCATCAAACCTTGAGAATCACTAATTTTCTTCAGAGAATATGTTACTTTTGTTTTTGTTTTTGTTTTCCCCAGCAGTCACTCATCAAACTTTCATAGGGTCACAAACTGTTTAATTTATATTCAGAGGGCTTATTGTTTTAGATATCCACATGGTGCAAATAAAACCCAACACAAGTATACTTGGAAAGCTACAGTTTTAAGGAGCACCTGGTATAATTTTTAAAGACAAGAAAAGACATAGTAATTCTATTTCTTTCACTCATTTGTATACATTGGATTTCAGGTGCAGAGAATGGATATAATCCCGAGTATCTATGGCTTCTTACTGACTCTTTCCTGCTTTATTCATTCACTCTTTCTATCCCTGTTTCCCATTCCCTTTCATGGGCAAACATTCAAATGTGTTTTTATTCGTAAATTTGCTTTGTGTGCATTGGCTTTTTATGTAGCCATTTTAAAAGTTATATATTTATTTTTGTTCCTATAGTGGTTGCTCTTAACTTGAGACCTATACTTAGGTATTCTTATTCCTATCAATTTCTTAAACATACCTGTTTATCCTCCCAGACCCGATATTTACTGCACGGGCTGTCCTGTCCCATTGGTGTCCCTTCACCACAAAGATCTTGGTCATTTCTCACTTTGGGGTCCTGGGTTGTTGTAGAATCAGTAATACAGTTATTGTACTATAAGACATTGTACAGTAAAACATTGCTACAATAGTACACTGGTAAGATAATAACACAAGTTACAAAGCATTCGATTATCCTTACTTTCCATGTTTCCATCTGGAAGTATCCTCCTGGGGCTTTTTTTCTTCTTTTGAGTTTTTAACCACATTAATGTTTTTGATACTAGTCTTTACAGTCAACGCTAAAACTGTGAGGTCTTGTTCTTTTTGTTTTTTGTTTTGTTTTACCAGAGAAAAGCTTCATTGACCTTTGGCTGTATCTAAAATTCTAAGTTCAAAGTTTCTTTTCCATTAATACTTAAAAAAAATAATTTCCTGTTCTTTTGGTATCCAGCATTGCTTTAATAGATTTGATGATATTCTGATTCTTATTCCTGTGTAGGTAATCTGCTCTTTCTCTCTGGAAGCTTTTAAAAATTTTTCTTCTTTTCTTTGATGTTCTTAATATTAATATAATGTGTCTAGGTGTGGGTTTGCTTCTCTACTTCTCCTGTGTAGCAGTATGACCCCATTGTATTTGAGGTCATTCATCCAGCTCTACTGTGGAAAACTTATTTTTATTCATTTTTCAAATATCTCCTCTGATAGTACTGCTTTTATTCTCTTATTTTTTCCTTTGTATTTCTATGTCTTTATCCCTTCCTGCTGCCTTCTGAGAGAATTCTTCAATTTGGTTTTACACTAGACTCATTTGTTCTATGTCTGATAGATGTTCTTTATTATCTTTTTCAGACCTATTATCTTGTTCATATTTTTCCACTTAGTTCTTTTTTTTTTTCACTTCAGATTTCTCATATGTTCCTTCATCTTCTTAAGTAGATTGTGGATGTTTCTTTTACGTTATTGGTTTATTCTTCCAATAATTCTGCTTTGAATGCTATATACTATCCCCTTTATTGTCCTGTTTTATTTTTGAGGTGTTGTCCTTCTTAGGAATGTGGCTACTTTGACCTGTGAGTTCCTATTTCTGAAGGTGCTTTCGGGAGGGGTTAAGGGTCTACTCTCCTTCCCCCATGAATTTGAGAAGAGGGGAAGGAATGAGTCCAGGAAAGAGAACCTCAGATATCATGAAACCTGAGTTGATACGTCCTCTGTTGTCCAGTGCCAGGTATTGCCACTAATTAGAGCTCTTTAGATAAAGCAGTGTTGGTAACAGTGCATTTACCTAGATTGTTATCTTGCAGACCTGAGGGTTTGGAGTTGGTATGAGGCAGAGGACATTTAGTCACGCCACACCTGAGTTTTTCTACTGTCAACCTTTAGAGGGCTTTTAAGCTATACTAGTGTTGTTTCTGTCCTACCCCTGTAAGTGCCAAAAAAAAAAAAAAAAAAAAAGGCAAAATATGGGGACTTATTTACCTCTTCTGTCAACTTTATGTTTGAAATATTTCATAATAAAAAGTTCAAAAAACTGGGTGTAGGGAATATCCAGGTTTTTTCTTTTATTCTTATGGTTTAATATGCATGGGTAACAATGAAAAAATATTAATATGTACACAATGACAGGAATGAATCATTAACATTCTTTCAAGATTTATCATATCTAATCCTAAAATTAAATTCGTATTCTTTTATTGCTTCAACAAGCTCTTATTGAAATCCATATCTGTTTCTAGTATCAACATTAGATTATACATTTATACTCATTCAAACAACAGCAAATAGCAATGAATAATGCAACTATAGTTTACTATTCTAATTTCATGGTTAAATATAAAGTATGAATATGAGAGTTTTAAAAATGTTATTGATTTCCTTCTGTCTCTTTTTATTTTCCTTATTTGTATTTTGGAAATGTCAAAATTATTTTCTGCTCATCATCTAGAGGAGAAGTCAACACACTTTTTTTGTAAAGAGCCAGATACTAAATATTTCAGTTTTGTGAGCCATGTGGTTTCTGTTGCCACTACTCAACTCTGGTGTTATAGGGTGAAAGCAGTCATAGATAATATTTAAACAAATGGGTGCAGCTATGTTCCAATAAAATTTTATTTGCAAAAGACAGATTGTGGGCCAGATTTTGGTCTGTGGGCTTTAGTTTACTTGCACCCAAACTAGAGGTATCTATGTGTTAAAATACAGTGCTGAGAGGAAGAAAACTTGGATAAGTAGAAAATTACCTGTATTGAATTGCTCAGATTTGGCTCGTTGGGAGGACAGGGAGGTGGACTATTTAAAAATAGGTATGTAGTGTTACGTGCATTAAAAATGTTATATGTGACATATATTTAAGCTATGAAGCAAAAAGAAAAAAAAGGAAAGAGAAAAAAAGAAAAGTCCATGCACCCACCCCCAAATGAAGAAGTAGGCTACTATTAAACTGAGAACTAGCTGTAGAAGCAATTGTGCACTGCCCCAATCCCATCTGCTTTTCCTGTAAGCAAAGAAATGGACAATTTTAAACAGAATTTTCATGTGCTTTCTGAGTATTTAATGATGAATTTTTCCACTCACAAATTACTGCCTAGGAAAACAAAAAGATACTTTATCTAAAAGCGTAATATGTTTCTGGAGCTGCTTTCCTTGGACACAGCGGGGTCTAGTCCAATATGTGTACAGCATTTTCATTATCCTTGCAAAATTGTAACTATAGAAAGACAATGTGATATTATTTTTATTATTGTTGATATTAATAGAATTGTTCATAATGAGTTGTTATTAATGATGCGATGTTATAAAAAGAATCCTTAATTATTAATGTCATTGATATGACATTATTAATTTTGATACTAAAATGAACATTTCATTATTCCAGATGCAATTATATTGTTAGACACAAGTTATTGCTAATAGATTATACTTTCTGCAGCCTTGTTTTGGCACATGGTAATTAGCTGTAGGGTTATATTGCTGAATAAAAAATTGGCATTGGGATTTTATATCAGGATAGTAGGGGACGAGAGCATTAACTCAGTGGAACGGGGCAGGTAAGAAGAATCATTGACCTTACTTTGTTCAGCCCATGTCCATTCTTGCTCTGGATGACTTCTCAGTCATACACGCAAAAGAAAAGCATAACTGACAGTACTAGTATGTAAAGATTTGGCTGGTGAAGGGTCTACTGTCATGTCACATTTTCTACACAGTAAATCAGGAGAAGTCTCTCTTCTGTTCAGCGTTGGTTATTAAGATGTGATATTATCCTGTGATTTATATCATGTTGTCACAATGCATTTCATTTTGCTTTGTTTCAATAATACAATGAATTCTTTCATAATTTCTTTCAATTTGCCTCAGGAGTTGTTATATACTCCAGGCTTTTATTTCTTTATATTCTGTTCAGCCTTATTAATACAAGTGAAGAAAGTATATCCCTCCATAATTGCTTATAGCCAGTACAGTGCAATACAGCATATTACCTCATTTTAGATAATTCTTTTGTAGTGGCATGATAGTCTAACACTTAAATGCTCTATGTAGAAGCAAATAGCTTTGCAAATTACTTTATAATCTTGGTTAACTTCAACTGGTTATTCCCACATAACACTTTAGTCTTTGTCCTTTAACAACCACCCTGCACTTTACAAATCCTCAGGCACAACTTGAAGGGCAGTTGAACAGAAAAACTAATAGAAGGAATGCAATCTTCTCCAACAAAGCCTAGAGCAGGATTTCCTAAGGCCTCTCTTGCCCTCTCCATGCCTCCATCCCCTCTTGATCTCAGTACATATAAACACACTTACTCTGAGCCACCGCACCTGATGCCTGGCATTAGAGAAATCAGATGACCACTTGATTTGAGACAATTAAGGCAGGTTGAATTTTCTTTTCAAGGATGTAAAAAAGGTAAAATGCTTTATTTTCTTAATCTGAACAGAATGTCCATCTTGAGGTTTGATTCCACTTGATGGCTGGAGCCTTAACCAAGTCAATTATTGAAAAATTTTAAATTTCAGTTTAAAAAAATTCTGTCACTTGAGATGAGGCAAATAGTCCCTGTGAATATTTACTTACTCTTAAATATTGATGATGTAATATCTGATACCTACCAAGAAATATGTATAACATATAAACTATAAAACTGATAATGGAAAGACTCTGAAATAATTTTTATTGTTGAAGTGTAGTTGACATCAATATATTGTATTAGTTTCAGGTATACAACCCAGGGATTCAACATTTATATAAGTTGCAAAGTGATCACTAGGATAAATCTAGCTACCATCTATTACCATCAAAGTTGTTACATATTATTTACTATATTCCCTATGCCGTACATTGTGTCCCCACGTCTTAATTGTTTTATAATTGGAAGTTTGCACCTTTTAATCCTCTTTCCCTATTTTGTCCATTCCCCCTATCCCTCACCTCTGCCAACCACCAAATTTTTCTCTGTATCCAGGAGTCTGTTTCTGTTTCGTTGGTTCATTCATTTTGTCTTTTAGATTCCATATACAAGTGAAATAATGCTGTTCTTGTCTTCTTCTTCTGTCTGACTTTTGTCACTTAGTATAAATACCCTTTAGGTCCATCTACGTAGTCACAAATGACAGGATTTCATTTTTTTATGGCTGAGTAATTTTCCTTTATATTTATATATATAGCATCTTTTTTATCATTTGTCTATTGATGGACACTTAGGTTGGTTCCATATATTGGCTATTGTGAAAAACGCTGCAGAGTGGTGCATATATCTTTTCAAATTAGTATTTTTTTTTCTTCAGACAAATACCCAGGTGTGGAATTGCTGCATCAAATGGTAGTTCTATTTTTATTTTTTTAGGACCCTCCAGGCTCTTCGCCATAGGGGCTGCACCATTTTCACATTCCCACCAGTAGTGTGTGAGTGTTCCTTTTTCTCCATATCCTTGCCCACACTTATTATTTCTTATCTTTTTGATGATAGCCATTCTAACAGATGTGAAGTGATATCTCATTGTGATTTTGATTTGCATTTCCCTGATGATCAGTGATGTTGAACATCTTTTCATGTGTCTACTGGCCATCTGTATGTTTTCACGGCAGGTTGAATTTTTGTCTACACACATAGAAAAGTACTTCTGTTAAGTAGTTTGAAGACTTATTGCTTCTATTGTGGCCCTTAGTAATCAGAAGCTTATCATGAGAGGAAATTACAACTGGCTAGAATTGCAGTAGAATCCTGTATAAGTAAACTTCGAAATTCCTTGTGTATTCTTATTCTCAAGCTAAAAGTATTACTATAATATTTGATGATTTATTCAAAATAAAAATTTTATAATTCAATTTGGTTGTTTTAAAATTTTCCTTTAAAAATAGAATAAAAGAACAATGGAGAAGAAAAGTATTATTTTATTTTCCTCATAAAATAATTACAAAATTGTAATATTTTTTAAAATAGTTCAGTATAAATAGTTTGAGATAATGTTTAAGCCATACTTGAGGGACAAGTCATTATCTAATCAGGAAATCTCACATGATGGGTGGTCACCAAGCATTTAATCAGAAAGAAGACCACTGTCCAGAGGTAGCTATTAAAAGTACTTTGAGGGGATCCCTGGGTGGCTCAGCGGTTTAGCGCTGTCTTTGGCCCAGGGGGCGATCCTGGAGTCCCGGGATCGAGTCCCACGTCGGGCTCCCTGCATGGAGCCTGCTTCTCCCTCCTGTGTCTCTGCCTCTCTCTCTCTCTCTCTCATAAATAAATAAATAAATCTTTAAAAAAAAAAGTACTTTGAGTATCTTTATCTTTCATCAAGACCACAGACTTTGCTGAATTGTGGAGAGCCTAAAGGAGAAATGGGTTTTCACTGGTGATTTTGGTTGCTTATTAATTAGAATAAAGGATATGATAAGTAGCAATGATAACACTAATGCTATTCAATGTAAATGCACTTGCAGGAATATTGTAACCATCTCTCCTTGCATGGACAAAGCATACAAGTTCCTGGGTCATCGCCTATGCACTTAGGTATGGCAACATGGCTGTCTAAGCTTTCTGATACACTATTGGGTCTTCTCTGTTCTCTGACTCTGACAAAGGGTTAATCAAATTCTGCTACCAGAATAGCATTTTATTTGCCTTTGGTAAGCTTTTTCTGCAAGGGGTTTGCAGAGCTTTGGAGAACATGGGGGCATGAAACTTGAAGGACTGACTATAATGACAGTTTTGTGATTTATTCATAAATATCTCTGTGCTGCGGTTATTAGAAACCTGGTAGCAAGTTGTGGGGCTTAGCTATTTACCTACTTCAAATTTTCTGTGGCTTCAGGATATGAAAAAGAACCTAATAAGCTTGTATAACCAACTCAGTTTATGGCATTTCACAATAACAAAGTGAGAAAATAAAATATGAAATAATCTGGAATTCACTGTGTTTATGGTATACAAGATGTTATTTTCCTCTTCTCAGCTTGAAATTTGGTCTATCCTAGATAACTGGTTTATCCATCTCCATTGATCCCTCCCCTTACCTGATGGAATGGAGCCTTTCCTCAGCTTCAGTCATTTGGTTTTATTCTCTCTTTGGTATGCTCTGGGGGCACAGCTATGCTAATGGATTCAGTTGGCTGGAGGTCAGGAGTCTTGTAATTTGTGTCCTCCTGAGGGCAAAGGAGAAAGTCTGGCTTTATTATAACAAAAAGGTAGAGTTATCTAATAAACAGCATTGTGCTTGGGAAGCTGTAATTATGGTTATGGAATTATTTAATTTAGGTTCCTACATCTGTGTTTCCTATATCATATAATCAAAAATGCATTCTTATTTTACATTACTGTTGCACTGTATTTCCCAAGTGATTTACATTCATAAATTAGCTTCTGTATGTGGGAGTTTGATGTGAAATGAGGGGAGTGATAGTCTTCCCTCGCTTCCATGCGGAAGGTTAAAATATAATATATTCCAAAGGTTAAAAAATAATATATTTTTATATCATCAGTTTTCCCCTGATTGATTCTTCACCTAGATTTTCATTTGCACAATTTCATTCACTGCTAAAGTAGATAAAATGGTTTGAGTGTTACATAACACTACTGCAACTACAAACAAGTAATTATAAAAATGAAATTGTTTATTTTCTTATGAATCAGTCTCTTCCCTTGGTAAATAGTTTGTATATTCCCAATGGCCATTGCCATTTTTACTGGAGATAAAGAGGTACCCTGCCCAGAGTTGCCTTGGGTTCAAGGTAGGATTACAAGTTTTAGCACTTCCTATAAACAGAAGAAAAAGTCCAAAAGCTCAATTGAAAATGGGTAAAAGATATGAACAGATAATCAAAAGAAAAATAAATGCAAATCGTCTTTTAACATATGAAAAAATGCTCATCCTTACCATAATATGAGAAATTCAAATTAAAACTACACTAAGCTATCATTTCTCACTTATCAGATTGACAAAATAATAAAAGTTTTACCATTTAATCTGTCAGTGAGGCCATAGAGAAGCAGGCACTCTCACATTATGGATGGGAAGTTGAAATAGTACAGCACCTACTTTGGGGCATTTAGCAACTGCACATGTATTACACTGTGAACCAGAAACTTTACTTCTAGGAATCTATCCTGAAGCCTCATTGGAAAAATATGAAATCTTATATACAAAGGCTATTTATTGTGACATCATTTATAATAACAAAAGTGAGAACCATTACACATGGCCATCCATAGAAAATAGGTTGAGTAGAAGATGGTACTGTATAGTGATACAATAGAAAAAAGAAGAAAGAAAGAAAGAGAAAGAAAGAAGAAAGAAAGAAAGAAAGAGAGAAAGAAAGAAAGAAAGAGAAAGAAAGAAAGAAAGAAAGAAAGAAGAAAGAAAGAAAGAAAGAAAGAAAGAAAGAAAGAAAGAAAGAAGAAAGAAAAGAGAAAAGAAATGGGGAGCATCACTATATAGTTAACATAGAGTGATCTCCAAAATAAGAGACTTATTTACTTTAATTACACCCATAGCAATGTACACTTATATGGAATTTTAGGCTTTCTGTTCATGATTTGAACAAATCAACTATAAATAGACATCTTTGTGACAATTAGGAAAATTTGAATGTGGACTATTAGATGGTAGTAAAAAATCACTCTTATTTTTGTGACTTGTGATAATGAAGTGATAAATTAGAAGAAGTTGCCCTTATCGGTAGAGATGCATAATGGAGTGCTTATGGGTAAAATGGCATAATAGCTGAGATTTGCTTTAATAAACTCCAGAAAAATAAGTAGGATGGGCTGTAAATGAAAAAAAAAAGGAAAATATTGCTAAGTTTTGTAGCTGCAGAGATGAGTAAATAAGGGTTTATTAAAGTTTTATATTCTTATATGTATGTTAGAAACTTTCCATAATAAAATTTTTTGAAAAGTGATCATTTAGGCACCTTGTACTTTGTTATGCAATCCAATAAGAATGAGCCATTTAAGCTACAGGGGAATTATATCAGCATGAAAAATGTGTTCCACTTGCATTAAAAACAAAAAAAAATCTGCCCATGGTGGATAAATAAAATGAAAGAAAATCAGCCATCTTGGCAACAGTATTGATGGGACTGATAAAGATAGAATTCCATAGACTAAAATATGCTTGCTTGTTTTTTTTTTTTTTCATTTATACTCAAATGGACAAACCCAAAGGTCCTAAAGTCAATATTTTTCGATTCTCAAAGAGGAACATGTTCTATCTATGACTGTAGCCTCCTTCCTCTGCTTCTGTTGTCCTTTCTTGTGACTGTATTTTCAGTGGGTCAGGATATTGCAACTGAAAAATTGAAGACTGTGATACATTCAAAGTTGGTTGAGAAATGCCTGGCCTCGGGTCTAAAGAGATAGCCAATGTGGCTTTACCTTCACTATTGATAAACTGGTTGCCAGTGAAAACATCACTCATTTCAAACATCCTGGTTTGTATATTGGATGCCAAAAACAAACTTATCTGAGTATTCTTATGATAAAATTAAATAATGGTGCTGCTAAGATAGGCAGAAGTTGTTGATTCAATAACAATTCTCAAGAGAATTGATATTTGGCATGCCCAATCTTTGTTCCAGTCAAAGTTAAAACAAGAATACTGCATTTTTTTCTTCGCATTCAATATCACCAGGTTTAGTTGTTTATTCTTTCAGAAGAACAATAAATGTCATTAAAGGGAATGACCCCTTTTAGGTGTTTATTATTGATAAGGGTAGTGTTGTCATTATAAAGCAATTCATTTTTAGCTATCCTTTAAATACTTTGTTGTGGAATCAGAATTTATTAATGACAGTGTTTTCTACAGCTGAAAGTCAAGTATATATCTCAAGCAACGAAGGAAATTTGACATTTCAAGATCTGGTACTAAACCAAGATTGATTTTAAGTCTGCATATCAATAACAGATCAATAATAGAAACTTGCCCGATTGAAAAAAATGTAGACTTCAGTCAAGTTCCATCAATATTTTGCAAGTTGCTCTTTTTCTTTCACATTTACTGTCCAGTTAAATTCTATATAGTAAGCATATAGTTGTGAATAGTTATTAGAATAGCACTTTATCAAAATAACTTCAAGATTGTAACATAGTACTATTTCTATTGTTTCCATTTGTTTTAATAACTAAGGTTTGGCAAAAGTAGAATTCTTGGGAAGAGGAAAAGAAAGAAAACTCTAGCAAAACCAAATTGCAAATAGAATAATGTATTTTTAGGCAATGGTATTTACAATGATTCATTTTGCATTTTTAATAAAAAAATTATCTCAAAATACTTAATCCTGATTCACTCTTCTTTAACAAATCATATACTTTTTCAGCTGAGCTACAGGTTTTTAAATTGTGGAACTGATTTATAATGGGCTAACAAGGGAAAAGGTGTTTTAAATAGAACAGTAAAGCTGGAATTGCAAATGATGAATTCTGTGTATTTCACCTGTGTTCAGACCCTGTCTCACTGATTAAGACTTGACTCGTGTAATCTTGATGGGCTGTGGATGTGTTGCTGGGCAGGTGAGCAAGGGGAGGGAGCTGGAACCTGTCTTGTATGTGATATGCAGATTTCTTCCACTAATTAAAATATATGAGTCCCAGAAACATTTCTAATTAAGCAAATTTTTATTAAATGACTCATCAATTATAAAATTGGAAACAATTATTCAATATTGAAATTAAAACCTTAGAAGTCATCAATTCTAACTCACTATGGGACCATGAGTCCTTCTGTAATTCAGTCTATTATTTAGCCTCTTATATATATTCAAGATTGTGTTGATTAGTGGAAAATACAAAAAAAAGTTCATATAAATATTTATGATCTGTCTTGTTTCAAGTTGGCCGAATCTTGAATCTTGCTCTCAAGAAGCCTCATTCCAGGTGGGATTATGTATACACACACACTCAACGCAGACATACAAATCATGACATCAAATTAAATGCAGTAAGAGAAGTACATTAAAGTACTAAAAGGGTATATAGTTGCTCTGAGCCAGAATTAAAACTGGAGATTGGAAGGAGATTCACAAATAAGAAACATTGTTTAACTTGGGTTTTCCTAGCAGAGTAGGTTTTCAAAATAAAGAGGGTGAGAATGCAGGACAGCAAAAGGTCATTTAGGCTGAGAGCCCAAACCCTTCAAAGTGTACAAAGGCACAGAAATGAACTCATCTGACCTGTTTAGGGAAACAGGGAACACATCTAGGTGTCTGGAATAAGATCTGTGAAAAACTAATGTTAGAAAGATTGTTTATAGGCAGACTATGAAAGGGCCTAAGAGACTTTTGAGTTTTTCTTTAAGGAACAGAAGATCATCGAACGAGAGAATGCAGTAAGGAAATCTGTGGTTTAGGATTAGGAGGCAGCAAGAGGAAAGCATTGGAGGGAGTACGCTGAAGGCAGGAACTGGTCGGAGGACTGCTGTGGTTGTGCCTATGTGGGAAAATAGTGGGTATGGGAAAGAATGCAGAGATGGGAGACATTGTTGGGACTGAATCGATGGGGTCTTGCACATGATCAGGTAAGAAAAGTGGATGAAAGAATGGAAATAAGAAATGAGAAGATGGCAAAGTTGTTAAAAAGGGATATAGAAACCTAGGAGTTGGGAAAAAAGCAAGAGAATCCCTGATAAAGTCTCCCTTTGAGCACTATTGAGTTTGCTATTTTTCTAGACCATGCAGATGGGGCTCATTCTTTCTTTTTCTTTTTCTCTCTCTTTTTTTAACTGTTTTTTTTCTATCTTTAAGATTTTATTTATTAATTTGAGAGAGAGAGAAAGAAAGAGCACACAAGCAGTGGGGAGGAGCAGAGCACAGAGGAAGAAGCAGCAGACTCCCCGTCAAGCAGGGAGCCTGACCTGGGGCTTGATCCCAGGACCCTGAGATCATGACCTGAGCTGAAGGCAAATGCTTCACCGACTGAGCCACCCGGGTGCCCCAGGTGGGGTTCTTTGAAATATAGTTAGCTATGAGGATCTCAGGACAGAGATGAGACCTGAAGATGCACATGTAAGAGTCAGGGGTTAACAGGAGATGGTCCTGTAAGGACATGTACATGTAAGGTCATGGGGATGGGAATGAACTACCTGGACTCAAAGTCAGTTTTACACTTGGTTCTGCCAGTCTTCAGCGGGGGCCTGGGCAGGCCACCTCTCCTCTGGGCCACACCTCTACACATCTACAAAATGGCCTTGCCTACTTCCCAGGGTTATGGTAGCAATCACATAGGTTGGTGACTTTAGAAGTTCTTTATAAAATACAAAACCCAATACAGATAATGTTAAGTTCAGAGATTCTGAAATAGTAAACATTTGTCACTCACAAGATGAATGATCAATTTAATGTTTCCATCTACAATTAGGTACAAATGAATATGCTTTTTAACTGTTTAGTCATATGCCCCTTGAACTCATTTCTTTCTCTCTACCTGTGCAAAGTCTGTATTATGCTTTGCAACATCCAAGACGTTACATTAGACAATAGAGAAAGGGTAACATGGAGTCCAAACCAGGAAAACAATGAAGCCTTTGCCCTCGGGAAGCTTTCAATTAAGCTGGAGTGAGAGCTTGCTCACATGGGGCATGTTAAGAATGAGGCAGCACAGAACTGAACGGCGACGTGCGTCCTGAGGGAATGCAGAGCAGACCATAGTCAGGTGGCTGTGAGTCTTACATGAAAGCATTTAGGCAGTGAATTATGTTCAGTCCAAATTGCAAAAGGGGGTGTGAGGCATGGAATCCTAGAGAGAAGGAAAGAAGGTGCTCCAGGCAGTTGTTACAGTCTATTTATTCAGGTAATAGCCATGCTAATGAAGACTGCTGTTGCCTATAATCACTGCTGTCTGCCAGCAGTTCTCAAGCAGGGTGTGCACAGAAATCACTTGAGGAGCTGAGGCCTTTAATCTGAGGGTTCTGACTCAGGTCTGGGACATAGACTCTGGCCTCCTAGTCTTTTTTTATTTTTATTTTTATTTTTATTTTTATTTTTATTTTTATTTTTTTATTTTTTTTATTTTTTATTTTTTATTTTTTTAACTCTCCCAGGTGATTTTGATGAGTCCTGGCCCCTGGCTAGATACCACTATGAAAGGGATGCCCCAAGTCATGTAAATGCAAAGATGACACAGGGATTTGAGCACTCTAAAATGCAGGCCATATCCCAAACCCTCTAAATAACAATATCTGGGAGTGAGGGAAGAGACATGGCCATTGCTATTTTTCAAGCTGCCCTGGTGATTCTAACGTGCAGACAAGTTTGGGAACCATGACAACGTCCCTTCTCCCTCAATTCACTCCCCAGAAGGAGGAGAACCTCAATATGAGTAAAGAAAAAAATGAACTCCAGAAATCCACTAATGTGTACTAATGTGTTCAACAAAGGACTGTCTATTTGAAAAGGAGCAAAGATTCCTCGATGACTTTCTTCCTTATTGTCATCTCAATTTCTTGGCTCCTCCAACTCTTTTTTTTTTTTTTAAGATTTTATTTATTTATTCATGAGAGATGCACAGAGAGAGAGAGAGAGAGAGAGAGAGAGAGAGGCACAGACACAGGCAGAGGGAGAAGCAGGCTCCATGCAGGAAGCCGAATGTGGGACTTGATCCGGGGTCTCCAGGATCACGCCCTGGACTGAAGGCGGTGCCAAACCACTGAGCCACTGGGGCTGCCTTGGTTCCTCCAACTCTTAAAAAAATATCTTGTGCTGCACTTTCTTCACTTCTCCAAAATAATGCCTCAAAAGTGGCTGGGGCTTATCCCACAAGCCAGATGTTATCTTTCTTCTCTTTTCTTTAGAAGAACAATCAGGAAAAGAACAGGGGACTAGGGAAAGGAGTTATGGGGCGTTCGGGACCAAAGACTTAAATAATTTTAACTATATATGAAAATGATGTATTATTTAATAAGTTCACCAACAGATAATAGAAACAGTTGGCCACATAGGGAGATGCATAATTCTAGCTACTTTTAGATAGGACTAACCACTAAATCCACACTTAGATCTTACATCATAGTTTCCAGTATTTCCCAACTTCTTTGTGAAATGGAAAGTTTTCCTGGATTTACTTCTTCCGGAAAAGAACCACTAGGAGTAGCTACAGAGAATACTGTGTTTTTCATATCTTTAATGGGACTAGTTCCTTTGTGATTTCAGTTTCTTCTGTAGTGATGAGCTTGCACTAAGTTAAGAGTTGAAGTGACTCTGAGCCTAATTAACTTTTTGTTCTAAGAGTCCTGGGAATCAGATTAAATGTGAGGTGAGTTTCTTGCATCTGTTATAATCCTCAGTCTTATAATCCTGAGGGTCTAGTGTTAGCCAGGGAAATACTCCCAGGATCAGAGAAAGACCGTCACCCACCCCAATTTTCTAATCTATCTTTATGTTCCTCTATCATCCTTGGACTTGAGGGAGAATTTAACAAGGATAGCTTTTATCTTTTCTATCTTCTCTTCTACTACTCACTAGAATAACTACCTTATATTGAAATATTTCCAAGAATCATTTAGGAATGTTATTTAAAACCATTCACCATTGAGGAAACAAATATTCTTCCACTGGGAGGTAACAGGCAAGGAAGATTGTTCTCAGTCATGTCTGACACCTATGTCCTCATCTTGGTGATTGGTGACTCATAATATGTGAGGTTCCTGTAATATCAGATCCAAAGATCCAGCAGTAAGTGGATGGGACAGTGGAGACTGTCACATCAGGTTCCACACAGGACAAGCCGGGCCTGCTCAGTCCTGAGTGTTCAGGGCACATCTCTGAGTTTGAACTCCAAGAGAGATATTCTTGCAACACAAGGGAAGCCCTATGTCTTGGGTAGTTTGGGCTGCTATAACAAAAATACCATAGGCTTGATGGTTTATAAAACAGAAATTGATGTCTCACAGTTCTGGAAGCTAAGAAGTTTGAGATCAGGGTGCTAGCTCTTGGTTGGGTTCTGATGAGAGGCCTCTTCCTGGTTTGCAGATGGCTGTCTTCTTGTTGTCTTCGCATGGCAGAGAGAGAGGAAGCAATCTCTCTCCTGTCTTCTTATAAAGTCATTAATCCCACCATGAGGACTTCACCCTCATGACCTAATTATTTATCTGCATAGGCCTCATCTACAAATACTATCACAGTGGGGATAAGGGTATCAACAGGGGAATTTTGAAGGGACATACATTCAGTGCACAACATCCTTCATGTGAAATTCTGCAGGACTTAGCAGTCAACAGAAAAAGCATTCAAAATTGTGAGGGGGCACAAAAGACAGAAGCAGATACTGTTAGTTCAATAAACACAGAACTTTTACTACTAAAAAAACAAAACCCAAAACAAACAAGCAAAAAAGACCAAAACAAAAACACATGTGAGTGTGGGCTCCTGGGACTCTGGTAAGATGAATGCAAACTTGGGTGTTTTGAGGAAGCAAGTCTAGGCTGGTTTTGAGAATCTTGCAAGAGCACACTCTTTCCATGGCCTTTAAAGATTTACTGTAACTCAGTAATAAACTTTGCTTGAATGAGGAAGGCACAAGCTTCTGCAGTGGCTCATCCCATTGGCAGGTCAATAAAAGCACATATTTCCTTGAGTAGGAAGAGATTTTTGTAATAGAATCTCAGGATTGTAAAGATTATCTACTATAAGGACTTTTGAGGGCAGAGCTAGATGCTCTCTAAGTTCATTCATTCATCCATCCATCTATATTCATTTTATCACTCACTCATTTTATTCATTCACCAGATATAAGATAAAGACCTAAAGATGTCACTTCTAATATAATTCTGTTTTTTTTAAAGATTTTATTTATTTATTCATGAGAGACACAAAGAGAGAGAGAGAGGCAGAGACACAGGCAGAGGGTGAAGCAGGCCCCATGCAGGGAGCCTGATGTGGGACTCGATCCTGGGAATCCAGGATCATGCCCTGGGCCAAAGACAGGCTCTAAACCACTGAGCCACCCAGGGATCCCTATCATTCTGTTTTTATAATCTAACTGGATCCTTCTGCTGGGAAGAGAAACTTAACTTGTGTCCTTAGCCACCACTAAGCTAATTTGAACTAATAGTCTCTTTTATGACAACTTAGAGAAGAGCAGAGGTCCAGAAAAGGCAGGTGGCCCACTATACACCTTGTGCAATGGCCCAAATCCAGAACACTGACAACACCAACTGCTACTGAGAATGACAAAAGGACCTCTCATTCATTACTGATGAGAATACAGTTTAGCAGTTTCTTACAGGACTAAACACACTCTTTCCATATAATCCAGCAATTATATTCCTTAGTGTTTACCCAGAGGAGTTGAAAACTTATATCTACACAAAAACTTGCACAGAGATATTTTATTAAGCAGCTTTATTCATAATTGCCAAAACTTGGAAGCAACCAAGATATTCTTTTGTAGGTGAATGGATAAATAGACTGTGGTACATCCAGACAGCAGAATATAATTCAGTACTAAATGAGCCATCAAGCCATTAAAAGACATGCAAGAAACTTAAATGCATATGACTAAGTGAAAGAAGCCAATCTGAAATGGCTACATACTGTAAGATCCCAACTACATGACATTCTGAAAAATGCAAAACTATGGAGACAGTAAAAATATCAGTGGTTGTCAGGGGGAAGAGGGAAGGAAGGGTGAGATGAACACGTGGAACACAGAGGATTTTAGGGCAGTGAAGCCCCTCTGTATGGTAATCAAATCATGGGGACATGTCATTATAGATTTGTCCAAACCTATAGGATATACAACTCTAAGAGTATATAGTATATTGTAAGAGATATTAGGGTATTGTATATTCCTTATGCAATCCATAGACTTTGGGTGGTAACGATGTGTTGATGTAGGTTCATAGATTGTAACAAAGATCCACTTTGATGGGGAATGTTGAAAAAAACAACAACAACAGGAGACCCTACATGTGTTGGGGGAAGAAGGTCCTTGGGAAATCTCTGTCCTTTCTGGTCAGTTTTGCTGTGAACCTAAAACTGCATCTAAAAAAGTATTTTTTAGGGTGCCTGGTTGGCACAGTAGGTTAAGTATCTGACTCTTGATTTTGCCTTGGGTCGTGATCTCAGGGTGCTGTAATTGAGCCCCGCATGGTGCTCCATGCTCAGCCTCGTGTCTGCATAAGATTCTCTCTCCCTTTCCAACTGCCCCTCCCACTCATGCCCTCTCTCTCTCCATAAAATAATAAATAAATATTTAAAAATAAGTAAGTAAAATTGAAAAAAAGACTTTTGCCTTAAAGCACTTGGCTGCTGTTCATGATGGTATGCCTAGAGTTCCTTGGTACCACTGGCATAGGGAGGTTGCATTGTCAAGGGAAGTGAGCTAATATTAATTGATATTCAGGGAGTGGGGCAGTCGAAGAGAGCAGAATGTCAGAGAACATTGGCTTCTGGAACAGACAGAGACCCAATTATATTTATTGAGCTGTCACCTGAGAGCAGGCCCCTGATGGTGGCAGGAAGAGAGTTGCTTTTAGAAGCATAGATCTTTGGCAAAATCGGCTTAGGAAGCAGGGTCATCCTGCAGGACTAGAAAGTACCAATAGTTAGGCACGTCCTATTGAATGTCATTAACTCCAAGGAGTAAGAATGAATGGTGAAAATAATCAGGAAAGCCAAACAGGTTACTTATAAAAGAAGAAAACTCATAGTCACACCAGGTTTGCTTATAACATTAGATGACAGAAGACAAAAGAGTAATATCTCCAGTTCTAAGGTATAAAAGATTGTATACAAATGATCTGCAGGCTAGAGAAGTTGTCATTCACGTATGAAGGCGACAGAAACGTATTGTCAATGAAATGGCATGCAGTTATATTGGCTGGGAAGTAAATATTAGTATAGAGAGTCAGAACAAGATAAATAATAACAGTGTCAACTTAATAAATATCTACCTAACTTTGTGTACTGCAGACACTACTTAGACAGCCAGTCACTCTCTTTAGATGTCTTTCGACCTCCCTGTCATGCTGTCATGTACTCTCACATTTTCCAAGAATAGGGCCAAACTCCCAGCCTTTCTCCCTCTCTGTTTTTAGTAAGGGGAAGTTTCTCCGTCTTTCTAAGTCTCCTTCAGGATATGGTGGTCAGATTTAACAACAACAAAAATTACAGGATGTTCAAGTATATTTGAATTTCAAATAAAAAATAATTTGTTTCTTTCTTCTCTCTCTCTCTCTTTCTCTTTCTCTCTTAGTTGAAGCACATCCCATGTTACATTCGGGACATAGTTGTACTGAAAATTATCCGTTATTCATCTAAAATCCAAATTGAACTGAGTTTTTGGTATTTTATCAAGAGACTTCTCTTGATTCCAACCTGTGTCTCCCTAGGATACTTCACCAGACTGACTTAAGCTTTTGGAATTAAAAGTGAACTAGGAACACTAGTTCACTAATGGGAATTGTTTTCAGGTGAATTCTGCTTTCACCCAATCCCAAAGTGCTAAGCACAGAGCCCTATTTCATGGGTAATAGGTGAAGGCAAAAGGGAAAGACCCGGTGAAAACTTCAATAGTTCAAAAAAATGTTTCTCATTCCCTTGACTTTCTTATTGTGGGAAATTTCTATGTAAGAAATATAATATTGGAGATGATGGGGTGGGAGGAAGTCTTCCAAATTTTGCCCTTCAGTACATACCAAGGCATTTTAGTAACAAATAACGGTAGCACATAACCTGAATAAAATATATTTTTCCAATCATTAAATAAATTATTCACAGTCTCTGTGTTGGTGCTGACTTGATCCATGTTTCTCACTTCGTAGCACCAGTTTTCAGTGCGAAATAAACCAGATGCTCTTTTAAAAGCATATTCCTAAAAATCCATGATTTTAAAAAGGCAATAGATAATTTTTTTTGGAATAGCACTAAAAGGAACAGGATTTTGTTTTTTTTAAAGAGGCAGTTAGGTAGAAAGCATTTCAGATCGAGCTTCACTAATGACTTCTGCCAGCAGAGTTTAGTCAGGGACCTTCGAGGGATTCTTCAGCCAGTGCTTGAAATGTCACTGCTACGACAGCACCCCAAGTCCCTGATCTTTGTCTTGTGAGTGCAGATGTTGTTCACAAGAGCTTCTGGATGTAAATCTGTCACTACTAAACAACAAATAATCCAAAGCACTAGTCTTCTACCAGTGGGCAAGTAACGCATTTTTCACACATAGGCACAAAGCACTCATTACCTAACTCTGATTTGCTTCACCTACTGCGTTTCTCCCATGTGCCATGACTATCTTTTTTTTTTTTAAGATTTAATTTATTTATTCATGAGAGAGAGAGAGGCAGAGAGGCAGAGACACAGGCAGAGGCAGAAGCAGGCTCCATGCAGGGAGCCCAATGTAGGACTCGATCCAGGGTCTCTAGGATCATGCCCCGGACTGAAGGCAGGCACTAAACCCCTGAGTCACCCAGACATCCCTGTGCCATGACTATCTTTGAGTTAGCAAGTGACTTTATGTTTGTATGTCTTTTAAACTTAACATGTCCAAGATGGAGCTGCTGAACCTTCCTTTCTCCTTGAATCCTGCTATCTCCAAGCTCTCTCTTGAAGTTGTTGGGACTATTCTCTACCAAGTTGCTTAAGGCATGTAATCTGAGAGCCACCCTTGATTCTTCTCTCTGTCTCATCCACTCCTTGAATAAGTCCTATCAATTCAGCCTCTAAAATATATCTTTGATCATCTCCGCTGGCATGTTTCACAACTGGACCACAGCGATAACATCCAGAAAGGTCTCCCCGCTTCCATTCTTGCTCCTCTGCTATCCATTTTTCATACACATACAGAATAGGAGTTTTCGAAATGTGAAATAGATTATGTTATTTCCTTGCATAAAACCTTCCAACAGCTCCTGTTGCTTTTCTAATAAAACTCAAACTCCTATAAGTCCTGTCTCATCAGGCGTCTGAGTACCTCTCCTGCTTGATCTCACGCACACTATTCCCCAGTCACATTAGCCTCTTTTCTTATCTTCAAATACAGCAAGTCCTTTTCCACACTTCAGAAACTTTGCACTTGCCACGTCCTCTGCCTAAACTGTGTTTCCCAGCTTCTTCGTTGATTGCTTATTCTTATTCTTTTCTCAAAAGCTACCTCCTGTGAGAGGCATTCCAGATGAGCTACCTTAAGTTTGGTCTTCACTCCCTTTTGGAACTCCCCCCGCCCCCATCGCTCTTGTCTCCCTCATTTCCCTTAATAACAGCATTTACTTTTTTGTTTAGTTTTCTCCATGTCTTATTCGTCACTGTATTCCCAACCCTTAGAATAGTATATATATCACATAATAGGTGCTGAGTAAATATCTGTTAGATGTGTGAACTCCTTAATGCCTAGTATATTGCCCTTTAAACTATGAACCTATAGGAACGGTAGCAGAGTGATAGAAATGATAGAAAATCAATGTTCCCCATCTGATTCCAATAGACGTGATATTTTCAAATGTGGGGCTTCTTGAATGATTCTAGAATTCATAGTTATTTTTTCTTTGGAGCCATGGCTAAGCAACAATTTGACTTTTACCAGGAGAAAAAGCTGGCAGCTGTCAACAGCATCCATTTTCAGCAGAGTTCGTAGGATCATTCTCTAAAGGCCTTACCTATGACTGGGTCTGCCATTCTCATTTTGGATTTAGCAGCTGTCTGAATCCTATTTCATAAACTTCCTGATTCCTACAGGCATTTTTATAGGGTGTTTTGGTCACAAACTTAAAGTTGTGCAATTTTGTAGATTAATGTGTAGTAAGCTTCTAATTGGGGCATTGATTTTTAAATCTCTAACTATTTATTTTAGATGCAATGAAGCATTATCATAAATAATTGAAACTCAGATAACAATGTCCAAATAAATTAAAAAGAACATATTATGATTTGAGATAATTTTTATTGCATTTACCATTTACTAGCCCACAAAATATAACGGTTCACAGTTAGTAGCTGTACCTATAGAATAAAATAGATTGTACTCTACATGTAATTTTGACCTCAGTTATACCTATAGATTATTTTTTAAATTCTTACATATGTAGTAGTAAAAATGATAATATATGTATAGCATTTTTTTGTAGTGGCTTTTCTTACCCATCCATCCAGGCATTTAATAAATACTTACTGAGCCACTATAATGTCCCAGGCCCTAGACTAGATGTAGAAGCCCCAGTGGTAAATAAGGCAGATGGTGTCTGTTTTCTTCTGGAGTATAATATAGCAGGGAGTTCACATAACATTGTATGACTTTATGCAATTTGCTTAATCCATGAAATCAGAGGATAAGACTATATTGTGTGGGGAAAATGTAAGGTTGTAAGTTAATACTTCTTGGAAGAAATAGGTCCTATTGAGACAGAGTGTGGGAGAAAGGATTCCAGGCAGAGGGAAGAGCATTTAGAGAGGCTCAGAGGCAAAAGAGAGCATGGCTAAAAGGATTGGAAGGAATACAGGGACATAGATGCAAGAGAGGAAGGTGCAAAGATAAATTCAAAGGGCCCAGATGATGCAAGGTCTTATGAGTCTAATTAAAGAGTTTGGACTTGTTATAAAGACAAAGGGTTTCAATTGGGAATAATGTGATCAGATTTATGTTTTAGAAGGTCTTCTCTGGATGCATTATGACAAATGGAAGGGAGGGAAAGAAGACACTAGGTGAAGAAGTTGCCAAAAATAAAACCACTTTTAGTCAAAAATATAATGGGGTAAATTAAAATTAAAAATAAAATGCAATGACAACTCCAGACAGATGGTAAGGTTCACAGAGCCAAACTTGGATTAAAATGCATAAAATATATAAAATGTGATCTAATCAAATGCAAGATGTATGCTAAATTCATGTTCTACTGAAATTTAAGATGCTTAAATAAGGAAATAGAAAAGTAGAGCAAGTGAAGCCACATTACCACAATTACTCAGTGCCATCCCATGTAGCCATATAAAGTACATTTTCCATTAATACAAAAGTCCAAATGGTCACCACTGCATTGACTGCACACCCAGGAAGACAGTGGTGTCTGAGGCATTTCTCAACCAGCCCCTCTTGCAGCATTAACTCCTCCTTCCCCCTGATATAGAAAAATCATTATAATCCTATTGTTCCATAGAGAATCCAGGGTAAAACTATTTGATCCCAGATAATTAGTTAAGGGTGTTATATAATGAGATGCTTTTTGTTCTTTTTCTGAACAATGTGACTAATATGCAGACCTTCACCTCAAGCACCGATGACATGGTGTTAAGATGTCTTAGTTTAAAATATAGATAATGTATTTCCTCAAAAATTTTACAACTGCATACCCTAACAGTGTTAAACGACAACTGTTTTGACGTATTCCTTTTACCACTTTATTCAACTTTCTCTAAAGAAAGGAGAAATACTTTAAACACACCTTCAAACCTGCCCAGATAGGCAGGGCAAACTTCTAACGGTATGAATTGAAATAAATTGTTAAGTGTATGTTCAGTTCCAGATTCTGAAGCAAAAATAACTTTGAACATTTTGGGGCTAGAATTAACAAATATTATAGAATTTCCTTCCCACATTTGAAATTTTAATTTCATAGTATTTTCAGTCCTCTGGGCTGAAACGAGGACCAGATAATATTTTAGCAAAAAAGGTGTTTTGTTTTCACGCTTTCATCATGCAAAAATAACCCAACTAATTTAGCCCTAACTTTCAAAAAAATATTCAGTTTCATACAGAAATCAACTATGTAATTCTCAGGCCAAAAGGAATATTTATCAGAAAAGTCTGAAGCAAAGATTTTTATAAAAATATACTCTTCCATAAAGTTTTATTTTCAGTCATTTTTGACATGATGGAAACGAACTACCACGTTATTGCCTACTAGTTATCTCTTAGCCTTGATCTGCCAGGATTTTGTAAGATATTTTTTTGTGGAAATTTTGATCATTTAAATTAAAAACGTGAGGCCAAGCTTAAATATCATAATTTTATAATAATTCATAAAATAATAGTTTGCGTTTATGTTGTGCTCCCAAAATGCCAGAGACTGTGCTAAATGCTATGTACACATCATCTCCTTTAGCTGTACCACAATCTTGGGAGGGAACTGTAATTATTATCTTCAATTTACAGTTAAGGAAACTAACTCTGAAAGGGATTAAATAATTTGCACTGAGCTACTGTGTTAGTTTGTGATGGAGCCAAGATTCCCCTACCCCCTGCTTCTCTGACTCTAGACTCTACTCAAAAGTGGCACCTCCTTCAGAAACAGCCGCTGGCATAGCTCCAGTCAAAACACTGAGAGAGAGAGTAGGAACAAAAACAAGGATAATGTGATACTATCATATATTATCGTTGGTATAGATGAAAAACTAAATATCCAAACCCTGTGATAAATCACATAGCCATTGGAATTATCCATTGTATTAAGTTCTACGGTGGATTAAATCAACAGATTTTTATAAGCCAAATTAAAATCATTTATGATATTTTAATACTGGCAGAAGGTATCAGTTCAATAACAGCAATATATCAACTTAATTGTTAGGATACTTTGGCCCAAATCTCAAGCCATCAGTGGCCATTCCAAAGTTTTTGGATCAGAACAGAAAATATGCTTTATTCAGTTTCCCTTAGGACTTTCACTCAACCAGCTATTCTGAGCATCTCTTCTAAAAAGACATTGGCATCATTTTAAATGTAAGAACAAGGTATATTCAGGTGAGTAGGAAATGGATCCTGACCTTAAGGAACTTATATTCCATATTTAGAATCAAATATACAAAGGAATTGCAAAGTATAGATTGGTCATAATAAAATCATGAATAAACCCCAATAGGATGAAACATGGAGAAAACAATTACTTCTGCCATGAACAGCATGGTCTATAAGGACACATGATTTCATCAGAACTGGGCTCTGACTTTATTTCTTTTTACACCTCCCCTTGCTCACTTTGCTCTTGCTTATTTGGGACCATGTATCTGTTCCTTGAAAACTGAGCTCAGAGGCTTTTAGCCATTCTCACCTCTGCCTGGACACTCTTGGACCTGCTCCTTCTCATCTTTGAGGGCTCAACCTTGATGTTACCTGTTCAGAGAGAACATCCATGACGCCTGTTTCTACAGTAGTCCCCTCCCATCACTCTTTTTATTTCTTTCATAGAACTTAAAACAATCTGATGATACAGTGTAGTAATAAGTTCTATTTTTTGTACATTTTGAGTATGAAGTGATTGTGAGAGTGATTAGGTGTCCATATCACAGATGGGTGATTGGTTTTGAAGTATCAAAGACTTGATGATCAAGGTTCATTTCCATGCAAAATTGGAAACTCCATTCCGGTACACATGCCCTAGAAGTCAATGCCAATTCTAGATTCAGATGAGAGTTGGAAGATAACCAAGAGGTCTATTGTCACCTGGTTCTATCTCAGTAAGTTTTGCCTGAGTACCAGAATCTGCTTTCTCAAAGTTCCCAAAGACTTTGCTGGTGACCAGCTTCCTCCTGAGTTACAGTTCTCTCTTTGCAACATCCTTGTAGGATCGTTTTCTAGTCATTGTTTCAACATTTCTAATAATCAATAACTTGGTACTTCAAAAGCATGCATTGATTTTAGGCATGTAAAATCTCGATGTTCTTCCAAAACTTAACTGATATTAGTCCTCCCATTAATCTGCCACCTTCTAATTCTGCTCAAATTTAGGCCTATACCTCAACACTCCCTAAGTCTTTTGTTTCACATTATAGCACATATTTGAAGACATATTGACATATTGAAGACTTTCCCACTACATCTTTTTTTTTAAATTGTTTTATTCAAATTCAATTTAGTTAACATATAGTCTATTAATAGTTTCAGGGATAGAATTCAGTAATTCATCAGTTGCACATAACACCCAGTGCTCATTACATCAAGTTCCCTCCTTAATGCCCACCACGAGTTACTTATCCCTCCACCCATCCCACTACATCTTCTATTGTTCTAAATGGCTCAAAAATAAGAAGTTCTGATAATGCATGCCTACATATACATCGTTTCCACCTAGCTCTTTTTTTATTTTTATTTTTTTCTTTTTTTATTTTATTTTATTTTATTTTTATTTTTATTTTTATTTTTATTTTTTCCACCTAGCTCTTTATTTGCCCACTCTAATATCTCTAATATCAGTAGACATTTGAGAAAGCCTCCAATGTGAAAAGGAGATCAGAACAACTAAAATAAAGCAATCAGTGCTACAAGCACCATGCATTAGAAAATATAACTCTTGGGTTTTCACTTCATAATCAGTAAACATTGATGAAGCACCTACTGTTGGGGCTTGTGACCAATTGTGAGATGAAGTGAATCAGAAAGGAGATCATGATGTGAGTTACTTTCCTGGAAGTGTTAGCTTGGAGGACATGACTTAATGGTCTAGCTAAAAGGGCATGCTAACACCGTGCTAATCAGCCACT